>NW_006399844.1:228289-229583 GCF_000299155.1 Elephantulus edwardii | reverse complement strand
TCAGCTCTTTAGTATCTTGAATTCTTCCTTGTGCTTTGGCTTCTCTACGCTCCAGTGCAATCTTCAGAGTCTCTTCTGACATCCATTTTGGTCTAGTAGTTCAAAAATAAGACCATGGTGATAGAAACGAAGCTAGAGATCACATGATGGAATTTGTACAATGAATGATTAATTCATTGCAAATAACATTTTCCCCCTAAAGCCTAGTGCTTATATAGATGGACTTCACCTGATGAAATATACAGGAAGCAGATTAATTTGTAGTAAGAGGCTCTGGAAAAGCTCAGTAACAGTGCTCAAAACAAGACCAGAGGCTGACTGTGGAGCAGGCCAACTATTTCAATTGAACATTAAGTTCAAGTTGAAACTGAAGAAAATGAAAACAAGTCCATTAGAGCCAAAATATATTCTTGAGTTTATGCCATATGAATTTAAAAACCATCTCAAGAATAGATTTGATGCACTGAACACTAATGCCCAAAAACCAGACGGGCGGTGGTATGCCATTAATGACATTATACAGGAGGAAAGCAAAGGTTGTTACTGAGACAGGGAATAAAGAAAAGACCAAAATGGATGTCAGAAGAGACTCCAAAATTTTGCTCTTCAACATAGAGGGGGTGCTGGTGAATTGAATTTTGCAGCTAGAATTGAAGAGGGTGACTGGATATACCATGAACTATTAAAGAAGAAAGAATGCCTTCTTAGCGGAAGTCAAACCAGGGTGCTCTTTAGAAGCAAGGATGGTTAAACTTCCTCTCACATACTTTGAGTATGTTGTCAGGAGACAGCAAGGTCTGGAAAAAGACTGTGCTGGGAAAGAAAGAGGGTCAGCAAAAAAGAGGAAGATTCTCAATAAGGTGGATTGACACAGTGACTGCAACAATGAACTTGAGTGCGGTGGAGATCGCATCGATGTCACAGAACAGGATAAGGTTTCATTCTGTAACATAGGATTGCTATGGGTTATATTGAACTTGATGGTACATAACAACAACTGTTCTGTGAGAAGTTGTCCTAATTTTTTTTTTAGATGTGCTAAATTTTTTCAGATTTAAAGAAATTTTGTGAAACAAGGAAAAGATACTAATAAATAATTATTTTGTTTATTTACAGAAAACCTCTCACAGAAAAATAGCTTGTAGTTTATTATATGGTTACTCTTTTTTAACGTTGATCCAATGGTCTTTTTTATTTTATTTTTTAAATAATTTTAATGAACATTTACAGAGAATTTGGATTTCCATTCATTCATTGCTGCACTTCTCTCCCCGCCCAGCCCTCTCCCCCCGCC
>NW_006399844.1:217127-227324 GCF_000299155.1 Elephantulus edwardii | reverse complement strand
CCTGTTAGAGAAGGTTTTGGATGTGCATAGGGATTTGATTCTTAGAAGGTCCCATTCATCTATTTTATCTTCTCCTGGTTGTAGATTTTTCAGGATACTTGGGAGACTGTTTATGTTCTGGACTAGGACTACTAGAATTCTTCCAAGCTTTTCTTTAAGAAAGTTTATAGTCCTTGGTTTTAGTCCTAGATCCGGTTATTCATTTTTTTAAAAATGCTATCAATGAATACAGAATGACATGCTTCAAGAATTCTCAGGACTTTCCATTTCCTATTCTTAAATGCCAAACTTTAGTATCTGTCAAGATTTGGAAACACAATGATCACAGAACCAGCTCTAAGAAGTGTCTGAGTAAAGGAGGGCGCCTGTGAGGGAGATGCAGAGATATTGGGAAACATTGCAATGGGGAAACCTACTGGGAAGGGCCTCGTTAAAAAGGTGCAAATCGATAAAGAACAAAGTGTAGTTCTGGAGGCCTAGTGGCAAGAAACTGTGCTGCAATCTGGAAGGCACACAGTTCGAGGCCACCAGCTACTCCATGGGAGAAAGATGGGCAATCTCCTCCCATGCAATTAACTTCCTCTAAAAACCCACCAGAGGGTCAGCTATGGGTCAGTTCTGATTCAATAGCACACAACAACAACAACAACAATAACAACGAGCAAGGGTACCAGTGTAAAGACTAAGAGGTTCATGACCCAAGCCCTTATATTTTCAGTTGCTTCATATGCATTTGAGAATTAATGAGTTAGGAAGATCAAAGAATAATTGATGCCTTTGAGTTGTGGTGTTGGAGAAGTGTATTAAATATTCCCGAGACTACCAAAAGAATAAACAAGTCTATTTTGGACAAATTGCCACCAGAGCTCCTCAGAAATAAGGATGATGAGGCTTCTAGAGACCTGGGCATGTTTTCAAGATGGAGAAGTCCCTGGAGAAGGACATCATGCTTGGAGGGTCAGCAAGAGAGAGGAAGACCCTCAATGAGGTGGATTGATAGAGCAAATGCTACAGTGGGAGAAATGGTGAGAACGGCACAGGCTAGGACAGTTTTGTTTGACCTGATGGCACCAAATTACAACAACAGTATACTACCATAAAACTACCCATTTCAGTGAGGCTGAAAATGTTCTCCGTCAGCTATAGCTAGTTTACAATAAAGACTATTTAAAGGAGGCAGCAGTAACATAAATTCTATTTTTAAACATTTAAATTTAAAAATAGTACTGCAGGATGCTCCTTGGAGGCAAGGATTCTGAGGCTTCATCTGACATACTTTGGGCATGTTGCAAGGAGGAACCAGTCCTTGGAGAGGGACCTCATGCTTGGAAGGGTGGAGGGACAGAGAAAGAGAGGAAGACCATTGATGAGATGGATTGATTCAGTGACTGGGGTATTGACGGTTGGTGTGTCAGAGACAGTAAAGTTGGCACGGGATAGAGCAGGATTCAGGGCTACTGTACATAGGATCACTATGAGACTCGACATATAACAACACAACAACAATTACAACATCATTATATAATTAGGGAGTTCTGGTGGCCTACTGGCATGAAGCTGTGCTTCAATCCCACAGGCACGCAGTTCGAGGCCACCAGCTGCTCCACTGGAGAAGGATGGGCAATCTCCTCCTGTGCAATTAACTGCCTCTGAAAACCTGCCTGAGGGTCAGCTATGGGTCAGTTCCGACTCTGTGGTACACAACACAATGTAATTATTACTAGAAAACAAAATTTTAAACACAAAAGTATCTTCATCTTTGCTTTATAACAATTGTTTCAGACAGATTGGTTTGTTTTTTTTTTTACTTTTGTTTGTGTTTTTAGTATTCCCCTAATGTTTGTTAAATTGTTAAAAGTGTGTCTGTGATGAGATGAGTTCCTCTACATGGCCTTGTTCTTGGCTCTTTGGAAAAACATTTGGCGAGATTGTCACTTTAAAGCCGGAGGAGTAAATTTTATCCTACTTTTCTACCCCAGACGGTTTGTTACTTTTGTTCGGTTTGGCCGATATTTCCTGGGTAAACATTAAACAATTTGAGGGCTGATACTTTTAGTCTAGCCCTGGATGGCTGTTGACCCTGTGATGAGTATGTACCTTTCAAGGATTGGCCAGTTGTTGTTGTTATTGTTATGTGCCCTCGAGTCGCTTGCGACTCATAGTGACCCTGTGTACAACAGCCCTAAACTCTGCTCTGTCCTGTGCCAATCCCACTGTCTCTGACACTCCCATTCCAATTATCCCAGTCACTGAATCAATCTGCCTCATAGAGGGCCTTCCCCTCCTGCGCCATCCCTCCACCCTCCCAAGCATGATGTCCTTCTCCAAGGACCAGTCTCTCCTCACAACATGTCCAAAGTATGTTAGACAGAGCCTCAGAATCCTTGCCTCCAAGGAGCCTCCCGGTTTAACCCTTTTCAGGACAAATCTGTTTGTTTTCCTAGCAGTCCATGGTATTCTCAATACTCTTCTCCAGCACCACAGCTCAAAGGCATCAATCCTCCTTCTATCCTCCTTGGTCATTGTCCAACTCTCTGATGCATAACAAATGATTGCGAAGACCATGGCCTGTATCAGACACACCTTAGTCTACAGAGAGATACCATTGCTCTTCAGTACTTTGGAGAGGTCCCTAACAGCAGACTTTCCCATGGCAATGTGCCTTTTAATTTCCTGGCTGCTGGTGCCAAGACTGTTGACTGTGGAGCCAAGCAAACTAAAGCTGCGTACAATCTCAATCTCTTCACCATCCATCCTGATGCTGCCAATTGGTCCAGTGGTGAGAATCTTTGTCTTCTTGACACTGAGCCTCAATCCATATTGTAGGCTGCAGTCCTTGACACTCTGCAGCAGGTGCTTCAGGTCCTCCTCAGTTTCAGCAAGCAGGGTTGTGTCATCTGCATAACACAGACTGTTGGTAAATCGTCCCCAATCTTGACCCCACATTTCTCCTCATAGAGCCCAGCCTCCCGGATAATGTGTTCTGCATACAGGTTGAAAAGGTATGGAGATAGGACACATCCCTGGCGTACGCCCTTCCCAATTTTGAACCATGCAGTGTTCCCTTGCTCTGTTCTGATGACTGCCTCCTGGTCCAAGTACAGGTTTCACATTAGCACAATCAAGTGTTCTGGGATTCCCATTCTTCTCAGAGTCAGCCATAGTTTGTTATGATCCACACAGTCAAATGCCTTTGCACAGTCAATGAAACACAGATAGACATTCCTCTGGTATTCTCTGCTTTCAGCTAAGATCCATCTAACATCAGCTACAATATCCCTAGTACCACGACCCCTTCTAAGCCCAGCCTGGACTTCTGGTAGCTCTCTGCTGATGTGCTGTTCCAGTCGTTTTTGTATAATCTTCAGTAAAATCTTGCTTGCATGTGAAATCAGTCAGACTGTTCTGTAGTTTCCACACTCTGTTGGGTCACCTTTCTTTGGGATAGGAACAAATACAGATCTCTTACAGTCAGTTGGCCAAGTGGTTGTTCTCCAGATTTCTTGGAGACTATGAAAATGAAGTGTCTGTAGCCTTCCAGGCATTGGAGAGTCTGTGGCTATCAGGAGGGGATTAGTCAGTTCACGGCCTTGAGGGCAAGGCCTTAAAGGTGACAAGGAGTTTGTACATAAAGCAGTCAACCTCACAGAGATTTTAAAAAAAATTTATTGTGTTTCATTCATGTACATTGTATTTTATACAATCTTTCTTGCACATTGCATTTCATACCATCATTCATATACACTGTATTTTGTATAGCCAGTCAGTATTGATCTTTACCTATTACCACCCAGTCTCTTCCAGTCCCCATTGAATCTTACCCATTCTTTCACCTCCCCAATCCACCCACAGAGTTTTTTTTGAGACAGAATAAAGCAGAAAGAGAAGCAATGTGAAGACATAGAAGGAAGAAGATAGAAGAAAGAGATGTGGAAGGAATCTCTTGAAAGAGTTAGTTAACACAGGTCAAGGTCTGGTACTGAAGATGACAGCTGGGGCTCAGCAGCAGAACTGGCCACGTCAGGCTTGGAATAGGCCTGGGGGTGGAGCCTTTGGTGAGAGATGGCACAGTCAAGAAGGGTCTGTCTTAAGGGGACTGAGAGGAGGTCCGCACAGCCACAGGTGCTGAGAGAATGGTCCTGGACTGAACAAAGGAGACATTGCCTACAAGCTTCCTGGATTTCCATCTTCAACTGTAGCATGGCTTCAGGTCCCAAGTGAACCCCTCTTCCTTAATAAAACATTTAGCTGTAAGCATGGCCTGTGAGCCCTTGCAGTTGGATGTAACAGATCTAAACCTTGCCCTGTCTTGTACCATCCTCACAATCTCTGATACGCTCGAGCCCATTGCTATAATCACTGTGGCAATCCATCTGGTTTTTCTTTCTCTGACGGTGCACTTTTCCCAGAATGATGTCCTTTTATAAGGACTAGCTCTTCCTGGTAACATGCCCAAAGTGTGTGAGATGAATTTACACTGTCCTTGCCTATAAGGAGCATGCGGGTTGCACTCCCTCAAAGATAGACTAGTATATTCTTTTCGCAGTCATGCGATATCAGTGCAACTCCAACAGCACATCTCAACGCAGTGATTATGCTTCTGTCTTCCTTATTCATTGTTCACTTTGAAAATACATAGGAAATATTTGAAAAGTCCATGGCTTGGATCATGTGCACCCTAGTCTTTAAACTGATATTTTTGCTTTTGAGCACTTTGGAGAGGCTCTGGCCAATAGATTTTTTTGAATGCAACACGTCTTTTGATTTCTGACTGCTGTTGCCCTGGGTGTTGGACTGTGGACCCAAGTAAAAGGAAATTGTTGACAACTTCAATTTTTTCTCCACCTATCACAACGCTGCCTGTTGGTTGAGTGGTGAGGAATTTTGTTTTCAGTGTAATCTGTATTGAAAGCTATAGTTTTTTATCTTCTGCAGCAAGTGTTTAAAATTCTGTTTACTTTGAGCAAGCAAGGTTGTGTCATCTGCATAGTGCAGGTTGTTGATGAGTCTTCCTCCAATTCTGATGCCACATTCTTCTTCATATAGTCCAACTTCTTGAATGATTTACTCAGCATACAGGTATGGAGAAAGGATATAAATGTGACACACAACTTTTCTGATTTTAAACCAACTGGTGTCAACTACACTGATGGGCCAGGTGTCAGATGAAATTCTTTTTCAACAATGTGAGCCAAGACTTACCCATTCTTTTATATTTGCTAAAAAACCCCCAAGAAGTATAGACATTTGCTTTCTGAATATGGAACATCCTAATTTTTTAAAAGGTAACAGCTAATGGAAATATCTAACAACTTGTACAAGCTATGAAAACATTTTGATCCTCTAGCATTTCCTCTCTAGTCACTCACTGGTGCATGGACCTGGTTCCCCCCCACTCCCTGCTTTTAAACATTTTTCTACTGGTTTATTTACAAAATCCAAATACAAATTTGAACAAATTCTTTCAATTTCCCTCACCCCCCCACCCATTAAATTGTACAACCCAATGATTAATCCCTTCTTCCCCCTGCACATCCACATCCCTCTGCTTCCAGCCTCTCCCACCTTCCTGGATCTTTTTCTCATTCTACAATAACTGTTTTTTTTCTGTTTTGTTTTGTTTTTTTACAATAGCTGTTTTATACAATATTTATACTCATGGGACTGAGTTAGTTCACTCAGCATAATGCTCTCCAGTCCCTCCTAAGTTAGGTAATAATTTACAAAGTTATTGCTTCTGTGTGCTGCATAGTATTCCATTGTGTGAATGTACCTTAATTTCTCAATCCATTCATTTGTGGTTGGACATTTGGGCTGTTTCCATGTTCTTGTGATGGTAAATAAGGCTGCTATGAACATTGGTGTACAAATCTCAGTTTGTGCCTCAGTTCTCATATTCTTAGGGTATATTCCAAGTAGTGGAACAGCTGGGTCATATGGAATTTCTATGTTCAGCTTTTTGAGTAAACGCCAAACTGCCTTCCAGAATGGTTGCACTGGACCTGGCTCCTGACACTTCCAGAGTCGCCAGGAGAACTTTGTGCAGATGGACGGAAGGGTTTCAAGCCAGTTTCTCCACAGTCTCGGGACCCAAGATCTACAAAGGCTGAGTTCTGAGGAAGGTGGCTGCTGATTCGCCTGCCCAGGAATGAGGAAGACTCTCACACTGCCTTTTCTTGGGCAATCTACTCATCCTCCCTCCCTCTCCTCTCTGCATCCCCGCACCTCCAGTCACTGCTTTCTCCTTGCTCCTTGTACAGATGATCAGAGAGAGGATAACAGGTCTTACCTTTTCTGGCCTCGATCTGGAGGACAGCAGCGAGGAGGAGGAAGGCCAGGGCAGCCAGGCTGATTCTCATGCTTCTGGTGGGTAATCTGTCGCAGGAGCAGGACTCGGTGAGGGCTGCTGGGTTTGATAACTTCTTGAACTCTGGACTCTGATGATCTTTACTAAGTGACCTCATTTCAGGAAGTCATGAGACAGAGAAATCCCAGAAGGCTTCTTGCTGTCGTTGAGTGCCTTCGAATAGGAACTGGCTCATGGCTGATTCTCCGGCAGGTTTTCAGAGGCAGTTTAATCACACGAGAGGAGATTGCCCACCCTTTTCCCAAGGAGCAACTACAGGATTTGAACCACCTGCATTTGGGATTGCAGCAAAGTTTCTTACCACTAAGCCACCACAGCTCTCTCTCAGAAGGCTTAGTAGTTAGTTTTTCATTGGAATTATGTCTGGCATTATATCAGGGAGAACTGAGACAAGACATTGAAAAGAAAGCAGAAGACAGAGTGGAGGGTGTGGATGGGGAAGTCCAGAAAGCAAGGGTTCTGGATGGGAAACTTGCCTCCTCCCTGGTGG
This sequence comes from Elephantulus edwardii, assembly GCF_000299155.1. Lineage (NCBI taxonomy): Eukaryota > Metazoa > Chordata > Mammalia > Macroscelidea > Macroscelididae > Elephantulus > Elephantulus edwardii. The sequence goes on along the minus strand of NW_006399844.1, from coordinate 220,467 downwards.
CCTGTTGGTATGAAGCTGTGCTGCAATCTCAAAGGCACTTGGTTCAAATTCACCAGCTGCTTCACGGGAGAAAGATAGGCAACTTCCTTCCATGTAATTTACTGCCTTCAAAAAACTGCTGAAGGGTCAGCTACGGGTCAGTTCTGACTCAATGGTACACACTAATAATAACAATAACAATAACCTGTCCCTCCAGAGAGGCAAGTTTGGTTTCCTTCATGTGAGTTTATCTTCAGTTCTGGGCCATGTGGACAGGAACCTGGATGATGGTTTCAGGCTCAGCAACTCCATGGCCCACCTGGATTAGGAGTGGAGGCCATTGCTGTATCCACCTGGGTCTAGCCCGGTGCACGGGAGCCAGGTCTTGGCTCCAGAGGGGGATCCTGGGATGACAATGACCGCACTAGCCAAGGTCAGAACCTTTCACCTGGGCAGAGCTGCAGCCTGATGCTGCCTTCCTACATCTGCAAACCCCGTGGAGAATTTGACTGAAAGCTTACAACCCAAGGAATGTGCACAGGGCCCTGAGCTCACCCAGAACTGTCTTGGGTCTGAAGTTTAGAGCTGAGATCCTTCTGGATAGACCAAGGGGCACCAGGGGATGGGCAATGAGACAGTGTTGATGAGGTGTGGACTAGTAGAATATGTAAGTATTTTCATCCAAGTGACTCAGAACAAATTTCTAACTCCTGGGGGCACTGTTTACAATGCAGTAAAAGGATAGAGGAAGCAGGAGCGGCACCCACTTTCTAAACAACATGCCTCTGGAAACTCTATGAACTTTGAGAAACGATTACAGTTATAGAAAGGCTTCAGGTCTTTTGTTTATAGGGCCACTATGAGTCATGCTTGACTTGACAGCAATCAACAACAGTAACAACAGTAGGGTAGATGCCCCAGGAACACACTTGAATTTCTTCAGTCTTGAGTTGTACAGGGTTCCTGCTCTGAGACTATATAGGTTTGGAAACTGGGAGGTAGAGTGACCAAGAGTCCTGGTTTGTCCAAGATGAAGAGGGTTCATGAGTTGTGGGACTTTTGACTTCAACCCCAGGAAAGACTCGGACAACTGCCACAATTTGATTACTGTACTGGGAATTTAGACAAGGCTGCCTTCCACCTCAAATTGGACCAAATTAAAACTAAGCATCAGGGAGCTCTGGTGGCCTAGTGGCAAAAAGCTGCACTATAATCCCAAAGGTGTGTGGTTTGAATCCACTACAGTCTGCTAGAGAAGGTGGGGCAATCTCCTGTGCCAGTTTGGGCTGATTTAATGGTACACACACTCCCACCCCCACCCCCCCAAAAAACCCCACTACAACCCTAAGCATTGATATTTTTATTAGTTTTATAAAATAGAGTTTGAGATAAAGTATGTTTGGAAAGAAAAGATTTACATTTGAATTCAAGGAAAAAAACACTGTTGCAATGGATGAGGTATTATTTTTAGTCCCAAGGTCTACTATGTACAGAATGTGGGAATGAGTAATTAAAAATTTCAGTTTTATTTTAAACTTTCAAACATTTATATTGTTACTTAAGAGAAATATATAACAAAAATGATTTAAATGAATGAAATATTGCCTATGTGTCTGTGTTGAGAGCTACCTTAGGGCTGATGTCCATTCATTCACCAGGTGTTTATTGAACTTCTACTCTGTGCCAGGCACTTTGTAAGCCTTGAGCGTGCAGAAATAGAATAGAAAAGCTAGATTTCTGCTCTTCAGGTACTCAATGATACTAGAAGATAAAACAGTAGTGGCAAAAAGCTGCACTGTAATCCCAGAAGATAAAATAGTTATGACACGGGGTTAAAAATGAAGAAAGAATATGGAGAGCCCATGAGGTTGAGTTGTGTGTGTTTAATAAGATGGTTGTTGTTATGTTCTCTAGAGTCAGAACTGAATCATAGCTGACCTTCCAGTGGGTTTTCAGAGGCTGTAAATTTCAGGGGAGGAGACTGCTCGCCTTTCCCTCAGGGAGCAGCTGGAGGAGTCAAACCACATGATTTTGCATTGAGAGTGCAACTCCTTAGCACTAAACCATCAGAACTCCCTAATAAGATGGTTAAGGGAGTTCGTTTATAGAGAATGTGCCTTTGGCTACAACTTGCTTCTTGAGAAGCAGCCAGAGTGGTGCAGACCTGGGAGCAGTGTATCCTGGGAGGGGACACAGCAAATGCAAAGGGCTTGAGATGGAAATGAGTTCGGGTGTTTGAGGGGCAGACTGAGCAGGTGACTGGGAAGAAGTTGGTGAGGGTGAGAACAGTCAGAGATGAGGTGCACCGACCGGGTGCTGGGTGCTTTGTGTCTCATTGACCTCCTGTTTCACTGTCATCTCATCCACAGGAGCACAAAAGGCTTTCCTAAAGGAAGCCACGTGGCCCTCATTCCTGTGGGCTCTTGGGAGCTGGATACAGAACAGCACACCTTCTCGGGGTAGATCTAATACAAACACAGATCAATTGGTTTAAGAGAGAGTAAGGAAGGGAAGACCACAGATGTCTCTCCCTCTTAGACTTCATTACCTCTCCTCTCGGTAAATAGGTAAATAGGGAATCAGGAGCGGCATCTGCTTCCTAAACAACATGCCTCTGGAAACTCTATGAACTTTGAGAAATTATGATAGTTATAGAAAGGCTTCAGGCTTTTGTTCATAGAGTTGGTATAAGTCGTGCTCGACTTGAGGCAATCAACAACAACAACAGGTAAATAGAGAATGCGTTGCCCATTTTCTCCCAACCAATCAAGAGCATAAATGAAAAGCAGTGCTTGCTCCTATCCCTCATACATTCAAAGAGACAGAGACTGTTAGACCTTGTGGAGACTTTCAAGAAGCCCTTATCCCCTTGGTCAGAGGATGATCAGATGTTCAGGGAATATGGGATGCACAGAGGTACCAGGCCAGGGGAAGGGAAGAAGCTGTATTTACAACTGCTTTGGGTCTCTGCGCTAACATCTGGGCCCTAAATCTAAGTTACTGAGCCATCTTTCTTCTGTTTCAATGAAGCAACATCTGTGCCCCCCCCCATCTTTAGCTTTGCTGCGCGGGTCCTCCTTCCTCTTTTTGAAGGAGAAAGGCTAGGGGTGGGCATAGGGAAATTTGAAGATCATCCAGACACACAAGTTTTGCATTTTTAATTTTCATAAAACATGGGCTTGGTGACAGAAATGAAGCTGGAGATAGAATGATTGAATTTTGTACAATCAATGACTTACTCATTGCAAATATGTTTTATAAGAAACATAAATGCAGGTTATACACATGGATTTCACCTGATGGTATGCATAGGAATCAGACCGATTACATCTGTGGAAAAAAACCCTAGAGAAGCTCAATA
>NW_006399844.1:210756-215412 GCF_000299155.1 Elephantulus edwardii | reverse complement strand
TTGAGCTGTGGTGCTGGAGAAGAGTATTGAATGTACCATGGACTGCCAAAAAAAAACCCAGATTCATCCTGGAGAGGGTTAAACCAGGCTATTTCTTGGAGGCAAGGATTCTGGGGCTTCATCTGATCTGCTTTGGACATGTTGTAAGGAGAGACAGGCCCTTGGAGAGGGACATCATGCTTGGGAGGGTGGAGGACAGGAGGGAAGACCCTCTATGAGGTGGATTGACTCAGTGACTGGGGTAATCAGGATGAGTGTGTCAGAGGCCATGCGATTGGCACAGGTTAGAGCAGGGTTTAGGGCTGTTGTTGTACATAGGGTCGCTATGAGTCACAAACGACTTGACGGCACATAACAACAACAACAACAACAACAACAACAACAACAGTGCTTTATACAACAATAATGAAAGTCCACATTAAAAACGGTACACTCATGCTCTGTTGTTGTTCTGGTTTCCCAACTGATCCAAGGTCCCTTGTGTTAAAAACGGAATTCTGGATCCTTTGGTTATAGCTTTTTCTCCAGCTCACCCATTGCCAGATGTCTGTACTCAGGCCAAAAGTAGGGTATTCAGACACAATTCACCCTAACTGAACCTTTGAAGACTGGCCAGAGTTCTAACTTCCTTTTAAAGTGTCAACAAAGCACTTCCAGAGAATTGCACAGATGTAAAATTTGGCCTAGAATCAAGGTACTGATTATTTTGTATGTGTATATATGTAAACTATCCTTACTCTACAAGCAGTGGGGACACATGCAGGTGTTTTTGGCTTTTCCCCCATTTTACTTTTATAACGGTTTGCATAGAAAGTAAGTATACATTGTGTATCATTCATATACATTGTGTTTCACGCATTCCTACGTTCCTATTGTGTTCCAAATGATAACTCATGTACATTGTCTTTTATAAAATTAATCACCATTGATTCATGACTACTATTATCCTGTCTTTTCAGGTTCCCATTGGATCTTTTCAAATTCCTTCACCACTTCCCTCCCCACTGCTCATCAAACTCTATTTATCCTAGTGATTTCCTCCCCTCTCCACCCTCTGCCTCCTTACCCCTCTCCCCTTCACATTGTGGACTTTTATCCACATCTTATTAGTAATCCTTCTATTGTTACATTAATGGTCTTAGGCAGTATTTGTCCTTATGAGACTGAATTAGTTCACTCAGCATAATGCTCTCTACACTGTCCCATGTTTTATAGTCTTTTACAAAATTGTTGCTCCTTTGTGCTATATACTGTTCCATTGTGTGAATGTACCATAATTTATCAATCCATTTATTTGTTGATGGACATTTGTCCTGTTTCCATTTTCTTGATATTGTGTATAATGCTACTATGAATATAATTGTGCAAATCTCAGTTCTATTTTCCTTGGGTATATTCTGAATATTCTCAGCAGTGCAATAGCTGAGTCATATAGGATTTTCGAGGATTCTCAGCACTGGGCCAATTGGTAGCTAGCTTCCTGAGAGAGAAGAGATGGAGACTGTTAACAACTTTAGCTTGCTTGGTTCCACAATCAATACTCTTAACACCAACAGTCAGGAAATCAGAAGATGAATTGCATTGGGAAATTCTACTGTCAGGGACTTCTTCCTCTTCTAGAGAGTATTGAAGAGCAACAGTGCCAGTTTGGAGACTAAGTTGCCCCTGATACAGTCAATGGTCTTTGCAATTACTTGCTATGTAGCAGAGAGCTGGACAGCATCTAAGGACAATAAAAGAAAGATCAATGCTTTTGAGTTGTGGTGCTGGAGAAGAGCACTGACAATGCCATGGACTGCCAGGAGAACAAACAGGCCAGGCCTGGAGAGGGTGAAACCAAGCTACTCCCTGAGGGCAAGGATTTTGAAGCTCCATCTCACATACTTTAGGCATGTGGTCAGGAGGGACCAGTTTTTGGAGAGGAACATAATGCTTGGAAGGGTGGAAGGACAGTACAGAAGAGGAAGATCCAGTATGAGATGGATTGACTCAGGGACTAGAGAAGTGGGACTAAGTCTGTGGGAGATGATGAGATTGGCTCAAGATAGGGTAGGGTGCAGGGCACATAGGGTCACAATGAGTTGCAGACAACTCAATGGCACATAACAACAATGACAAACATAAGATTTCTAAGTTCAGCTTTTTGAGGAAATGCCAAACTGCCTCCTAGAGTGGTTGTACCATTTTACAATACCACCAACAGTGTATATGAGTTCCCATCTCTCCATATCCTTTCCAACATTTATTGCTTGCTGTCCTGTTAAACTTTGTCACTGCTACTGGAGTAGGATGGTATCTCATTGTGGTTTTGATTTGCATCTCTCTTATTGTCAGTGATTTTGAGCCTTTCTTCATGTGTCTGTTGGCCATCCAAATGTCTTTGTGAAAAGTTTTTCCATGTCTTTTGCCCATTTTGTGACTGGGTTATCAGTCTTTTGCTTGTGGAGGCCTGAAAGATTCTGTAAATTTTTGTTATGAGACAGTTGTCTGAGATGTCATTGTTAAATGGTTGTTTTTTCCCCCCCAGTCTGTAGAGTTGTTGGTTTTTTTTTTCATTGTATTGGAAAAAGTTTTTGAAGTACACAGGGACTTAATTTTCAGAAGGTTCCATTTGTCAGTTTCCCCCTTTCCTGATTGTGCATTTCTGTCTTTATTTGCAAGTCTATTTATAGCAGAGGCTAGGCCTTCTAAGTGTGGTCCCTTTTTGTCTCTTAGGATTTTTATAGTCTTGGGCTTTGTCCCCAGGTCTCTGATCCACCCTGAGCTGGTTTTTGTGTGTGGTGTGAGATGTGGATCTTGCTTCAGCCTTCTGCAGGTAGATGTCCAGTTATGCCAACACCATTTATTGAAAAAGTTGTCATTTCCCCAATTGATAGGTTTTGTTTTCTTGTTGAATATCAGTTGACAGTAGGTAGAAGGGTTAATTTTTTTGGTTCTTAATTCTGTTTCACTGGTCTGTGTGTCTGTTGTTGTACCAATACCATGCTGTTTTAGTAATTATAGCTCTGTAGTGATGTTAGTTATAGAACAGAGTTCAGGTCTTTTGTATAAGAGTAGCTATGAATCGTATTCTACTTTATGACATTTAACCACTGCTAAGTGAGACTAGTGTTGTTATATCTTGAGGAACATTCTTCCACTTTGTACATCACTCTTTGTCAATGTGCTGTATGAAGTAACTGGGGTTTGCTGTGATGCTGAATCTTGTGCCATTGGGGTATCAAATACCATAATTGTTTTCCTATGTAGACATGTTTGGTGGGGCTCTCAGTTGTAAAACAGGCTTGAAAGCAAGAGTGGCTTTCACTTCCTAAATCACATGCCTCTGGAAACTCTATAAACTTGGAGAAATGATGACAGTTATGGAAAGGCATTAGGTGTTTTGTTCGTACTCTACTCAATGGCAATCAATAGCAACAATAACAGTAGGTTTTGAGATCAGGAAGTGCTATGCTTCCCACTTCATCTTTGTTTTTCAGAAGTGCTTTGTCTATTAAGGATCTCTTTCCCTTCCAAATAATCTTGCTGATTGCCTTTTCTATGTCCTTGGAAAATGAGTTTGGTATCACATACTGGGATTGGGTTAAACATGTAGATTGCTTTGAGTTGGAAGAGTATGATTACTTTTGAGATTCATGGACTCTATCTTTTTGGCTTTTCTCCTAAATTTTATAATTGTTATTATTGTTGGGAATATACACAGTAAAACTGCTGTGTGCTTTTTTGGGGGGTGGGGGTGTGTTTTTTTAAAGACAGAACCAACTCGTATCTGACTCTCCAGCAGGTTTTCAGAGGCTGAAAATCACACAAGAGGAGACTGCTTATCTTTTTCCTGTAGAACACCTAGTGGATTTGAACAGCCTACCTTTGGGTTGGCAGTACAACTTCTTACCTACCAGACCAAAAGAGTTCCTTATGTATGATTTAGTGATATTGATTATATTCTTTGAGTTGTACAACTATTCTCTTCCTTTTCTGAGTTATTTCTCCCTCATTAACATAAACTCACTGCCCCCTGAGGTTCTTTTTTCCCTCTTTAAATATTAAAAAAATTATATTGGTTTGCTTACAAAGTTTATATACATAGTGTTTCATACAATCAATCCCATGCATTATGTTTTATAAAATTAATCACCATTGGACTATGCCAATCATTTAGGTCCCCATAGGACCCTTCAAATTTCCTTCACCCCCTCCCTCCCTCCACCAAATTGTGTAACCTTGTGGTTTTGACCCTACCCATCCTCACCCCTGTACTTTCACCCCTTACTCCCTTGGGTCCTCATATATGTTTTATTAGTTATTCTTCTATTTTTACAATAATGGTCTTATACAGTATTTGTCCTTACGAAACTGAGTTAATTCACTCAGCATAATTCTGTCCAGTCTCTCCCAAGTCATGAAGCATTTGTAGTTCTTATCTAGTAGTAGTTCTCATGTGGATGGTTCAAAATCAAGAAAGGGGTCCATCAGGGATGTATTTTGGTCTCCATTCCTTTTCAATCTGTATGCAGAACAGATCATCTGAGAGGCTGGGCTGTACGAGGAGGAATGTGGCATCAGGATTGGTGGAAGAATCATCAACAACCTGCATTATGCAGATGACACAACCCTGCTTTCTGAAACTGAGGAGGACCTGAAGCGCTTGCTGCAGAA
>NW_006399844.1:179356-209098 GCF_000299155.1 Elephantulus edwardii | reverse complement strand
TGGGAGTGTCAGAGACAGTGCGATTGGCACAGGACAGAGCGGAGTTTAGGGCTGTTGTACATAGGGTCGCTATGAGTCGCAAGCGACTCGCGACTCGACGGCACATAACAACAACAAACTAAACTCTCATTCAGTTTTAAGATTATTTCAGAGGGTTCCTTATGGCTTAAGGTTTGAAGATAAATCACAAGGCAATAGTTTTTGGGGTTTATCAAGCCTCCATGCATAGAATACATGAGAATGTGACATTTCATTCTACAGTTTCACCCCTTTGGTTAGGATTCTTTATGTAATCTGAAATTAAAATGTTTAGAAATTGCAGTGGAGAACCATACAGTTTGTGTGGTCTCTTGGCAAATGAGAAAGCTGTTCTTGGGGCAGTTAACCACATCCTGACTCTTCCTCTGTTGCTCCATGTGATGAGATCAGTTGTTTTCACTTGAAAGTGTAGAGAGAAGCTTTTAAAAGACTCCAGGTACTACACAATGAGCAAGGAAGTAGAAGAGAACGTAATCTGTCTTTAGGGCAATTAGCTGGAATGTTCTATGAAACACGACCTTAAACCTCCCATGAGGTGTTTGGCTGTGTGTAAGTAGCCTCAATATTACTTTTTTTTTTCGTTATTGTTGCCTATCCTGTGATTTTCGTCAATTCAGTTTTTTACAGTTGTTAAGAATTAGAATAATGGGCTGTACAGTCCTATTCTTAATCAGTGTGGCTTTCCCTTTACTGTTAACTTCCCCTTTCCTCCTTTCCTGTTCCCCTGGTAATCTCTAGTCACTTTAGGTCTCTACTGTTGGTGTAATAGAAGTTGCACAAGTGGATGGATGGCTTACACAGAATTTTGGGAGACTAGATGTCCTTTGTCTTTTGTGCAAAGCTTATTTTGAGTCTTATTCGACTCAAGAACACTTAACCCCTGCTAATCTGGGGGAACATTCTTCCACTTTGCACATCACTTTCTGTCAATATGCTATATGAGGTAACCTGGGTTTGCTATGATGTGGAACCTTGTGCCATGGGGATATAAGATACCAGAATAGTTTCCCATTATGGACAGTGTTTGGTGGAGCTCTCAGCTGTGAAACAGGTTGTGAAGCAGGAGTGGCACCCACTTCCTAAACCACATGCTTCTGGAAACTCTATGAACTTGGAGAAACAATGATAGCTATGGAAAGGCATTAGGTCTTTTGTTCATAGAGTCACTATGAGTTGACCTCGACTTGACAGCAGTCAACAACAACAATTAGATGTCCTAATGAGCTCTGGTGGTCTAGTGGCAAGAAGCTATGCTGCAATCCCAAAGGCATGCAGTTGGAGGCCACCAAGAGCTCTTCAGGAGAAGGATGGGCAGTTTCCTCCTGTATGATTAATTGCCTCTGAAAACCTGCCAGAGGGTCAGCTATGCGTTAGCTCCAACTCTACGATACTCATCAACAACAGATGTCCTAATAATACAGGTGCTGGAGTGAGGGGAAGACTTTCTTTCTCTGGTGGTACTGGAGGAAGGTCCTTGTCTCCTCTTAGCATCATCTGTAAGCCTGGCATTTCTTCGAGAGATCCGTGTCTTGGCAGCCATCTTTTCCTAGACCTAGGAAGTTCACCACTCGGGGTCTTTGAATCTGAAGAATGCAAACTCACTATGAAGTACAGAAGAAACACTGGCACAGTGTATAGCAACCACACTTTATTTGAAATGTGTGGTTTGGTGAAAGCAGGCTGAGACTCAGTTGACATCAGCACTGAACAAAGTCAAGAATAGGATATATATTCATTCTACCTTGGATAAGGATAGTCACAGAAGTTTCAAAGGCCTAGAGCCATTTTCTATTATTTCAGAACTTTTTCTTTTGACTTTCAACTGTCTCGTAGGGTGGGTCATAAAACTATGTCTAGGTTGTTGTTGTTATGTGCCGTCGAGTCACTTATTTCCTGAAACATACAGAAGTATTTTGGGTAGGATCAGAAGGCCAGCAAAATGTAATTGCTTTGAGGGAGCTCTGATGGCCTAGTGGCAAGAAGCTGTACTGCAACCCTGAAGGCACGTGGTTCAAATTCACCAAATGCTCTGCTGGAGAAGGAGGAGTAATCTCCTCCTGTGCCAGTCAGATCTGATTCAATGGCGTACAACAAGTAAAAAAAAAGTCCCTTTGGTTTCAACGTTACAGAATCCAATGGGTGTATTCTTTCTGGTTCCTCTTTCTTTCTGGTGCTGGGGTCTCCTTTACCTCCAGTCATTTCTCTCTACTTTTATCTCCTGTACCATAAAATGTGAAACAAGTAGTGTTGTTGTCCTTAGGTACCATTGAGTTGAGTACGACTCATAGTAACCCTATGAAAAAAGATCTGAATCCTGTCCTATTCTGTGCCGTATTCAAACTTCCCATTGAGGCAGTCACCGTGTCATTCCACCTGGTTGAGGGTCTCCTTCTCCTTCGCTGACTTCCACCCTTCCCAGCATCATGTCCTTCTCCAAGGAACAGCTCATCTTAGCAACATGACTCATCATTGTTGCCTCCAAAGAGCACTCCGGCTGCACCCTTTCCAAGACATATCTGCTTCTTCTCTTGGCCATCCATGGGATGTTCCATACTCTTCTCTAACACCACAGCTCAACGTCTTCTGTAATTTTTATTCATTGTCAAGTTGCCATATGCATAGCAAGTGATTGCAAAGACGATGGCCTAAATCAGATGCACCTTAGTCCTCAAAATGACATCATTACTTCTCAATAATTTGAAGAGGTCCCTGACTGCAGATTATCCCAGTGCAATGAATCTCCCTATTTCCTGACTGCTGGTACCAAGGTTGTTGATTGTGGATCCAAATAAGGTGAAGTTGTTGGCAGTTTCAATTTCTTCTCCCTCCATGATAATATTGTCTATAGGTCCAATGGTAAAAATCTGTTTTCTTGACATTGAGATGCAGTTCATATTGAAGGCTTCATTCTTTGATCTTCTGCAACAAGTGCTTCAAGTCCTCCTCACTTTCAGAAAGCAAGATTGTGTAATCTGCGTTATACAGGTTACTGATGAATCTCCCTTCAATCCTGATGCCACAATCCTCTTCATAGAGTCAAGCTCTTCAAATAATTTGCTCAGCATACAGACTGAACAGATATGGGAAGAGAAGACAGCCCTGACGAACTGTTTCTTAATTTTAAACCACACAGGGTTCCCCTGCTCTGTTTACACAATAGCCTCCTAGTCCAAGTATAGGTTTGTAGTATAATAGTACATGAGTATACTTGAGTGCTCTAGTACTCCCATTCTTCTCATTATCAGTCACAACTTGTTATGATCCACACAGTCAAATCTGCTTTTACAAATGCCTTTGCATAGTAAATGAAGCACAGGTAAACATTCTTCTGGTATTCTGTTCTCTTAGCCAAGACCTATCTGACTTTAGCTATGATGCCCCTAGGGCCATGGCCTCTTCTAAACCCATCTTGTATTTCTGGTAGTTCTTTTATTCTGTCAATGAACTGTTGCAGTAGTTTTTGGATAATCCTCAGCAGGATTTTGCTTGCATGTGATATTAGTGATATTGTTTGATAATTTCCACACTCTGTTGGATCTCCTTTTATGGAATGGGATTAAATATGGATCTCTTCCAGTCAGTTGGCCAGGAAGCTGTCCTCCAGATTGCCTGGTAAGCACATCCAGGACAGCATCTGTCTCTTGAGATACGTCAATTGATATTCCATCAATCTCTGGAGCTTTGTTTTTTGCCAGTTTCTTAAGAGCAGTTTGAACTTCCTCTTTCATCACCATTGCTTCCTGATTGTATGTTGTTTTGTGAAATTCTTCTGTGTCATTCAGTTCTTCTGGGTACAGTGACTCTGTGTGCTCTTTCCATCTACTTTACTGATGGCTAATTCAGGATGGAGCTAGATCTCGGACGTATCTTTTGATCTCAAACATTACCACATTAAGGAAGTTTCTTTAAATCATGAAATAATTTCTCCAGATATCAAATGAGAATTACTTAGTATGTTGTTGGCTGTCAAGTTCGAACCAATGCGTAGCTGACCCTCCAGCAAGTTTTTAGAGGCAATAAATCACATGGGAGGAGATTGCCTATCCTTCTCTCATGGGGCAGCTTGTGGATTCCAGCCTCTGTGCCTTTACAATCGCAGCACAACTTCTTACCCGTAAGCCACCAGAAATCCCTAATGAGTATATTGTTGTTATTGTACCATGCAGTCGAAACTTACCCATTGGGGACCCTCCACTGAATTTTCAGAGATAGTTAATTGCATGGGAGAGTGACCATCCTTCTGCAGAGCAGCTAGCTGGAGGGTTTGAACTATGTGCCTTTGGGAATCACAGTGCAGTTTTTTACCACTAGAGCACCAGAGCTGGGAGAGATTAAGTATAGACAACAAAACTGAACTCTGAACAATAGATGATGCATGTAAATCTCTTACCATCAATCATGACTCATAGTAAATTCTTAGAAATGAGTTGCTTTTATTCTGTTTTTTTTTTCTGCAAAAAGGAAGCAATATTTTATTTTTGGAAGCAATATTTTTATTTTTATTCATTGTTGCACATTTTGCACACCACACAATGCACTCCATGTTCCTGATTGCTCTCATACATATAATGCATAATCAAAAGTATCTTCCTTTTGGACAATCTTCCCTTTATCTGTTCTAATGCAGTGTTCATTATTATGTACTATAGTTTTTCTATCCATTTGTTTGTTGACAGATAGTGGGTTGCTTCCATCTCTTTGCTATTGTGAATAATGCAGCAATAAATATGGATGTTTATTGGATGGATGTACATACATCTGTTTGAGTTGTGGCTCTGGTTTCTTTAGGGTATATTCCTGGTAGTGGAATTGTTGGGTCAAATGGTATTTTTATTTCTAACTTTTTGAGTTAGTCTTCCATAGTTACTGTACCATTTTACATTCTCACCAGCAGTGAATAAGAATTCCACTCTCTCTACAATCTTACCAGTGTTTGTTGTTTGCTACCCTATTAAACTTTGTTATTGTTACTGGGTGAGATGATATCTCATAGTTATTTTGATAGTTGCTTTTATTCTTGAGAAACTTTAAGTTGTGACAAAATGCCTTGAATTGGTATTTGTTTCAGAGGTGAATTTTCCTAGTTGTTGTTATGTACTGTCACCTGCAACTCATAGTGATTCTGTGTACAGCAGCTCTGAAGCCTGCCCTGTCCTGAGCCAGTCTCACTGACCCCGACACACCTACCCCCATTTCACTAGTGACTATATCAATCCATCTCATCTGGGATCTTCCTTTCTTGTGCTGTTCCTCTACCCTTTCGAGAATGATGTCCTTCTCCAATGTCCAAAATATGTGAGACAGAGCTTCAAAATCCTAGCCTCCGAAGAGAAATTTGGTTTCGCTCTCTCCAAGACAGACCTATTTGTTTCCTTGGTGGTCCAAAGTATGTTCAAGACTCTTCTCCAGCACCACAACTCAAAGAAATTAATTCCTCTATCATCATTAGTCATTATAAAACTCTCTGATGCATAAAAAGTATTTGTAAAGACCATGGACTGGATCAAGCACACCTTAGTCTCTAGACTAACATTGTTGCTTCTCAGCACTCTGGAAAGGTCCTTGACAGCAGATTTACATAATGGAATTAGACTTTTGATTTCCTGACTGCTGGTGCCAAGAGTGTTGTTTGTGGAGCCGAGCAAGCTGAAATTGTTAACAACCTCAATCTCCTCTCCATCCATCATGGTGCTGCCTATTTGTGCCATGATGTTGCCTAATTGGCCTAGCGGTGAGAATCTTTGTCATCTTGATGTTGAGGACTACAGTCCTTGAACTTCTGCAGCAAGTGCTTCAGGTTCGCTTTAGTTTCAGCAAGTAAGGTTGTGTCATCTGTATAATGTGGTTTGCTGATGAATCTTCCTCCAATCCTGATGTCACATTCCTCCTCATAAAGCTCAGCTTCCCGAGTGATCTGTTCTGCATATAGATTGAAAAGGTGTGGAGACAGGATGCCTCACTGACACACTCCCTTTCTGATTTGGAACCATTTCCCTGCTCTGTTGTGAGGATAGTTTCTTGGTCCAAGTATAGGAATGTTCCTAGTATACATATGTTTTTATTTGTTTTTAAGACTTAGCTTTATTTCCAGTCTCTGAGGAATGTACCATGGGTACAGACTCTGATATAATTGAAATGGCACTTACCTTTTCACTCTTGTCCAGCCTTCCTACTCAGATGCCCCTAGTAAGGTTTTCTTATTCCAATGATGTAGATTTTTCAGGAAATAAAAAAAAAAACCCACCCTGTCTGGTGGGGGGGGGGAGCCTTGGGAGGGGACAAATCTACAACAATGAATGAATGGAAATCCAAAGCCTCTGTAAATTTTCACTGAAATTAATAACAAATTTAAATTAAAAAAAAAAGAATTAAGTTAGAGTAAGGATGGCAATGGGACCACCTTACCTCTGTAACTTGACTTGTGCCACTATTAGAACCTCTACTCAGAATATTATTTCTTTTTCAATTTTTGACTCATGCACTTTTAACTTGTTAGTTAAAATTGTATCTTCTAGGCTGCAACACTTCCATGATACATCTTCAAGGATATGAACATATACGGCTAAGCACAATTGATAACAGTGCATCTAAATTCCAAAATCAATCTCCATAATAGTCTATGTGTTTCCTACTGCCAAGGGAGCCCTTTAGAGTAGTGAGAGAAGACCTTCACCCTGAAACCCACAGCGTCCCTTTTCAGCAGGAAGTAGCTAAGAGAATACGCCATCCCCTTTTCCTTATGAATCAGGGTGAAGTCTCTCTCAGGGAGGAGTGATAGGGAATGGCAAGGGACACACTGACAAAGGAGATTAATCAGAACTGGCTTTGACAAGCACTGTGGCAATTGGACAATTAAAACAGACATGGTGGGGGGGAAAGAAGAACGAACTGGGGATGAGGGTGGAGAAAACAGTGCAACAATGAATGAATGAAAACCAAACATCTCTGTAAATGTTCATTAAAACGAATAAAATTTAATAAAAAAAACCCCACCCAATCTGCATTATACAGATGATACAACCCTGCTTGCTGAAACTAAGTAGGATCTGAGGCATTTGCTGCAGAAGGTCAAGGACTGCAGCCTTCAATGTGGATTGAAGGTCAACATTAAGGAAACAAAGATTCTCACCCCTTGGACAATTGACAGCATCATGATAGTCAGCGAAGAGATTGAGATTGTTAGCAGCTTCAGCTTGCCTAGCTCCTCAAGCCACACTCTTGGTAGCAGCAGTTAGGAAATCAAAAGATAAATTGCACTAGGAAAATCTGCTGTGAGGTTCTCTCCAGAATATTGAAGAGCAACGGTGTCAGTCTGGAGACTAATGTGCGCCTGATCCAAGTCATAGTCTTCACAATTACTTGATATGCATCAGAGAGCTAGACAATGACTATGGATGATAGAAGAAGAATTGATGTCTTTGAGTTGTGGTTCTGGAGAAGAGTATTTAGTATACCATGGACTGCTAGGAGAACAAATATGTTTGTCCTGGAGAGAGTAAAACCAGGCTGCTCCTTAGAAGCAAGGATTCTGAAGCTTCATCTGACAAGTTTTAGGCATGTTGCAAGGAGGGATCAGTCCTTGGAGAGGGACATCATGCTTGAGAGGGTAGAGGGAACAGCGCAAGAGAGGAAGACCCTTGATGAGATGGATTAACTCAATGATTGGGATAATGGGGGTAGGTGTGTCATAGACAATAAGGTTGGCTCAGGATAGAGCAGGGTTCAGAGCTGTTGTACATATGAGTCACATGTGACCCCATGGCACTTAGCAACAACAACAGCAATAGAATAACCAAAAGTCTGAGGCTTGATTTATAAAGTGAAAAGTATCTTTATTTTTCTGGCATTTTTAGCAGACTTAAAGACCCAGAAATATCCTCAAGCATCTATCTGTTGATTTGGTTCAGTATCTACTTAGAGAATCAATACCATTATTCCACATCACTCTAAATGCTAGTCAATGACTGAGACTCATATTCCATGGGGAAAAAGAGGGAATAAGAGTGTGTCATATGATTTGTCAGCACAAGAATCCAGGGAGTAAATCAATAAAACAGTTTACCTATAAGAAAGTTAAGAAACACCTTCAAGTTTGGTCAGTGGAGTAGGGGAGGTTTTAGGAGAAGGGGCTCTTTGGGCTACAAGACAATTTCCTGGCTCACATTCCTGTTTCCCAATCTAACCACCCCACTAGTTTTTCTTCTGGAATTTTTCTCCAGATGTCGGATATATTCTTGGACCTTGGCATCATTGGGATTGGCACAGATTTCTTTTCCCCTTTTTGTGACAAAACTGTGGAAAAGACAGAAATGTAGTATTATTATAATATTAGTTATATTATTACATTATCAAGTATTATATGGAGTCAAGGATATTTTTGACTGTGGTCCCTTCATCCCTCCCCCAGTCATGGACAACACAGGACCAGTTTACTCTGTTAAGGAGTCATGCCCTAAACCCCAGGAGCCTCCATTCTTCCAGAGTGATTTACAGGGAGTACCTCAGACCAATTTCTTTCTGCTCTTTCTTCATCTCTTCTCCACCCTTTACTTTTGGGCAGTTTCCTGTTAGTTCCTCACAGGCACCTTCTTTATCAAATATTAGTCCCTTGAACAGTGTGGCCTTCCTGTGTCCTGCATCCATACTAGGTCTCCCGAGTGCTGGGCCTTCCCCCGATGGCTCCTATGCACTGACTGCCCACTCTGATCCTGTCCTGTCTCTCCACAGGTCCTGTCTTCTTAGGGGCAGGGCAAGATGTTGGATACTTACATGACCCCAGGTTTGGAGCATTCACTACTGGTCTTAAAATAAACATCCACTCGTTTCAGGCTCGGTATCTGAGAGGCATAGGAGAAGCAGCAGGTGGGTGGCATGTAATTCCTATCTGTGAGGAAGTGAGGACAACAGGAGTCAGTGCTCAGGAGAACTGGCAGGCCTGAGAGAACCAGGAGGAAGCTGAGGGGGGAAGACAGCTGAGGGAAAATGGACATTTTTCCTTCCTCTCACACTCCCTCATGAATTTTCCTACTCTCTTTTTTCCCTTTCTTCTTTCCTTTTTGCCTTATTTTGTCTATCTGGTGTATTGGTCTCTATCTTATTCCATAGAGCCAACTCTCTGAATAGTTTTGTTTCTCCTAACTCTTCAAAAAATATTTCTGATTCATCAGGTTCTATGGTAGTTGAGTGAAAGTAGGTACAGCTCTGAAAAATCACTCAAGGAATGGCTGTTGCCTAGTGCCGCTGAGCCGAACACAACTCACAAGGATCCTGTCCTGTGCTGGCCTCAGCATTTCTGATATACTTGGGCGGCATCAGGTTGTTCTGAAATCAGGTTGTACCAGAAACAATGAGAAAGAAATAGACCCAGATCCAGATCTGACCTCAGGCCAGTAATGCAATGAATTAGATTTCAATGTACACGTCTCTAAAGTAGCATAGAACACCTCCTCACTCATCTTTTGTTTGGGCTGGTGAAAGAGAATCATCTGGAAGAGATGATCTTGTCATATAAAATTCGCTAATTTCACATGACTTTACCACGTGGTAGTAACAGTTTGTGCTCATCTGGTAACTAAAAGGTCGATAGTTCTAACACACTCAATGACATCATGGGGTGGGGGTAGGGGAAGACCTGATAATCCCCTTCTGTAGAGATTACAAACAAGAAAACCTCACAGAGCAACTCTATTTTGCTATACACGAGGTCATCACAAGTCCAAAAGGACCAGTCAACACAAGGAAGATTGGCCTCAAGTTGACAGAGCCATTCTCAGGCCACAGTGCTTGGAAGAGGTTGTGTGACTTCTGGACACAATGCGGTGAACAACCATTAAAGGAAAAGAACATACTCACCTTGACTGAGAGAGTCTTGGAAGCAGAGGAGCATGGCGCAGAGGAGGAGGAAGAGAGCAGCCACAGAGCCCCGCATGACGCTGGGCAGGTAGCTGATGTGAGCAGACCTGAGCTGGACCTTGGGCACTCTCTGCTGCTCACTGCCTTCTGGGATCCGAGCAGTCTTTCCTCCTTTTTATAACCATCCCTGGGCCACAAGAACATGGAAATTGACAGTGCCAAAAAAAGAAATTTTAAGTGTAGTAGTTTCATAGTTGTACCACCCATGGTTGCCTATAGTTACCACAGGGGGGTTTTGGGGACATTAGAATGGTTCAGTTGCTCACTTCCAGGGATGTTTATGAGGAAGTTGTTCTTCCAGATGCCTAACTAGAATTTGAGATTGTGCTTAGCTGTTTCCTCCTCAAGTGACAGATTTTTCTTAGAAGTGAGAGTTTACATCTCGTTCATATCCATACAGGAAAATATTTGGATACAGTTTCATTGTTGTTCTGATTATATAAACGTAACATGTGCACTGATGCCTCAGTGTCTTGAGAAGTCTAAGTCAAGCTTAGCTGCACTTAGATGAACAGACAACATTAAGATGATCAGGGAGCATAAGGTTGTTAAGAGTAGGATTCTCAGCTCTTATCGCTGTTCTGTCAGAGGCTACTCACAGCTGACCCGCCAATAGATTTCTGAGACTACAAGTCACTTGGGAGGAGACTGCTCATCTTTCTCCCTCAGAGATACTGGTGGATTTGAACCCGCAAAGAGGCACAAACTTTGGCTTTGGCAGCCCAACTTCCTGTGGACTATACCACTAGAGCTCCCCAAATCAAATATAGAAACAAGATTAACCTTCCAGTAATGACTTCATTGGCAAAGTATTCACTGTGAACCTACACTGAGGTCAATAGGCTTAGCACTGGATGCAGGTTAGCAAACTTAGTATTCACAGTCTTTAAACTGGCATCAGGATTAGAGGAAGACTCATCAACAACCTGTGCTACGCAGATGACACAACCTTGCTTCTGAAATTGAGGAGGACCTGAAGTGTGTGCTGCAGAAGGTCAAAGACTGTAGTCTTCAATATGGATTGAAGCCCAACATCAAGAAGACAGGGATTCAGTTGGCCCCACTGGGCCAGTTGACAGCACCATGATAGATGGAGAAGAGACTGAGGTTGTTTAATATTTTCAGTTTGCTCAACTTCACAATCAACGTTCTTGACACCAGCAGTCAGGAAATCAAAAGATGAATTGCATTGAGGAAGTCTGCTGTCAGAGACCTCTCCAGAGTGCTGAGGAGCAATGACATCAGTCTAGAGACCAAGGTGATCCTAATCCAGGCCATGGTCTTCATAATTACATGCTGTGTATGCATCAGAGAGTTGGACAATGACTAAGGATGATAGGGGAAGAATTGATGCCTTTGAGTTGTGGTGCCGGAGAAGAGCGCTGAACATACCATGGACAGCCAGGAGAACAAATAGGTCTGTCTTAGAGACAGTGAAACCAAGTTTCTCCTTGAAGCAAAGATTTTGAAGCTCCATCACACATACTTTGGGCACGTGGCCAAGAGGGACCAGTCCTTGGAGAAGAACATCATGCTTGGAAGGGTGGAGGGACAGCGCAGGAGAGGAAGATCCTGGATGAGATGGATTGACACGATAACTGGGGAAATGGGATTAGGTGTGTCAGAGTAAGTGAGACTGGCTTAGGACAGGGCAGACTTCAGAGCTGTTGTACATAGGGTCTCAATGAGTTGCAGGTGACTCAAGGGCACATACAAATAACAACAACAACAAACTGGAAAGTCTGCTTCACAAAAGCTAACTTATTTTCACAAAGTGTAGCCTTTGAGTCTGTGAACCTACAGGTGAAGAAAATGTTAGGAACAATGCTTACCACAGCTATGTTAGATAAAATCATTGATGTCAGGCTACATACTCTACAATGGTGTTAGGGTGGGGAACACAGCAGTTGCTGTTGAGTCAATTCTAACTCATCTGTCAGATTCTGACTCCATGTGTCAGAGAAGAGCTGTGCTCCACAGGGTTTTTCAATGGCTTGGTTTCCCCCCCCCCCCAGAAATATATTGCTGGACTTTTCTTCCGAGAGGACTCTGAGTAGACCCACAATTTCAACCTTTCTGTTAAGTCTTTGGCTGTTTGTACCATCTATGACCTAAGGCCTCTCTCATGGGAGACAGGAGGAGGGGATGATAAAGAAATGTTTAGACCATTAGTCAGCCTCTTAAGCAAACAGGATGACATTCATATCGTTGCTTTTTAATATTAAGTATTAATAAGCAGAATGCAAAATTTTATATGATTTTTTGTTTTTAAAGTCCAGGAGAGAGAGTGAGAGAGAGAGAGAGAACACACACCTTAGTTTGTTTGAGATTTTAGGGATTTCCTTTTATAGTGAGATATAATAGAAATATTCTGGAAGTATAAAACTCTAAGAATTATCTATCATTAAATATACACACTCATGTAACCTCTGGTTAGTTCAAGAAATAGAGCAATGGCCCTCTCTGAGCCTCAGTCTTTGCTTTCTTCCCCAGCTTTACTACTATCCTAACATTGTCTCACATCTAGTGTCAGCATCTGATGTTAGTCTAAGCATAGTTTAACATCATAGACTAGCTTTGCCCGTTTATTTTCTAAAGATGGTGTTTTTATTGTGCCAAAAATATTTGCAACAAAGCAAACAGCAATTCTATACTTTGTACATGTACAGTTAGGCGACACTGGTCACATTTTCAAATTTTACAGTCATTCTCAACTCCCTTTCCTCAAATTGTCCCACTACTAACAACATACTTTCAATTCGCTGTAAGCCAACATTTCCTCTTTCCCTCTTCTTTCCATTTCTGGAAATTACTGATTTTTGGTATTTCTTTGCTCTGGTGAACTAGTCTCTAGGAAGTCACATGGCTAACTCAAAGGCCACCACCTCTCTGGGACTTTTGATCTACCAATGATTCCAAGGGAGAAGAATGGGCAATTTCTTCCCATGCAATTTACAGTCTTGGCAGTACATTGGAGGGTCAACTACGAGTTGGCTGTGAATGGAGAGCAATACAAGGGAGATTTATTTGCTTGTTTCATATAATGAAATCACACAGAATTTGTCCTTTTGTGAGCTATTTACAGCTCTCTGTCAGTTTTGAAATGTGTCTCTCTGTGTGTGTGTGTGTATATATATATATATATATATATATATATATATATATATATATTCATAAACTAGATATTTCTTATTACTTAACTTTTTACTCGGAAGTATGTTGGTCAGGGTCACCTGTATTGTTACACAGCAGTACAATTTGAAAACGTTCCTTTCTGTACAGTATTCCAGTATATGAATACATGACAACTAATTAGTCTATTTCAATGTTCCTTTCTGTATAGTATTCCAGTATACAAATACATGATAACTGCTGAGTCTGTTTCAATGTTGACAGGCATTCAAGTTGCTTCCAGTGTGGGGCTATTATGAATAACGGTGTTATAAATATATGTGTGCATGTCTTTTTGTACATGTTTTTCAAAATTTCATATGAAAGAATGATTTTTGTAGAATCAGAGTTTAGATTTTAGTCTGTAGATTAAAATTTGATAGTAGGTGCTAAATCACTGTTCAAAGTAATTGTATCATGTTACACTCCCACTAGAAATTGATGCTCTGCTTTTATGTTCATGCTTGGTGTTAGTTAGACTTCCATATCATAGTCATTCTGGTGGAGGATAGTGGTATCTCATTGTGATTTTACTTTCCACCTCCCTGATATCTTATGATATTGAGCACTGTTTCATGCATTAGCTATATTGGTGTGCTCTTTTGTCAAATGTCTATTCAAGTCTTTGGTCCATTTGTCTATTGGACTGTTTAGCAAGGAAATTCTCAGACCCCACCATGACTTCACCACCCCTCACTCTAAGGAATGAAGGTCAGGATTAGTTCATGTTTCAAATATTACTCCACTTCTCATATTCTTTGGGCTCACCTACTGTCACTTAATTTACTTGCCTCTCTCCTTTCTATACTAGGGAAGCTTCTCCCTAGTTCCTTGTGGCCCGCAGACAGGTCAACAAACACTTGGCAGCCTCTTCTTGCCCTGCACAATCAATGAGCCTCAGGGAGTGGAGCCTTCTCGCCTCTCTTCCTTGTGCAGCAGTGCTACCATTCTGATCATTACTCCCCATATTGTTTTACCACTAACGAGTTAGGTTTAATGCTTCCTAAACTTCTGATCTACATAGTAGAGTTGTTGTTGGCAGGCTGATGATTCAAAAAAGATAATTCTTTTAGAAGTGTCTACGCACCATGTAAATGCTCTATATTAATTGAGCCAAACTATTGTTTGGCTTAATGAGGACTTGAGGACATGGTTTCAGTTTAAGATGTATAAACTATTCCATGACATTCAGCTCAGGGGTTCTTCAATCTTGATATGTCCTGTAAGTCTGAATTCCTTAAGGTTTTTGTTTTGTTTGTTTTGTGTGTGTGTTTTTGAGGAAAGGTCAAAGAATAAATTAGGTTCCTACTCAGCAACTTCAATACAAATTTCCATGACATTGGTCACATTTTTTACAATGTATTAGCATTTCTATTTTTCTGTTCTGATTGTTTAATCTAGTTTCCCTGTTCCTCTTACCTTATTATCTTTCTTTCAGAGTATACGTTGTCCATTTTGTATCAATTAGATGATTTTTTAAAGGATCATAGTACACACAGATGGTCCTATTAACTGTATTATTAGTAAGCTGTGAGATTCCATAAGAATTTGAAATTCTTATGAAGATCTATTTATTGGAAGTCTTATTGAAGCTCTTAATGGGGTAGAGTGAAGAAATGAAGGATGGATCAAGGTTGAGAGTGTATCATGGTCTAGAGAAGACTGTGACCTAAGGGTCACAATGGGGAGGTTAGCCAGGGCAGCTGTGGAGGCCTCCATCATGCTGAGAAGTGCAATATTTTCTTTAAATGTTGAGCAGGTCCATTGTGCTTGAACAATTGATTAGGTTCAGGATCCAGCTACTTCCCTTTATCAGATTCCAGCTCCTGGACTCCTATGCATCCACTGTAATTGTCCCTGGGCTAGGCGTCCAGCAACTAAGGATGGTCTCTTTGTCCCCTGAAACTGCAGAATTCTTCAAAATGGCCAGTCCCCAGGAATCTTGTGATACTTGACTAATGTCACTCTGTCAGCCACCCATGAATATTCTCTTAATTTCAGCTTGTTGTTACCTTGACTCTGGTGTAACTCCTTGTGTGGTCCTGCAACATCGTGGTTCTCAATTGTCTGAGAACTGAGAATTAGAAACCTAATTACTTTTTTATAGCCCACTTGCTTTCCTTTTTTAAAAACTATATTGGTTTGCTTACAAGGTTTGTATACATTGTGTGTCACATTATTCTTCATTCATGTTGCATTTCATACAATCATTCCCATTCATTATGGTTTATTTTTTTATACTATCTTTCCCCCCGCCCCCTTGCTGTGTGCCATAGAAATTGAATCTGTCTGGCACAAGAGGAGATTGCCCCTCCTTCTCCAGGGGAGCAGCTGGTCGATTTGAACTGCACGCCTTCAGGATTGCAGGACAATTTCTTGCCACTAGGCCATCAGAGCTCCCTCCATTCATTACATTTTAGAAAATTAATTACCATAACCCTATCTTTTGAAGTCCCCATGAGATCTTCCTCAGTTCCTTTACCTCCTTCCTCCATCACCAAATTGTACTTTTCCAGGCCTTCCTGACTCCTCTTTCTGGTTTCAAATGAGACTTAACCAAATCACACAGTCTTGTGCTACCATCTGCTTCCCTTTGGGCTCAAGCTATATCCTGTCCCTTTATAGAGATTTCTGGACCATGTAGCGCTGGATGCTGGGGTTGACCAGAGGGGATGTTCCTAGCACAGCTATGTTATGCTTTGAGCAGCACATTCCTCAGTTTCTTGGATCACACAGAGGTTTAGGGTATATGTACTTCAAAGTACAGTTGCTGATTGGTGAAAATGTTTTTTCACAGTGAGAGGAGATATTAGTGTCTGATTCTTAGTTATACAGACAGACATACAATTTACAGCTTCTCCTATAGAGCAGACTTTCCAATATCCTATTGCAGCTGTTCTGACATACAGGGTGGAGTCACAGCATCCTGGAAGTACAAGTTACACTTTAGAAAGGGAAGCTCCTTCTGGGGGCTCTAAGAGAGAACCTGTTTTATGCCTCTCTCTTTGCTTCTGGTGGCTTCTGGTGATTTCTGGATGCCCTTGACTTGCAGCTACACCAGTCAACTTTCTGCCTCTGGGGACAGATGGTCCTCTTCTCTCTGTGTATCTTTTCCCTTTTGGGACATCACTCATTGGATGAGGACCTGCCCTATTCCAGTATGACATGTTAACTCACAACATCGTTGAAGACCTTATTTCCAAACAAAGTAACATGCACAATAGTAGGGATTAGGAGTTTAACATGCCTCTTTGGAAGAACACAATTCAGTCCGTCATTGTTTCCAAGAGGTCAAATTTAGCCCACAGTGTCCCTTTTCAGCAGGAAGTAGCTAAGAGAATACGCCATCCCCTTTCCCTTATGACTCAGGGTGAAGTCTCTCTCAGGGAGGAGTGATAGGGAATGGCAAAGGACACACTGACAAAGAAGATTAATCAGAACTGGCTTTGACAAGCACTGTGGCATTTGGACAAGAACAAACTGGGAGGAGGGTAGAGAGAATAGTGCAACAATGAATGAATGGAAACCCAAAATCTCTGTAAATGTTTATGAAAATTAATAAAATATAATTATAGAAAAAAAAATTTAGCTGGTTCTTTCTATGCAGAAAAGATCTACTGATGAAAGGCACCATCACATATTCCCTCCCACAGAGCAGACAGTTCTAGTATCTTTCACAGGTGTTTTGTATGCATAAGTGTGACATATACAATAGAAATGCAGAATCCTGATTAGCCCAAGCTGTGTTTAACCTAGACTCCAATGGTCAGAATGGATTTAAAGATACATGGGCACTGCAAGAGTGAAGAGACTGGCCTTTCAATCACTGTTTTATTCACAAAACATTCACAAGTCTCTGATATGTCACCCCTAGGTTTGATACTTGAGATTACTGAAAAACAATGATATCAGTTTAAAGACAAAGATGTGTCTGACTCAGGTCATGGTCTTTTTAACCACTTGCTATTATTCTGAAAGCTGGCCAATGAATAAGGATGACAGAAGAAGAATTGATGCTTTTGAGCTGTGATGTTGAAGAAGAGTATTGAATATCCCATGGACTGCCAAAATAACAGGTGTTTTGGAGTAAGTGCAGCCAGAGTGCTCCTTAGAGGCAAGGTTAACAAAGCTTCATCTCACACACTTTTAGCATGTTGCTAAGAGAAGCTATTTCTTGGAGAGAGACATCACGCTTGTAAAGATAGTGGGTCAATGAAAGAGAGGAGGACCCTTGCCAAGAAGGATTCAAGTGTGTGAGAGAGAATGAGGATGGCACAGGATAGGACAGGTTCAGATCTGTTGGTTATAGAGGCGTTATGAACTGTACTTGATAGGACAGCACCTAATAACAAGTTTGATGTTGGATAATAACCACGAATAGACATTTTTTTCTTTTTTTTAATTATTATTTTGTGTGTGTATACCGTCAGATCTGACTGGTACAGGAGGATATTGCGCCTCCTTCTCCGGCAGAGCATCTGGTGGATTCGAACCGTGTTCCTCTGGGATTGCAGTGCAGTTTCTTGCCACTAGGCCACCAGAGCTCCCCTACGAATAGACATTTGATAAAAGGATATCTGTATAAATCAGGATTCTTAAATGCTTTTCTTTTTCAATTCAGAAGATCAACGGATAGAATTGGCACATCATGCGTAGCAATTATGCATAGCAATCAAAACTTGGAATCAATCCAAATGTGCTATAATGTAGTTTTCTGGTGTTCTGTGATCAAGGAGTCACAGAAGGTAGAGACTCACAAGAGATATGGAAGGTGAAGGGCTAAAAGCTCCATCAGGCAAATAGCAAGATGGAGCTGTTCTGTCCTCTTATCACAGGGTAAAGAAAAACAGAAACATTCTTACTAAATTAAACTATCTTTGATTAATCAAGCCTCTGTATTCTTTCTCTTAATCTTTTTAAAGGAAAGAAAATGGGTAAGTCATTCTGAAGAAAGACTGTTGATTCTGGGAGGATCGTACAGACTCCATTTTGTGCCTAGCCTCTATCTTAAGCCTGGCCTGGGCCTAACCCTAAAAAGTCATCAATTCCAGGAACAGGTCATAAAAATTCTTTGCCTAAGAGGCAGCCAATCAGGAGAGAAAGCAACCACAAGATAACCACAGGAATACAGGAGGGTCTTATCTTGAGGTTAGCCATCTGCACCTGATGTCCTTGTAAGGTTTAAAATTGCTTGAGTAACCAATCCTGAGGTTTAACATATGTAACACAAGAATGTGGGTACATGACACAAGAAAGTGCATATGTGACATGAGAATGTAGGCTGTTGGCCGCCTAAGCATGAGCCAATCACAAACCAACCCATGTAACTGTTCCCCTCGTCCACCAATCATGTTCCCAATTATCTCACCCTGCTCAAACAGACCCATTTTGACCCATAAAAAGGCCTGTGTGCCCTCACCTGGGGTCGCTATTTCTATTGAATGGTAGAACCCCACATGCTGGAGTTTGTTCTTCAGCATAAAACACTCTTGCTGTTTGCGTGAGTCGGTGGTCTTTCAGGTGGCAATTTACAGACCTAACAATTTGAAGTGTGAAAGTGTTCCAGGGGAAGTGTGGAGGCTGTTTTCAACCCCTTGCCTTCCAGGAGATCTTGTTAGCAAGAACTCCTCTGGTGTATTTAACCCTTTAGGGGTAAAATGGCTCAAAGAGTGCTGACTGCAGAGCAGTTCTTAGAACAAGATCAGAGCCGTTTTCAACCTCAACCTTCCGAAGGGTCACTCGTGCTTAAGAGCCTCAGGTGTTCCTGGAACATTTCCTTGTATAGCAGACTCCTTACTGCCACTAACACTTCAGGGATCCTACACTACAATAGTGCATACTTCAGATGCTCCCCTGGAGAAAGAGGGGCAGTCTCCTCTTGTGCCAGTCAGATCCGATTTGATGGAGAAGAAGAAGATGAAGAAGAGAGAAAGAGAGAGAGAGAATAATGCATAGTAATGGCAATTAATAAGGTTCACTCAAATTCATTGCTATCAAGTCATAACTGATTCATAGCTGAGCCTCCAGTGTATTTTTGAAGGCTGTAAATGACATGCGAGATTGCCCATATTTGAACTGCCAGACAGGAACCACTTTTGGGTTAACAGCACAACTCAGGGAGAGTAGGCCATCAGACCTTTCTAATACTAGCTGTTACTCCCTGCAATTCTATCAAGGTTTGCTTTATACAGGTGAATGTTCTGTGATTTGAGTGGTGTCCATATGTGTGTGTGTGTATATATCTATCTCTATCTCCTGATATTGATATCAATATAGAGATATAGATAGATATATTTGTGATTACTATCTCAATTAATTGATCTTTGTTATCATCATATAATATACATTTTATAGATACGGTCTTAAAGTGATGTTAAGATTACTATTCCATTGTTGCTTTGGTTATTATTTGTATGAGATATTCCCCCCATCCTTTGACTTTCAACATTTTGGTGTCTTGGTGTTAAAAGTGTGTCTCTTCTAAAGAGCATGTAATTGGATCATAAAGTTTTTGAAAATTCATTCTGTAATTCTCTTGTTTTTAATGGGATTATTCAATCCTTTTGCATTCACTGTGATTATAGATAAGAAGTGATTTTCTCCAGCCACTTTGTTATTTATTTTTGTTTGTGTAGGCCTTATGTTTTCTTTGTTTTCACTTTTTAGTGCTGCTTACTTTTATATTTATTGGGGTGAGACTCTTGGTTTCTGTTTCTTTTCCTTCTGTTTATGTTTTTTGGATGTTCTTTTAGTGTTTACCATGAACATCACAATGCCTTCCAGATTCATTTGTGTTATGATATATTTTGTGAATTCTTTGGTTGTTCCTTGGACCACCAAGAGACCAAACTGATTTACCATGGAGAGAGTGAAACAAAATTTCTCCTTGGAGGCAAAGATTTTAAAGCTCTGTATCACATACTTTGGCCATATTGCCAGGATAGACCAGTCCTGGAGAAGGACATTATGCTTGGAAGGATGGAAGGACAGTACAGGAAAGGAAGACCCTGGATGAGATGGATTGACATAGTAACTAGAATAATGGGGTTAGGTGTGTTGGAAACAGTGAGACTGGCTCAGAGCAGGGTAAGGTGCAGAGTTACCGTACATAGGGTTATAATGAGTGCCAGGTGACTTGATGGCAATAACACCACCACCACAACAATAGTATTCCACTGTGTGTATAGACTTTAGTTTGTTTACTTACTGATCTGTTGATGGACACTTAGATTGTTTTAATCTCTTTACTGTTATAAACAATGCTGCAATATAAAGATATATGCTCATGTTATGCATTTATCTGTTCATCTCTCAGCTCTTAATTTACTTAGGATCTATACCTGCAAAGAGGATTGCTAAAGCAAATGGCATTTCTTTTTCCAATCTGTAAGAAAGTGCCATACCGTTTTCCACAGTGATCATACCAAGTACAAAGCTTTCTTAAGCCTCTGTCTGTCTGTC
The DNA here is from genome assembly GCF_000299155.1 of Elephantulus edwardii. Taxonomy (NCBI): domain Eukaryota; kingdom Metazoa; phylum Chordata; class Mammalia; order Macroscelidea; family Macroscelididae; genus Elephantulus; species Elephantulus edwardii. The sequence goes on along the minus strand of NW_006399844.1, from coordinate 188,515 downwards.
CTTCCTTCCTTCACTTTTTTTGGTGGCAGTTATAATTTATCACCGTTGCAAATGAGAATGCAGAAGTGGAAAAAGTTAATGATTGGAAAATTGACAATTGCAGATTAAAAAGATTATGGGATTTGCTTAGAAGTTTCTACCACATGGCAACATGGGAGTAGGAGTTCTGACTCAGAGAATCATTAAGAATATGCTCAGGCATGTTCCACGATTACTCATGAAAGTCCTACAGAGAATTTCACCTCTACTCTATAGGTGGATCCTCAATTCTTGATGCTTTTCATTGTTTGTAATTTTAGCTATTTTGCTCTCTAATTTATTGATTCTTTTTCTGCCTGATTAAATATGTTGGTCACTCCTCTATTCTGTTTATTTCAGTTGTTGTCCCTGCCAGTCTCCTGCAATATCTTTTTTAGAGCTTCATTTCTGTTCTTGTGTTGCCTTCCTTATTTCTTCCAGGTTTTTAATCTCAGTTTTTTCTTAATTCTTTAATTATACTTAATGCTGTTTATTGTAGTCTTCTTTTCTTTTCATTGTTCAGTCATCCTTAGGCTTTTACTTTCTTTGTCTTTATCATTTGCATGAGATATTAGTCTTCTGTTTTTTGTGCGGCTTGTAATTTTTCTTTTGAGGCATTAGAATTTTTACAGGTGTTGGCTTTCTCAGGTTTTTCGTTTTGTTTTTTTTTTAATGTTTTACCCATACAACTTTTTAGATGAAATTCTTAGGTGGACACAACCTTTCAACTTTCTTAACCATTTCTGTCTTCTTCTCTATCTACAGTTTAATTGGGATTTGAAGATTCTAGATCTTGTTTTTAATCTTTTACTTTGCCTCTTAAACACACTAGAGAACATGCATGCAGTGGTAAATCTGTCCAGCAGTGGACACTGCCACTCATGCATTTTGTTGAATTTTAGGGAAAACCAAAAGAGAGGAAAATATAAGAATTACCACTTTTACAAAGCACGTGGTTTAGCACTGTTGTTGTTGTTATGTGCCGTTGAGTCATTTGGACTCATAGCAACCCTAGGTACAATAACCCTAAATTATGCTCTGTCCTGTGCCAATCTCACTGTCTCTAACACACCCATCCCAATTACCCCAATCACTGGACCAATTCACCTTATAGAGGGCCTTCCCCTCCTGCGCTGTCCCTCCACCCTCCCAAGCATGATGTCCCTCTCCAAGGACTGGTCCCTCCTTATAACATGTCCAAAGTATGTCAGACGAAGCCTCAGAATCCTTGCCTCCAAGGAGCATTCTGGTTTAACCCTCTCTAGGATGAATCTGTTTGTTTTCTTAACAGTCCATGGTACACTAATTTTAATAGGTATTTCTCCAGTCAATTTTCTCTTTGTAATTATTCTCCATGTTTTCAATTGACATCCTCCTCTCAGAAGTATTGGAATCCTAATGTTAATGTGACCACAACATTGCAAGGCGCATCTTAAATCTAGTCACTCTTGGGATATAGTGATGTAACCCATAAGGAGTTGTATCGCTAACCCAAAGGCAGAGTCTCTCTGCGGATTCAAATCCGAAGATTCCACACAAAATTGTGGATACATATTATTATACCAACAGCCAGTGCCCCAAACCAGCAGTCATGTAAGAGCCAGTCTTGCTACCCATTCGGGCGGAGGGAGACAGGGAAGACTCGGGATGAGGAACAACCCTTAGAATTGTTAGCTTTTTAAGGTCCACAAGGGTCCAAGTCACTAGGACTTGGATCCCTGTAGGGTTTTCTGACCTGGGCGGGGCCCTTATAGAGAGTCCTCGAGAGCCTCCTTCTGGCAGAAGGCAGGGGAAAAGAGAAGTGACAGTAAACAGTGACTTTCCAAAGGGAGGTCCACAAAGGAGGCCTGCGAATGTCGAGGCTAATCTCCTTATATTCTATTTTATGAGCATGAGGAAAGGCCCTGAGATATACCTGGACAAAGAATGACGAAGGGGCCCTAGTGGATCCAGGATTCCTCCGTGTGTAACCCCTCCCATCTTCTCCATAGCTTCCAAAGCAAAAGCAGCCATCAGATCTGTGCCAATCCCAGTGATGCCTGGGTCCAAAACTATGTCAAAGCCCTGGAGCTGAAAGCTTGAATGGCAGCAAAGAAGGTGGTCCATCTGGAGAAGGACTGGGCCAAAACAGTGATGCTACAGCCTCGGAAGTCACCATTTCCATGGATTGCTATGCCTCAGGCCGTGTTCCTGCTCTGCTTAGAGACTCCAGCTCAAGATAGTCTTAGAATGAGAAGTATCAAAAGAAAGATACAGAAATTTAAAAAATTAAGACCTATTTTTTTTGTAGTTTACTGTTTAGTAGTGCTGTGTAATAAATGGCGTTTTTCAACATCTTCCTCACCATTCTTCTATATATAATTCTTTTCAATCAGTCTTCCTACCTTCAATGCGGGTGTCCATGAGTGTGTTCAATTTTTTCTCAGGAGAAATGATAGCAAATAGCATCAACTGCCAACTACTTACTGAATTATTCTGCCTCATTCTGTGTTTAAAAATATTGGAGGCACTTTTGTGGAAGGTAAACCGTCATCATTTTCCTGGTGATAATCGTCTTGATTTTATTTTCCCAATGAATGAGAGCAAGTGTTGGATTGGAACTGTGTGCCTTTGCACTAGCTGCACAAGTCCTTATCACTAAGCCACCAGAGTTCCCTGGTAGTAGTAGTGGTGGTAGTTGTTGTTGTTAGGTCTTGCAATTGTACAATTGTGGGGGCTGACAAATCTGAAATCCATAGGGTAGGGTGATAGACCGGAATTGCTAATGTAATTGTGAGGTAGAATTTCTTTCCGGTGAAACCTGAGTTTTTGCTTTTAAGGCCTTCCAACTGATGGATCTTCCCTATAGCTCATCCATATCTTTTAAACTTTGGGTTTTAAAAAAACATTTATTTTATAGATCATGCATATTTTTACTTAAAGCCAACTGCACATCCATAGGATACCTTCACTGCAATACCTATATTAGTGTTTGACTAAATAACTGGCCCATCACAGGAGGGTTAATCAGAAACAGAGAAATTGCCAGGGAGGTGTGGTCATCTGCTTCCTCGCCCCACCATATGTCATTTTATTGGCTTCTAGCTCCACACCAGCTGGGACTACCTGGGGTAATCGGGATGGGTGTGTCAGAGGCAGTGAGATTGGCGCAGGATAGATAGAGCAGGGTTTAGGGCTGTTGTACATATGGTTGCTATGAGTCGCAAGCGACTCGAGGCACATAACAACAACAACAGCTCCACACCACCCTCTGCTGGTGAAATAATGTCTCAGCTGTGGAAATCATAATTTTGTCTTTGTTTCCCAGCTGCTCCTTCATAGAGAACACCATTGTTCTGTTGCTTATGTCAACAATATAAACATTCAGAAGAAACTTGAGGAGGCTGATGTATCAGACTTCTGGCTCAACTTTTATGTCTTGTCTAGTCTTCTACCTCCCAATTTCTGCTTTCACCATTTTGGATAGGAACGAAAAATTCAGAGTGAAGAATTCTGCTTCTCCAAAGCTGCAAACTACAGGTTAGATTACTGGGTTATTACTCAGCTTGATTTGCAGGCAGCAAGCCAAAGACCTCTTTTAAAAATCAGTTGCTTCCCCCCTCTTCTCTGCTGACAAGGCAGTTTCAAAGGAAGCTAATCTTTTTTAACAAACCTTAAGTGATCAATGACCAGCATCCCTAATTTCCCGTTTTAATGCAATATTGGTAGGCAAATAACGTTAATAAAATTCTATGACATTATTCACCATCGCAAGAACATGGAAACAGCTCATATGCCCAACCTCAATTGACTGAATTGAGAAATTATGGTACATTCACACATTGGAATATTAGACAGCACACAGGAGTAATGATTTTATAAAAAAAAGACTTAAGATGGTGCCTGATTCAGGTCATGTTCTTGTCAGTCACTCGCTATGCATCTGAGAGCTGGGCAATGACTAAAGGGTTACAGAAGAACAACTAATGCCTTTAAATTGTAGTGTTGGAGAAGAGTGCTGAATATCCCATGGCTTGTCAAAAGAACAAGTAGATACTTCTTGGAGAAGGTACAGCCAGAATGCTTCTTCTTGCAGGCAAAGGTGATGAAGCTTCATCTTACATACTTTGGGCATGTTGCGAGGAGAAGTTATTCCTTGGAGAGGGACGATGAAGAAGAGGAAGAATGTCAATCAGGTGATTGACACAGTGACTTTCAGCAAGGGGCTTGGTTGTGTCAGAGATCATGAGGCTGGCACAGGATAGAAGAGGTTTCAGATGTGTTGTTCATAGGGTCACAATGAGTCATACTTGACTTGATGGCACCTAGCAGCAACAGCTGTTTTCACACCAAGGCAGGGTTAGGAAGTGTGGCAATGCTCCTATTTGGTCCTTCACAGAACCTCTTATTCAGACATATTGTCTAACAGAATGGATTACTGGTTCATTTGAGCCAATTAACACGTGCTGTTAGTGGACTCAACACCACACACACTTCATACCCGTTGTCGCTGAGTCAATTCTGACTCATAGCAACCCTTTAGCATAGAAGAGTACCTCCCTATACCATTTCCAAGTCTGTAAGTCTTTATGAAATTGCTCACAAATAACCCAAACCAAAGCAACTCCTCCCTCCAACAGCCATATAGTTGATTCACACTCATAATGACCCTGTGAGACAGAATAGGATTGCCCCATAGAATTTCCACGGCTGTACACCTTCACAGAATGCCCCTTGGTGAGGAGAGCTGTGAGAGCTGAAGAATACGGGCAGAGCAAATTGGGACTGGCTTCTTGCTATTGCCAAGTTCCTTGTGGGTCCTCTGCCTTTTTCCTAAGGGGGAAGCCCTAGACCATGGGGAGATGGAAAATGGGGTTAATGAGAGAGGAAGTATTAAGCATAGTTATGTCTTGCTGGTTTCTACTTGCAAAGAGGGTCTTGGGTAACCACACGGTTTAGCTTATTTGCGAGAATAACTTCTCGCTTGATGGAGGCTACTTATGGGGAAGTGGTTTCCACAGTGAGAGGAGGTGAGAGGTTGGTGTCACCTAAGGACCACTCAATTAGTTCCATCTCTTAGACCACTGTAGTCATTGTTTTCCCCCAGCAGAGCAGAAACTTCTGTTGTTATTTCACAGCTGTTCTAACCACATAGATGCAACATGTGTGATGATGCTATGAGTTTTGAAACAAACAATTTGAACTACACCAGATGAATAAAGCAGTAATGGCAAAGTCTGCACTATGGGAATAATGGGAGAAGACACTTGGCCATTCAAGGGAGATCCAACCAGTGTCTTCCATGTGTCCTAAGCAAATAACATTACGCTGTATTAGAGATGCTAGCTAATATGACTCAAAACCCTTATATGATTATAGAGATGATTCTGGCTTCTTAGCCTTTTTTAACCAAGAAAGCCCAAGTCTAAGAATTAATTCCTGTGTAAATAAATTCAAATGTAGAAAAGGTGTGGGAGTATTTGTTCTCTAGTATCTCTATAGCGACTTTAAATCAAATCTACTTTAAATTATCTACAATATGGGAATGGATAAGGAACTTACTGTGTGTTGTTTACTTGATTGATCATTAGCCAGACTACATAATCAATGTAATGGCTTGGAAGGTGCTTATGTTACGATGATAAATTGGTCTATTCTAATTGAAGACCCATACCTATTAAATCTGTATGCTGAGCAAATTATTCAAGAAGCTGGACACTATGAAGAAGGTAGCATCAGGATTGCAGGAAGTCATCAATGATCTCCAGTATGTAGATGAAAATAAGGAGGATTTGAAACACTTAATGCAGATGAAAGAATTCAGCCTTCAATATAGATTGCATCTCAACACCAAGAAAACAAAAATTCTCCCCACTGGACCGATAGACAATATCATGATAGATGGAGAAAAGGCTGAAGTTTGAATGATTTCGTGTTACTTAGATCCACAATCAATACACTTGATAGCAGCAGTCAGGAGATTAGGAGATGTATTACATCGGGAAAGTCTGAAGTCAGGGACATCTCCAAATTATTAAGGAGCAATGATGTTGGCTTGAGGATGAAGGTGCACTTGATTCAGGCCATGGTCTTTCCAATCACCTACTATGCATCTGAGAACTGGACAATGAATAAAGATGACAGAAGAATTGATGCCTTTGAACTGTGATGTCTTTGAAGAGTACTATGAACTGCCAAAAGATGAAACAAATATATCTTTGACAAAGTGCAGCCAGAGTGATACTTGGAGACAAAGATTATAAAGCTTCATCTCACATACTTTGGGCATATTGCTAGGAGAGTCTATTCCTTGGAAAATCATGCTTTGAAAGGTTGGTTCTCCAAGGAATCAGAGGGTTGGTGGGAAAAAAAGGAAGACCCTCAACCAGATTGATTGACACAGTGGCTCAAATGTGTCAGAAAGTGTGAGGATAGTATAGGATAGGTCAGAGTTCAGACTTATTTGTTTTCCTTGATTCAATGGCACCCAATAACAACGATCAAGGCCCACCTCGGTAGCTGGTCATGTGAACAGTATCATAATACTACAGTTAAAGTTTGGACACTCATTCCAAGAAAAAGGGAGCATAGAAGAAGCAAGTGTGTGATATCCCCTGTCTTCTATCCCTTTAGCTTTTTCTGTGACAGTAATCTTGTGTGTCTTCCATACTATTCACCATCTTGTGTATTGAAAATTCTAGCTCTATGATGTTAATGAGTGAAGGTACTCTGTTGACCTCGTGGTTAAGAAGCTGTGCTGTAATTCCAAAGGCATGTAGTTTGAAGTCAGCTGCTCCACTGAAGAAGGATGGGCAATCTACTCCTGTGTAATTAATTGCCTCTAAAAACCCACTGGAGAGTCAACTCATGGCACACAACAACATGATGTTCATGAGACAGAATTAGAAGCAGAACTGTAAAGATCTCATCAGCATTAACTGATTAAGGGAAGGTATTCTCAAGAATGTGACTTGCACAAGATATATATTTGGACTCTCTGGCAAAAAAAAAAAACAACAAAAAAAACAAAAAAAAAAACCCCAAAAACAAAAAACCAAACACAACCCACCCACCAAAACCCAAAACCAAACAAACCCAAACCCACTAGATATTTTTGTCTAATATATATCTGGCTAACTTCAGATCTGAACTAATAACCTGCCAAATTTCCTGATTTTTTTTTTTACTTCTTAGTTGTTATTGTTAAGTGTTGTCAAGTCATATACAACTCATAATGACTCTGTGAACAACAAACTTGGACCCTGCCCTTTCCTGTGCCATCCTCAACATCTGACACCTTTGAGCCCAATGCTGCAGTCACTGTGTTGATCCATCTCGTGAGAGGTCTTCTTCTCTTTCACTGACCCTCCATCTTTCGAAACATGATGTTCCTTTTCAAGAAAATAGTCTCTTCCAGCAACATGCTTCAAGTATGAGAGATGAAACTTTGCCTTCTTTGTCTCCAAGGGGACTCTGGCTGCACTGCCAAAGCCAGTCATCTTCCAGCTTGCTTTCCCATGATGACCTCTGGACTTAACAGCCTGTAAAACTGGCAGCCTCTGAAATCAGCAGCCCGAGACCTTGTCTGTTTGCTAATGACTCAGCCTTAGCCTCCCTGTTGAGGATTGATCTACAGACATGAGACGTACAAGCCTCTACATGTGCCATTTCCTTGAAAGAAATCTTTTAATATGTATATATCTATGTAAGCTTCATTGATTTTGCTTCTCTAAAGAACCCAGCCTATGGCACCATGCAATGCTAAAGGGCTCCCTTCTCTTCCCCAGTATGCACAACCTCAATGGACAAGATTTCCTCAATTTTTCCTTCCCGAAGTCTCGGCTTAGATTAAGTTGGTTGGGAGGTGATTGTGGTAAGGTCAGTTCTACCACTTCTTGGTATGTTTTGGAGTGACTGGGTAGTCCCATATTCTGGTGGTTACATTTATATTGTGAAGATCTCAGTGGCTTTTTAGCCACATGTTAGTCATTTATAGGGTAACAGGAAATGCACACATTAGCAACTTTTTAGGGTCGTTATGAGTTGCAAGTGACTCGACGGCACATAACAACAACAACAACAGTTTCTAATGCTGAAGAGCAAAGGAACAGAAATGTGCGTCACGAGAAAAAGACTTTCTTTCCTGCGTTCTCACTAATTCGGATGCGTGGTGAGGCCCCCTCTGTTCAGAACACAGCTTTGCTCCCTACTTAGGGCTTTCAATGCTGTGCAGTGTCACTGAGCGGATCTAAAGGTCAACTTCTCAGTTAATTGCCAAATACAAACTGTTTCACCACCCAGGGTGAAAAGAGGTTAGAACCCTTCAGAGGACAAGAAATAAATTAATAGGAAAAGGATAAATGCACTCTAGTTAACTCATGTTTTCTCCTGCCCAATATCTGTATCACTTTCCCCCCCCTTGTGATATGAGGACCGCAGGCTCCCATTGAGAAGTTACCCTCTTCTACAATTCTCAGAATTAAAATTTATGTGAAATTTTTAAAACCTGTGTGAAATTCATCTAATCCCTAAATCCAGATATAAGTCTTCAACTCAACCCATTGCCATCAAGTCAGTACAAATTATAGTGGATTTTCCAAGGCTGTAAATTAAACAAGAAGATTCTGCCCATCTTTCTCTCTCAGAGCTAATGGTGACCTGAAGAGTGGACATTGGATTAGCAGCATAACCCCCCACAGACTATACATTATGGCTCCCATGATACGAGTCATGGTTAATTGAAATAAACTTGGACTGAGTCCTCCCTAAACTACATTGATACAGTAATATAATGTGGATGTTGTGTAATGATGCTCCATAATGGTGACAAACCAGATAGCTGTAAAAGGATTAAGGGTGGAATTTAAGAGTCTCTAATCCTCCCATTACAACCTTAGTTAGGTTTAAGAGGATTCTCCTAGAGTACGGCCAGTTGTACCTTTAATCTCACTTGAGATAAGAGGGGAAGAATGTCAGCCAAAAGGGGCAGGGACTCAGTACCACCAAGACCTAATCACCAGGAGAGGAGTTCATCTTTTTTGGATCCAAATGTTGTTGCTGTTGTTGTTACGTGCCGTCGAGTCGCCTGCGACTCATAGCGACCCTATGTACAACAGCCCTAAACTCCGCTCTGTCCTGTGCCAATTGCACTGTCTCTGACAC
>NW_006399844.1:132594-176756 GCF_000299155.1 Elephantulus edwardii | reverse complement strand
TTTTCCTACATTCATGGTTCTCACATTCCATGTCCCAATCACCAGTGTCTTCTTACAACTGTTCCTCTTCCTTTGTATTTCCATGCTTGAAAACTCAACCTCCTTTGCCATCTCTGTTATCTAAATGTGTTCTGTGTAACAGAACATTGGATCCGAATAACAGAGATTGGATCCAAATGCCTACACAGTAAAACTCCTTGACACTGGGAAAAACCAGAACATGGAGGTCTCCAGGAAATGCTGAAGAAACATGACTTTTCTCTACAACCAACAGAGAGGGAGTGAGGGCTTCTCCTAGAGCTGGTATCTGGAATTTGGGCTTCTACTCTCCTACACAGGAAGAGAACAGACTTCCAAGGCATCCACTGGTATATGTCTTTTATAGCAGCAGTAGATAACTAACATGAATGACACTCAACTCCATGGCTCAGTTTGGTTAGAAATTGTGTTTCTGAACTAAGCCAAATCCAAAACAACTGCTGCAGACATAAAGGTTGTTTTCCCTGAGGAAAATGAACAAGGATTCATAGAACAATGGAGAGTACTAGCAACCAACATGGGAACCTCTCACATGGGAGAGAAATCAGAAAAAGAAAAATGAATGAATACCACAGGCCTCTGCATCCAACCTTCCTGAGACGGATCCACTTTTATACTCATCACTCTTAGAGGCATAGATTTATTTATGTTTCTTTCAGTTATGTGGGGCTGTTTTGTTTCGTCTTTGAAACTACCACCATTGAGTGGGGACTACCTTTTGGAGAATCAGTAATACATTACACAGCACTGACATCCTGTTCTAAAAACTAAGGCTGTAGCATTAAGGAATTGTTGTTGTTGCTGTTATGTGCTGTATTACGCTGTGGGAGAAAGACTGATAACCTCCTCCACTAAGATTTACAGTCTTTCACTTCAACAAGAAAAAGGTAAACAACCCAATCACAAAATGGGCACAGGATATCACCAAAGAAGACATTCAGATGACAAACACATGAAGAAATGCTTAAAATTCCTAGCGCTCAGAGAGAGGCAAATAAAAATAAATACGAGATATCATCTCACCCCAGCAATCAGAACAAAGTTCAATAGAGCAGCAACAACAACAACAACAACAAAATGCTGGTGAGGTTGTGGAGAGATTGGATCCCTTATTCACTAATAGTGGGAGTGTAAAAGGGTGCAACATCGATGGAAGTAATTTTTGTGCTTTCTCAAGATATTAGAAATACCATTTGACTTAGCATTTCCAAAACTAGGAATACACCCTAAAGAAGCCAGAGCTGCCACCCAAAGATATGTGTGCACATCCATGTTTATTCCTGCTTTATTCACAATACGAAGAGATGGAAGCAACCCAAGTGCCTATCAACAAACGAATGGATAGAAAAAACATGGTACATTCACGCAATGGAATACTACAGAGCACTGAAAAACAAGGAACTCATGAAATATTACACAACATAGGGATCCTGGAGGACTTCCTTTTGAGTGAAATATCTCAGCTACAAAAGGAAAAATACAGCATAACAACACTGTTATAAAATAGTGACATGGAGGTTGGAGGGAAACTAAAAAAAGAGGGGATAAATAATGAACACGGCACTGCATTGGAACAGATAAAGGAAAGAACTGTTTAAAAGGAACATATGACTAGGCATTATTTCTATGACAACAGTCCAGAATAAGAGTTGCATAGCAAAGTGGACTAGGGCGGCAGTGGTGGGGAGAGAGGGAGGAAATTATGCAACAATGAATGCATTATTTTTTTTTAAAGTGAACTGAGCGTGGTAAGGAGGAAAATGTGCAACAATGAATGAATGAAATTTATTTTTGCTTTTCTTTTTTTTTTTTTTTTACTTTGAGACATGATGAAAAAAAAATCTTAGAGGAACACATGGAAAAATAAGACATGATTACATTGATAGAGACAATCTAGACAGAAAGCTTTGTCAATTCTGAGTGTGATACGCTAAAGGGCTGAAAGGAATTAGTACTCTTCTTCTTCCTCACCCTCTCCTTCAACAGAATCCACACCCATCTCATAATCCTTCTGAAGAGCAACCATGTCCTCACGGGCCTCAGAAAACTCTCCTTCTTCCATCCCCTCACCCACGTACCAGTGAACAAAGGCACGCTTGGCATACATCAGATCAAACTTGTGGTCCAGGCGAGCCCAGGCCTCAGCAATGGCTGTGGTATTGCTCAACATGCACACAGCTCTCTGCACCTTGGCCAGGTCTCCACCAGGCAGCACAGTGGGAGGCTGGTAATTAATACCAACCTCGAAGCCAGTGGGGCACCAATCCACAAACTGGATGCTGTGTTTGGTCTTGATGGTGGCAATGGCAACACTGACATCTTTGGGAACCACATCGCCACGGTACAACAGGCAGCAAGTCATGTATTTACCATGGCGAGGGCCACATTTCACCATCTGATTGGCTGGCTCAAAGCAAGCATTGGTAATCTCTGCTACAGAAAGTTGTTCATGGTAAGCTTTCTCAGCAGAGATAACAGGGGCATATGTGGCCAGAGGGAAGTGGATGCGGGGATAGGGCACCAGGTTGGTCTGGAATTCTGTCAGATCGACATTCAGGGCACCATCAAATCTGAGGGAAGCAGTGATGGAGGACACAATCTGACTAATAAGGTGGTTAAGGTTAGTGTAGGTTGGGCGTTTAATATCAAGGTTTCTGCGGCAGATGTCATAGATGGCCTCATTGTCTACCATGAAGGCACAATCTATGTGCTCCAGGGTGGTGTGGATGGTGAGAATGGAGTTGTAGGGATTGACCACAGCTGTGGAAACCTGGGGGTTTGGGTAAATGGAGAACTCCAGTTTGGACTTCTTGCCATAATCAACAGATAGGTGCTCCATCAGCAGGGATGTGAAGCCAGAACTGGTTCCCCCACCGAAGCTGTGGAAAACCAAGAAGCCCTGGAGACCTGTGCACTGATCAGCCAGTTTTCTTATTCGGTCCAAGACGAGGTCAATGATCCCTTTGCCGATGGTGTAGTGCCCACGGGAATAATTATTGGCAGCATCTTCCTTGCCTGTGATGAGTTGCTCAGGGTGGAAAAGCTGGTGGTAGGTGCCAGTGCGAACTTCATCAATAACTGTGGGTTCCAGGTCTACAAACATCGCCCTGGGCACATGCTTGCCAGCACCAGTCTCACCGAAGAAGGTGTTGAAGGAGTCATCTCTTCCCCCAATGGTCTTGTCACTTGGCATCTGGCCATTAGGCTGGATGCCATGCTCTAGACAGTAGAGCTCCCAGCAGGCATTGCCAATCTGGATACCAGCCTGGCCAATGTGGATGGAGATGCACTCACGCAGTCTGACTACGGGTTAGAAAGCAAGGACGACAGGAGTGGACAGTGGGTTCCGGTTACCGTCCCCGAAAAGCTAAGAGTCGAGGTAACACACTCTGAATGAAAATTTTAAAAAGACATTGAGACAATAAAAAAAAGGAAATGCCTTACTGTGTGAAGAGTAAGAGGTCAAAAGGAGGATTAATAGATAAGTGTTCTTGAGAAGAAAATATATAGCTAAAGATGAGAAAACTAATCAAATAAAGTGTTGGGCCCGTACACACACACACACACACACACAGAGAGAGAGATTGATTGATTTATAGTCTTGGAAACCTAATGGGCAGGCTAACTCTCACTAAGAGCCAGATTGACTCAACAGGAGTCTTCATAGTTTACTATACTACATGGTAACTTACTCAGAAGGCAGTGGTTTGAATCTACAAGCCGCTCCACAAAAGAAAGGTGGGCAGTCTCCTCCTGTAAAGATTTGCATCTTTGAACTCCTGATGCAGGGCCACCAGGAGTGGGGACTGACTCAATGGCTGGTGGCATGGTGGCTAAGTGCTGGGCTGCTGACCAATAGTTTGGCAGTTGAGCTGACCAAGTGTATAGGAGAAGAGTCCTGGTGATTTGCTCCTGTAAGAATGTCAGCCTTGGCCCTTTCTATGAAGATGGTGCCGAAAGCGAAGAAGGAAGCCCCTGTCCCTCTCAAAACTGAAGTCAAAGCAAAGGCATTAAAGGCCAAGAAGGCAGTCCTGAAGGGCATTCACAGCCAAAAAAAAAAAAATCTATATGTCACCCATCTTCTGGCGGCTTATGACGCTGAGACGCCGGAAGAGCGCCCCCAGGAGAAACAAGCTTGACCGCTATGTCATCATCAAATTTCCCCTGACCACTGAGTCAGCCATGAAGAAGACAGAAGATAACAACACACTTGTGTTCATTGTGGATGTCAAGGCCAACAAGCACCAAATTAAACAAGCTGTAAAGAAGCTCTATGACATGATGTGGCTAAAGTCAACACTTTGAGAAGATGGAGAGAAGATGGCCTATGTTCGACTTGCTCCTGACTATGATGCTTTGGATGTTGCCAATAAAATTGGGATCATCTAAACTGAGTCCAGCTGGCTAATTTTAAATACAAATTTTTCTCCCCGCCCCCTCCCCCCCCAAAAAAGAGAATTTCAGCCTTGGAAACTTTATGGGGAAGTTCTACTCTTGACTCACTATGGGTCACTATGAGCCAAAATGGACTCAATAGCTGTGGTTTGGGTGTTTCTTTGTTTTAAAGTGGTACTACTTTCAAACAAGGCAGTAGTACCACTTAAAAAAAATGAAGACGAATATCTATGCTTTATTGACTATGCAAAGGCATTTGACTGTGTAGATCATAACAAATTATGGCTAACATTGAGAAGAATGGGAATCTCAGAATACTTACTTGTGCTCATGTGAAACCGATACCTAGACCAAGAGGTTGTTATGAGACCATAGTAAGAGAACACTATATGGTTAAAAAGGTGTGCACCAGGGTTGTATCCTCTTTCCATACCTATTCATCTGTATTGTGAGCAAACTATTTGAGAAGCTGAGCTCTATGAAGAAGAATGATCAAGATTGGAAGAAGATTCATTAATAACCTTCATTAGGTAGATGACATCATTTTTTAAATTGATACTTTAACGACAGTTTATAGAGAACTTGGATTTTCATTCATTCATTATTGTACATTTCCCTCCCTTCCCATCTCTACCCACCCCTCTGTTAATTTTTTTCTTTGAAAAAAAATCCTTTCATTGTTATACAATCCCTCTCCCCAGTCCACTTTACATGCAGCTCTTAGTCTGGACTCTTCTCATACAAATAATACCTAATCATATATCCCTTTTCAACAGTTCAGCTTGCTGGAAGTGAGGAAGACTTGAAATACTCGCTGCAGAAAATAAAAGACTGCAGTCTTCAGTCTGGATTGCATCTCAACATCAATAAACAAAAATTCTCACCACTGGATCAATAGATAACTTCATTGGAGATGGAGAAAAGATAAAACCATCAATGACTTTATCTTACTTGGACCCACAATTAATACACCTGGTACTAGCTATCAGGAGATCAGGAGACGTATTACACTGAGAAAGCCTGCAGTCAGGAATCTATAGAAATTATTGGGGAACAATGATGTTTGTTTGAGGACTAAAGTGTGCCTGACTCAGGCCATGGTATTTTCAATCACTTGCTATACTGCTGAGAGCTGGACAATGACTAAAGATGACAGAAGAAGAATTGATTCTTTGAACCATTTGATGTTGGAGAAGAGAGTATTTGTCCAAAAGGACAAATATGCATATTTGGCAATACCATCTCAGATAAGAGTCTTATAACAAAAGGTTACAGAATACTCCTGGCCCTCCACAAGAAAAAGACTGATAACCCCAATTGCAAAAGGGGCAAAAGACATGAAAAGAATTTTCACAGAGGAAGATATTTGAATGGCAAACAGACACATAAAGAAATGCTCCAAATCACTGGCAGTAAGAGGGATGCAAATAAAAATCACAGTGAGGTACCATCTCACTCCAGTAAGAGTGGCAAAGTTTAACAGGGCAGTAAATAATAGATGTTGGAGAGGATTTGGCGAAAAAAGAACTCTTATACATTGTTGGTGGGATTGTAAAATGGTGCAACCATTCTGGAAGGCAGTTTGGCGCTTCCTCAAAAAGCTGAACATAGAAATTCCACATGACCCAGCTTTTCCACTATTTGGAATATACCCTGAAAATATGAGAACTGAGACACAAACTGTGATTTGTACACCAATGTTCATAGCAGCATTATTCACTATTGCAAGAACATGGAAACAGCTTAAGTGTCCAACTACAAACAAATGGATTGAGAAATTATGGTACATTCACACAATGGAATACTATGCAGCATGCAGGAGCAATAACTTTGTCAATTATTACCTAACTTGGGAGGGACTAGAGAGCATTGTGCTGAGTAAACTAACTCAGTCCCACAGAATCAATATTGTAGAAGATTGTTACTGTAGAATGAGTATAAGGATCCAAGAGGGGTGGGAGAGGCTGGAAGCAGAGGGACGTGGATGTACAGGGGGGAGAGGGGATTAGTCATTGGATTGTACAATTTGTTGGGTGAGGAGGGTGAGGGAAATTGAATTTGTTTGAATTTGTATTAGAATTTTGTAAATAAACTGGTAAAAAAAATACATTTAAAAAAATTAAAAAAAAAGAACAAATATGCAGGTGCATATAAGAAGGTGCATCCAGAGTGCTCCTTGGAGGCAAGGATGGTGAAGATTCGTGTCACATACGTTGGGCATATTGCTAGGAGAGGCTGTTCTTTGGAGAGGGACGTTAGGCTTGGAAAGGTGGAGGGGCGGTGAAAGAGAGGAAGACCCTCAACCACATGAATTGACACAGAGACTGAAGCAATGGGATCAAATGTGTCAAGAGCTTGTGAGGATGGCACAGGATAGGACAGGGTTCAGATCGGTTTTTCACAGGTTAGCCCTGAGTCGTACTCAACTCGACAGCCCCTAACCACAATAATTGCCTTGGATAAAGACATCATGTTTGGAAAAATAAAAGGTCAATGAAAGAGGAGACCCTTGATAAGATAGATTGACACAGAGACTGTATCAATGGGCGCAGATATATTTGAGGTGTTTGATGTTGGCACAAACCAGGGCAAAATTTAGTTCTATTATTCATAGGGTCACTATGAGTCATGGTCAGTTTGATGGCACTTAACCTCAACAACAATTCATTGTGAGGATTAAGTGGGCAGTGTAGATAAAGCCTTAAAAATGCTGTTAGGTAGCGTGCAGTCAACGCCAACTTCTACACACAATAGAATGAAACCCTGCCCTAGTCTGCATCCTCCCCCACCACGCTGCTGGCCTGAGGCCATTGTAGCAGCCACTGAGTCAGTCCATCCCACTGCTGGTCCTTTGTCCTTGACCTTCTACTTTAACAAGCATGACGTACTGCTCTAGGGACTTGCTCCTTCTTATAACATGCTTTCCAAATGCTAGCAATTATTTTCGCAAAAGCTCAATTTATCATCAATATGCAGTACAAAATACTCTCCTTGGTGGTATTTGTTTGAACAGTGGGTTTCCCTAGAGCATGCAAATTGTTATTTGATCTACAAAACATTCATTTGCTTCATTGATCCGGAATGTACCTCCAGTGTCATTGCACAATGGCTCCAACTGTGGTAGCTCCCCACTGCATCCCAGCCACCACCTCTCTTCCACACCTTCCTCTTTTTTAGCTATTATTCCCCTTAACCTATGACCTTGCTTTGCCAGAACAAAGCCAAACTCAATGCTGGTTTACTTTGATAAAGAGCATCTTTATTATTCAGTGCATTCCATGCGTGTTTGTCATTCTGGAGGCTTTGGCACAATGTCTGCCCAGAACAAGGGCTACAATTGTCACTATGTTCTAACCAATCACAGTACAGGTGAAAGGGGCGGGAAGGATGGTGGACAAGGGTATCATGAGTGGATTCCCTCGGAGCAAACAATTCATACACACAGTTCCATAGTAAGAATAAATTACAAACTTAAATAGTATAAATAAATTAAAAGTTAAGTATAGTTCCAGCATGTGGTGGTCTGGCAATCAGCCTTAGGAGAGGTAGCTGTGAAAATAAAAACAAAGACAAAAAAATAAGGAGAGGTAGCTGTGGCAGGGTATTTCTGACTCTGCTCCCAGTTGGTCTACGGAGGTGCCTTTGCTCCTTGCTTCCAAGCCAGTTCTAAGCACTGCGTCTCAGGTTGGTGATATATTCCTGAACCCAGGCATCCCCGGGGTTGGCGCAGATCTCTCGGGATTTTTTGGTTATGAAGCTGTGGAAAGAAGCAGAGGAATAAACACTGAGGACTCCAGCAGGGGAATCTGGTGTCCACTGTGGCCCTTTCATCTTCACCTGTCCTGGGAAGCTCAGGGCTTGCTCCCTGTTTCAGCAAACGTCTGCCTTTCAGTCTAGAAGTTTCTCTCACTGACTCACAGGAGTCTCCTGCTGCTGCTCCCTCCTTCTTCTCCTCTCTTCACTCTGGGCCGAGGTGGCATCCCTGATTCTGGTGCCACCGGCCGGATCAGGGCCCACCGCAGAGATCAGGCCAGGGCCCTCCTGAGAGACCAGATCAGGGCCCACTTACTAGACTTCCCGAAGGCGGGGCTTTCTCAAAAGGCTCCTCTGGCCTCTGTGTACCTTTGACAGTAGTTTCCACCTGAGACACTCCCTTGTACCCCCAGAAGTGAACAGGAAGATTGGCACTTACATGACACCAGGCTTGGAGCACTGACTGGTGGTCTCATAATAGTTGACTACATAAGTTTGCGGAATCTGCCTGGCATAGGAGAAGCAGCAGGCACTTGGAGTATTGACACCAACTGTGGAGGAAGAGACAGTCTTGAGTCACAGTTCAGGAAAAAAGGGCAAGATAGCTTTTCCTGCCTCCTGACAGGTTCAGCAAGATGAGGGACAGCCCCATTCAGGTTAGGGGTTGGGGAATCAGGTTAGTAGAAGGCATTTGGGCCTTTTTGTCTTGAAATGTTCTGCCACTTTCTTTGCTTCTGCCTGTATTCCTCTTTCTCCTAAAATCTTCACTTTGACTCTTTGTCTTTTATCTTTTTTATTTGGGTTCTTTATGTGATCCAGACATTCAAGTAGAATACTCATCTCCTTTCAGGGAATTTTATCAGATTCAAGAGGTACACCCCACCCCACCACAAGCAGGGAGAAACCATGGGCATCTCTCATAAGACACTCAAGGGACAGAGTTCTTGGGGAGACCTAGGGTGGGGGATAGCACCAGGAAGTAACAAAACCTGGACTCTGCACCTGTGGAATTCATTAGTTTAACCTGCCACTTTGCTGTCTATAAAACAGGACTGTAATTCCCCTACCTCACTCCGAACCTCAGATCCAGAGACGAAGGTAGGGAAGACCCATTCAGAATAATGAAAACGAAAGCATTGAACAGAGAAGCCATGATGTTCTGCAAGCCTTTTAGAAGTTCTCTGTTTTCTCTTGGGGCTCTCAGACCACAAGTAAAGATTGATGTGGTCCGACTGTGGCCAGGGAGTAAGGCCAACCACCAGAACACACAGACTTACTTGGTGTGGTGAAGACCTGGGCGCAGAGGGCCGAGATGCAGAGGAGGATGGCCAGGGCAGTCACTGGATTCTTCATGGTGCTGAGGAGGGTGATCTGAACGCCAGCAGAGCCCAGCTGGGACGAGCTGCTCACTTCCACCAGTGGCTTCTGGAGTCTGAAGTCATCTCTTCTCTTTATAGCAGCCGTGGCTCATGGAGAGATGGAAATTGGGGGTGAGGGGGGAAATTTTTAAGCATAGTGGTGTCACTCTGAGTGTTGCACAATGCAGGGTCCCCTTCAACCACAGGACTCAGGATATCCCAGAATAGAATCTGTGAGCTAAAGGTCTCAGCCGCCACGACACTTGTTCAAGTTTCTTATGGGGAAATGAAGAGGGATGTATCAGCCAGGGTTATTCTTAGCAGGGTCTTTCTCATAAGCACTGCTTTATACATGAACTCTCCAGTCCCGTTCCAACTGACAGATCTGAAACTTCTGTCCTTCCTTAATCGCTTTAACCACACTGGGGTTTGGGGGGAAGACATAAGAATACTGAACAGCCGGCTCATGCTTCCTCGAGGTGGAAGGTCTGGAATCCCCGGGGAGGGAAATAGGAAGCATGGAATCACTGCTTAGTCATTTGCTCATTCATCAAACAGAGTGACCAGGGGCACTGGGCTAGGGATTCACTGGAGATCATAAAGATATACTAGACGTGGGTGTTCATATTTATCAGGAGCTTAAAAATATTCATACCTAAAAACCTAGAAGAAATGTTTCTAGGAAAAAATTTGAAAGAAATAGACCCATATATGGAAACATCTTCAAACACAAATGATATCCTACGCAACTTCCTTTATAGCCCTAAAATAAAGAGACCTACATTTCCCTCTATGAAGGAATGATAAAATCAGTTACTCCATGCTCTCTAGTTTGTTTATAAGCCCTTAAAATGAACAAAATGGCATATATATATACCCACAAGATAAATTATATATGTAAATAAAATATATCGGAAAGAAATAAAGAAAATTATACAAATTATATAAGAAGGAGAGTTCTGCAAATATATTTATGTACATATCCATAGACAGATTCCAGTTGCCATTGAACTAACTCCAACTCATGACAGCCCCATGGATGCCAGAGTGGAAGTGGGCTTCACAGAGTTTTCATTGACTGATTATTTGACAGTAGATTGTCAGGTCTTTCTTCTGAGCCACCTCTGGGTAGACGCAAACATTCAATCTTTTGACTGTTAAGGAGACAAACACACACAGACTAAGCAGAATTCCTTTTTTTAAAAACCCTTGTTGTTGTTATGTGCTGTTGAGTTGCCTGCGACTCACAGTGACCCTATGAACAACTCTCTATGAACTCTGCTCTATCTTCAGCAAAAGTAATTTTCTCTAAAACTCCTACTCCCTTTATCCCAGTCACCGGGTCAATCCATCTCACCCAGGATTTTCCTCTCTTATCCCGCCTCTCCACCCTCCCAAGCATGATGTCACTCTCCAAGGACGGGTCCCTCCTTGCAACATGCCCAAAGTACGTCTGATGGAGCTTCAGAATCCTTGCCTCCGAGGAGCAGCCTGGTTTCATCCTCTTCAGGATGGACCTGTTTGTTCTCTTAGCAGTCCATGATATATTCAATAGCAAAGCATTGCAAATAAGAAGCCTAACACATACATTGTAGTTACGCTGTGGGCGATTTGGTTCTTTGTTTTTCTCTTTTTTATAAAATACTTGGCAAATATATATAATTGAGCCAAAATTTTTTTCTCTCACTTTATTTAGTGACAGTATTTTCTTCCTGGTTAGAACACATATTTATGAATAAATTTACTTCAAAACATTAATAGCATCAACACTTGAAAAATAGATTGTTTAATATGACAGAAATTCCTGATAAATATGCTAAAGTTAAGAAGCCCCAGTGGCACAATCCATACGGAGCTTCACTATTAAC
The DNA here is from genome assembly GCF_000299155.1 of Elephantulus edwardii. Taxonomy (NCBI): domain Eukaryota; kingdom Metazoa; phylum Chordata; class Mammalia; order Macroscelidea; family Macroscelididae; genus Elephantulus; species Elephantulus edwardii. The sequence continues at coordinate 165,343 of NW_006399844.1, read as the reverse complement.
TCAAAGGCCACAGCTCTCAGGCAGTTCATATCCACCAGCAGCTCCACAGGAGAAAGATGGAAAATCTCCTTGCATGCAACCAACCCCAGGAAACCCCCTGGAGGTTCCGCTATGAATTTATTCAGACTTGATGGCAATGAGAGTTTTATATTAAAGTCTTTGCTTAAAAGAAGTCTTGGTCTCCCATCTCACTAAACAATTTTAAAGATCATGTATATTCTTACATCAATAGCATCAAACGTGAAGCAATTTTACTATTCTTTCCATTCCTAAATTTAATTCAGGGCTGTGAGTCTACTTCCTCAATCAAATCGATGTGATTTCCCACTCGCCCATTTCCATTCCTTATTATTTTCTTTTTACATAATTAATATGCAAAAATAACCATATATATAATTTCTAATGATTTCCATTTGGAATTGGTTGGGTTGTTTGTTGTTTTGTTTTTGTTTTTTTTAAATTAATTTTAACAAACATTTACAGAGACTTTGGCTGGAATGGTTTTTAGTTTCTTGTCTTCTGCCCAGCCTCGTGGAGACAGGTGGCATTTAGTTAATTTCTGTAGTGTCAGCTTCTGCTCACAGAGACCTTCCACAGCAGAGGGCTCAACCCTGCACAGTCTTGCATCTTTACCACCACAAGAGTGCTTTAATCCATTACTTTCGCTATCATGTCAAACCATCTCAGGGAAAACAAGAGAATCCTCTAGTTCACCAACTATGACACCCTTTTCTACAGGCTTGTCTGTCCTGATGATGTGTCCTAGTTTTACAAGCTGAAGTCTCACCATCCTTGCTTCTAAAGAGGATTCTGTTCCTATTTCTTCAAAGATGGATTTATTAATTCTTTTGACAGTCCACAGGGTATTTGATATTTACCATCACCCCAGCAAATTAACTTATTCTTCTGGTTTTTTCCTCCTCCCGCCCCCCGCCCCAGCTTTTGTGTGCATATTAAGGTACAGAAAAAAGATGTGGCTTCAGCCATGCTCATCTTAGACATCAGAATGACACCTTTGCTTTTTAAAAACATCTAAGAGGGCTTTCTCCCTCGAACCCAGTTCACTATATTATTTGGTCTTTTTGACTATTGCTTCTAGAGATGTTGATTGTTGATCTAAATAAAATCAAATCATCTACAGCTTCAGTTTCTCTTTGTTACTTACTACTTCTTGTTCTCTTGTGAATGAGTAACCACAGGTGCTAAGATTTCTAGGACAGGAATAAATTCATCCCAGAACATCGAGAAGAAGGAGAAATGATCTCCCAATGATGAACCATAGAGGACTTCATTGACGTGATAGGACTTTTGTTGGGCCTTGAAAGATACATAGGACTGGACTGTGTATAGATGGGATAAGGGGTGGCAGTTTAGCTGACACAAAACCACAGAGGTGTGAAATTGCAACTCAGAGGGCAGGGTGGGTAGTTTAGCAGAGCTACAGAGTGGAAAATGTAGATGAAGAAGCAAAATGGGGCCAAACCAGAGTCAGTCATAAATTCTTCCTACAGAGGTTAGGATGGCTATGTTAGCTACTGGATAACAACGGAGGAAATTAGTCAGAAACAAAGCAAGACTACACCTTAATTTTTGTGCTTCCTAGGTCTAAGTGCATGAACTTGCCCTTGCATCCTCTAATTACTAAGGCTGGTTGTGAGGGAGGCAAAGAGAAAAACCGTGTCAATGGCAAGTTTCATTGAGTATTTGACATCCAGGAATCCTCCCTCCTTGCTGTCAATTGCAAATAAAAAGGTCTTGATCATTGGTTTCATTGGAAATTTAACATCCTAGACAACGCCTCCTTCTCCCCTCCCTGCTCCCTCTGTCTCCAGCCCTGAGTGACATGCCACGCTGACATTCCCTGGCTTGCGGAACCACTTTCAGACTCGTGATCCATTTTCTGAAAGCTGACTTAGAGGAGTTGGGTTGTGAGAAATGGGAAATGGAAACTGCTGAATCAACCATTTTTGAAAACAATGAACCTTACTGTCTAGCACTAGGATTACAGCATTTGCCACCTTGAATTGCATTTATTTATATATGTAAATTTTCTCCTCAGAAGCTTAGATCATGTCCTGTTGATTTCAAAGCCCTGAAATCCTAGCATATGGTGACTGTGCCTTCATGAATTTCCTGATCGAGTACTGTTCATGACAATTTGGTTCTTTTTAATCCAAGTTATTTACTGAGGACATAATTCTATCTTTGTTGTTGTGTCCATTGAGATGATGTCTCATCTCGAAGTTAGTCTATGTGACTGAGTAGAACAGCCCCATGGGGATTTCTAGGTTGCTGTCTTTATGGGAACAGATTGTCTTTTGTCCTGTGAAGTCACTGGTGGGTTCAAATCATAGATCTTCCAGTAGCGCCCAAGCACTTAACCATTGTGTCACCAGGTTTTCCTATGAGCCTATCTTACGGTTTATATTTTAAGGCTTTTTATAGCAATCTCCAAGACAAGAAATAGCCCTTTGTCATATGCGTTATTACTTGGGTTGGAAGATAACATAATTGCTTGTATATATGTATTTAGTATGCATGTACTGAGTGACTAATGTAAGGAAGCCTTGTTGTTGTTTTTGCTGTATACTGAGCCACAAAAAACCCATAGCTGGCCCTTCAGTGGACTTTCAGAGGCACTAAATCACATGGGAAGAGACTGCCCATCCTTTTCCTGAGGAGCTACTGGTAGATTTGAACAGCACATCTTTGGGATTGCAGCACAGCTTCTTGCCACAAGGCCTTAGCACAGTTGAACTGGAAGGGACATGAGAGATTTCCTCCCTGGTAACTTGATGTTCTCAGGTGAAATGACTTGTCCCAAGGTGCACTGATGCAATTTAAATCCTAAGAAATATCAGTTGGTCAATTTTGTACTGACCAGGGGATTATGCCACGTCTATGTATTACCAACAGTCATCATAATTTTGACAAATTATTGGTTTTTAGTGCCATTGAGTTAGTTCCAAGTCATAGTATAGCAGAATGACATGTCATGGTCTTGCACCATCCTCACAGCTGCTGCTATGTGTGTGTCAATCCATCTCACTGAAGATTTTCCTCTCTCATTGACTCTCTACTAAGCATGATGCTCTTTTCCAGAGAGTGGCCCCTACAGATAACATGTCGAACGTCCATGAAACCAAGACTCATCACCTTTCTTCCTTCTAAGGAACATTCTGACTACTTCTTTCAACACACATTCGTTTGTGACATTCAAGACAAATTTGTTTGTGCTTCAGAAGCAATCCATGGTGTATTTAGTATTCTTCACCAACACGTAATTCAAACACTGTGTTAGTTTTGAGTCGTTGTGCAGCTTTCACATGCATATAATGTGCTTGAAAGGACCATGGTTTGAGTCAGGTGCATATTAGTCCTCAAAGGATCATCTTTGCTTTTTTGAAAAAGAGCATTTTAAACATGTCTTTCACAGCAGATGAGGTCAACGCAATATATTGTTTGAATGCTGCCCCCATGAGTGTTGACTGTGAAGCCAAGTGAAATGAAATCCTTGACAACTTCATCTTACAATGATGTTGTTTATTGTTCAAACTGTACGGATTTTTGTTTTCTTGATGTTTAGTTGTAATCCATACTGAAGACTGTGGACTGTTTGACCTTCACCAATAAGTGCTTCAAGTCTTCTTTCTTTGTTTTCAGCAAGTAGTGCCATCTGTACACCTCACTTGTTAATTAGTCATCTTCTAATCTTGATGCTGTGTTCTTTCTATAAGCTAACTTCTCAGAGTTACAGATCCCTAGATATGGTGAAAGGATAAATCCTGATACACATGTTTCTTAATTCTAAGCCATTCAAAATCCTCTTGTTCTATTGAAATGACTGCTTCTTGGTGTATGGGCAGGTTCTGTCTGAGCACAATTAAGTGGTCTGAAATTCCCACTCTTTTAAATGATATCTGTAATTTGTTATTATCCACACAGTCAAATGTCTTTACATAGTAAATAAAACACAGATCAATATCTTTCTAGTATTCTCTGCTTTCAGCCAAAATTCACCTGATAGCTGTAGTGATATTCCTTGTTGCACATTTTCTCCTGAATCTTATTTAAATTGTTGGCCATTCTTTGTAAATATACTGCCGTAAATATTTTTAAATTATTTTCAGCCAAGCTTTACTTGCCTGTGATACTGTGTGATTGATATTTGCTTTATTCTGTTGGATAACTTTTCTTTGGAGTGGGAACAAATATGGATTTCTTCCAGTCTGTTGATCCGGTAGCTGTATTCCAAATTTCTTATTACATCCATGTAAAGAAACATCTCAGTTTTCCATTCCTCATTTTTTTTCACTAGTGCCTTCAGTGCAGCTTGGACTTCTTCCTTCAATACTGTCAGTTGTTGATCATATGCTACCTCCTAAAATTAATGAACATTGACCAACTTTTTTGGTCTTGTGATTGTGTATTCTTTCCATCTTCTTTTGATATTTCTTAAATTGTTCAATAGGGAGTTTTGATGAATAGGGAGTCTTTGAAGAAGGAGTTGCACTGCTACCCTAAAGACATGTGATTTAAATCCACCAACTGTTTTGCAGGAGAGAGATGGACAATCTCCCAGGGGATTCATAGCCTCTGAAGACCTACTGAATGGTCAGCTATGACTTGATTCCAACTTGATGGTAGTGAGTGAGTAGGTGATATTACCCAGTGTATCCTCAATGTGTAGATCCCTAAAACCAGATATTGTCATCTCCTATCTTTAGTGGTACTTAATAAACACTTGGTGAATGAATGATTTTACTAACAGTATATGCTATTCCCAAAGTATTCCTATGGAGTTAAAAAAGCTGATAGGAATGAAAGGATCAAAAGCCAGGGTGTCAAAATCTTTGAGGGACTATCCAAGATATTTTAGATGGTAATGACACAGTAGCCAGCACTGTGGGCCCTCCTAACTTTCTGATCATTTCAGTCTTTCTTTGAAGGCCTACCTCAGTGCACCAGAGCTTCCCAGGCATGGATTCAGGGAATTCTGGTGACATTACTATCACCTGGTAGTGTTTGTTCTGTTGGCCTCCTTTCTATGCCCTGGCCTTCTCGGATCAGTGTCCCTCAAGTCTCTGCTCTTCAGCTTCATCTCCTCAGCTGTTCATCTAATTTTTCTTCTTCTGCAGCAGGAGCTACATGGAGAGATCCATTAATAATGATGCCCTTGCTTGAACTAGCCTTGCTAGGTGGGGTTCACGTAGTCAGGTTGTACTAGGTTTGAGCCTACCTTCAATGTAGGCAAGGATAATATCCAAGGGTCATTTTTAAAACATTCTAGAAAACCAGAGAGTGATAATTTACAACCAGGCCCTTGTTTCCTATCTTGAATGTTTGCCATTTCTTTGTTCTATGACTTGATATTTGATCAGTTCCTTTCTCCACAATGGCTCCCTCATTCTTTATTTTCTGTCCCATAAAATCATCCCTTCCTACCAAGTTTTGACACTAGAAACCTGGGAATCACTCTGGACATCCCACCTCTTCATCTCCCACAGAGTCTGTTCTATGTTGAAAGTATCCTTCAAGTGTCTCCACTTCATCTCATTCTCACAGTTATTAACAGGTCCGACCATCATCACTTGCAAGAATATCTCATCAACTGTTTTTCCTTCCAGTGTGCCTCTCTATATCTCAACACATAGGATCTAAAGTGGCATTGTTAATCCATCTACCTGTGGCCAGCTGATCTTGGACAAAAAGACATAATCCATTTAGTGAGGAAAAGACAGCAGCTTTAAAAAATGAGGCTGTCTGGCAGGAGTCCAGAATAAGAGCTGCATAGTAAGGTGGACTGGGGGGGGGGGGAGCTGTATAACAGTGAAAGAATTTTTTTTTCTTCTCAAAGAGAAAAGTGAACGATGGAAGGGGAGGAGTGGGCAGGGGGGGAAATGTGCAAAAATGAGTGAATGGAAATCCAAGTTCTTTATAATCTTTCATTAAAATCTCAATTAAAAATTAAAAATTAAAAAAAAGGATGCTGGCAAAACAAGGTATCTATTTGTAGAAAATTTAAATAAGATCCATACTGCACACCATCTACAAAAACTAACTCAAGATAGAGCAAGGTCATGGGAATAAAATTATAAAGTTCATCTTGAATTCACTTAGTACTCTGAGGTCTTCCTCTTATTTTTAGAAGATTAGCTCTCTCCCTAAGTCACTACATTTTTCTTCTGGTAGCCAAAGAGTAGGTTGTGGCAGGAGATCGCAGCTCATTACCACCGTAAGAGTGGAGATGACTATTAAAATTAATTTTAAAAAAACCAACCAAATAACAGTGGAGATGACTAGCAGAGGTTGGAGTGTGGTAGGCTGCCCGGTGGACTCCATGCTAAACCTTAAACCTTGAGTTCACGACAATATTTGCTCCCATTTCTCCAAATTATTTGGCCACCATATTTGCAAAACCATAGCTTCTGCCTCTTCTTAATCACCTTGGATTTCCAGTCTCCACATTTGCTCCCAAATAGCTTTGGTTCTGGGCTCAACAACCAATACTCACTTGACACTCAAGAATTTTAGCTCAAATCTTTCTAGGAGAGATGAGACTGTCTAGATAGACTACCTTTCCTCACCTCCCTCATCAGTTAACAATTGGTCCAGAGGCTGGTACCTTCTCATAGAAAGAGACTGTGTTTCTATGTGGAATCTCAGAGGGTCACATCTGTAGAGGAGTCCAGTCCTCTCTGGACCAGGAGTTGGATGACCTTAAGTCTTGACACACATTTTGTATGACTTTGTCCAGGTCTTGACAGTGTCTCAAAGTTTTGCTTTACTTTTCTGTACAAAGAGGGAGCTCTGTTGCTATAGCCTACAGGGAGCTGTGCTGCCAATCCAAAGGCTGTGCTTCTCTGGTAGTTCAAATCCACTATCATCTCCAGGGATTTACAGCCTTAGAAGCTCGTTGGAGCTCCACTATAATTTGGAACCTTAAAGTAAAGGCAGTGAGTTGGAGTCTATTGAATCTGTACAGTGGCAAAATGGATTGGCATTAGATAAAACCATGACTGTGGTTATGCTAGGCGAACAAAAAGTAGCAGAACCGCTGCACTGCAAGGTCACTCTACTGTGTGGTTATTGGTCTTGCTGGCAGCCCGGGTAGGCTAGGAGAACAAAATGACAAAACAGATGTGAAAGTTTCCAGAATACAATTACGAGCATAGCGTCAGTCAAAACGTGGGTAGGGGAAACTTCTGTATTACAGGAAAGAGAAATGAAGGGCCTTCCCTGCTTTGGAGTGATGAGGTGACCCTCAAAACACACTGGGGGCTCACTGGAACCCCAGTGGACTCTTACTGTCACTTCTCATACCCTTGAGGTAGAAAGAGCTGTCATAAAGTCACTGCGCTGTGGGTTGAGGGTAAAGAGAGAAGAGTTACATTTTGAAAAGAGTATCAGTATATCCAGTTCATTCTGATTTCATTTGAAAAAAAGAAAAAAAAGTCACCTCTTAAATTCACACACATGTATTTCCCTGGATTTTCAATAAACAAGTAACTATTGAGTACCTATGGTGTATAAATACACAAACATAGCATTATTTCTACATGACAGAACTCACTTGTAGGGGTGATGATAGAGTGAATAGATGCATATGTGATAAGTGATCGGATGGTAGTAGCTTTGGAGGGGTGGGAGAATAGAGAATGCATCATTCTGGTTGGAGAAGGTTAAAGAATGTTCTCTAGAAAAGGTGAGCCCTATTTTGATTGTGTGTTCAAGAGCCATCATCTTTCTCTATTGTTGGTGCTGTTGTTAGGTGCCCTCAAGTTGAGAACAACTCATAGTGATCCTATGAACAACTGATCTGAACTCTGTCCTATCCTGTGACGTCCTCACAATCTCTGACATGTTTGAGCCCATTGCTGCAGTCACTGTGTCAATCTATGTGGTAATGCGTCTTTCTCTCCTTCACCATTCCTCCACTTTTCCAAGCATGACATTCCTCTTCAAGAAATAGCCTCTCCTGGCAACATGCCCGAAGTATGTGTGTGAGGCGAAGCTTTATTATCTTTGCTTCCAAAGAGCACTCTGGTTGCACTTTCTCCAAGACATATACGTTTGTTCTTTTGACAGTCCATGAGATGTTCAGTGCTGTTCTCCAGCACCACAGCTCAAAGGCATCAATTCTTCCTCTGTCATCCTTATTCACTGTCCAACTCTCAGAGGTATAGCAAGTGATTGTAAAGACCATGACCTGAATCAGACACACCTTAGTCCTCAAACTGACATCATTACTTCTCAATAATTTGGAGAGGTCCCTAACTGCCGACTTTCCCAGTGCAATGTTGTCTCCTGATTTCCTGACAGCTGGTACCAAGGGTGTACTCATTCTCATTGGGTTACTTAGAAATTACCTCAGTTGTGAAGGCAATTGATTTGACATATGGACACAAGTCCTGTGCATTTTCAGTCTATAGTTTCACTAGTGTGAACATAAAACTGTTGTTGAGACATTAATGAACAAAACCCAAAAGAAAACAATTTTATGGAGTAAAACTTGTCTACAAACCTATTCTAGAAGGTATGAACATTTTGTTCTTCCTCGGGGACTTGCAATTCTCGCACCAGTCTCAGTCAGTGTCTTTGGTGTACCACTTCCCTCTAGGGTGCAGCCCACTTTTTCCCCTCCACCTCTCTCCTCTTTCCTCTGTGATGATAGGGCCCCGGGGGGAAAAGAAGTTGTTCGAAACTCCTCACTCTCAGCCAGCTTCAGTTTCCTTATTGGCACCATGACATCATCTCTACCCTGGAAATTCCACTTGTCACTCTGTGCCCCCACTTCCAATCCAAGGCTCTCAAGTCCCTATAAAGAGGGGTGTCCAACTCAGTGTCAGCACAGAACACAGCTTGGGTTCTGAAGCTTCTGAGCTCTGCAGTCCCATCTTCTGGAAAGCCTCTCCACAGCCAAGACCATGAAGCACTGCGTGGCAGTCCTCTCTCTCCTCGTCCTGCTGGCTGCCTTTTGCTCTCCAGCCTTCTCAGCACCAAGTAAGTTCACTCTTTGAGCCACTATTTTTAGAATCAGAGCACAGGCAAAGTCCACTTCTCTAGGTGTGGCTGGTCCAATAGTGATGCCTGACGATAGGACAAGAGTAGCCAGAAGATTTTAAACAGCGTGCTGTTAAATGTAGATTCTAGTTGACAGTCAACAATATCCAAGTTCTTGAACTTTTTAAAAAGAAACAATTAAACATCAGTTGAGAAGAAAAATGATAGATGGGGCTAGAAACCAGGCTGAAGAATTGGTTCTGCTTGTAACTATTTAGTCAAGCAAGTCTATCTTTTTCTGTGCCTTGGTTTACCCATCAATGAAACGAGGGAGGTTAGGCATTAGATTTGCACTTCAATCCAGCTCCAGTCTTCTAGAATTCTTTTATGATCTTTTCTGAGGATCTTCTTTTCAAAATAGGATTTCTACTCAGGGTGGGTGAGATTGTAGGTAAGGAACCACATTTGGTATTCTATAATACTCTAAGAACTTCTAAGAACTCTAAGAAATTCTCAGATGAGCAGCTTTGACTTCAACCCATCCTTCTCTCTTGTAGTGGGCTCAGACCCTCCGACTGCCTGCTGTTTCTCCTACACTGGACGGAAGCTTCCTCGCAACTTTGTGTTGGATTACTTTGAGACCAGCAGCCTCTGCTCCAAGCCAGCTGTGGTGTGAGTATCGACCCCTAGGTTCCTCTGGGGTGAGGGTAGGTAGGAGGAATTGAAAGAGGGGTACAGGAACAGAAGCACCAAGAAAGCAAATCTCAGAACTGAATTCTTAGTGTCTAGGGGGGCAGTGAGGAAACAAGCCTTGAGGTTGTTTGTTGAGTTGTGTGGAGGCTGGGAGAGGCAAAGGAGAAGAAAGATCTTAGAAGGAAGTTAGCCAGAAGTTAGGAAATAAGTAAAAGTTTTTTTTTAAAAAAAAGGTCACATAAGATGTGAACTTCTGCAAGAAAACATAAAAAAGTCATTGTTGGGTTGGTAGGAAATGGAGAGATGTAGCCACATCAATGGCAGGATTCACTGATTCCTAACTTAGGCAACATCTGAACCATGATGACATCTTAAGAGTGGAAGTACAGGGAGTATGATATCAATGCTACCCTCAGAAGTGCCATTCACTAGGGTGATGCCGTTCAAGTAGCGATGCTCTTCAAGCAGAGATACCTCCTACAGTTAGATAAAGAGCAGTAGCAGATGCTGGCGATAGTATTATAGGATTCTGATCTGTCCACTTCTCATTCCCCAGATTCCAGACCAAAAAGGGCAGGCAAGTTTGTGCTGACCCCACTGAGCCTTGGGTCCAGGAGTACGTGGACGACCTGGAGCTGAACTGAGTGAACTGAGCCTCTTCAGCCACGAGAGCAGCTTGTCTCCAGAGATATCCGAGCCTCAACATTTCTCAGGGAGACACAGCCTCTCCATGCTGAAGACTCCTCTTGATATTCCCTGTTCCTTCCTCTTAATTTAATCTTTACTATGCACCATGGGAATTGGTGTTATTTCTATTATTTATGCTTGTCCTGCTGAGGCATACATGTCCCCCATGGGGATAGTTCGCCACTACTGTTTCTCTGCTATTGCAGATACATGGGTGATATTGTTTGACTCTAATTGTTTTCATAATAAAAACCTTTTATTTTTTAAAAAATTGACAGTTTGTTGTGGTTTTAATTTTATTTGTAGGGAAAGGAATTGTCTGGTATTAGGTGGTCCAATCATTAAGGACTTGGTTGTTAATGGGAAGATCAGCTGTTCAGACTCAGTGGCCACATTGTAGGAGAAAAGCCCTGGCAATCTGCTCCTACAGGCCTAAGGCCTAGAAAATTCCAAGGGGCAGCTCTTCTCGGTGAGAGAGTCTCTAGGAGTCTTCTGGTCAACAGCACACAGTAACAATATTAACATGGATGGATTCCTGGATGGCACAAATGCAGTGCACTTGGCTACTAACTGAAAGACTGACAGTTCAAATCCACTCAGAGACACCACAGAAGGCTGCACTTCCATTGGTCACTGAAGGCTCATGGAGTGTAGTTCTACTCAGACACACGTGAAGAGGCCACGAGTTAGAACAGTCACAACTGCTACTAATTTATTATTATTATTATTTATAACAGATGGTTGTTTCTAAATGTAAAACAAATCAGCCATTATAGAGTTGTTTCTGTGGGCTCTGGGCTAAGTGCTCAAATTCCATAATCTGACTATGTCAACCAGCATTCTAACACTCTTATGAAGTTGGGACTGTTCCCTCAATTTTATAGATAATGAGACAGAGATTCAGTGAGTTGGAATGACTTGCTAAATGGACTTGGAGGGATGATCTGAAAAGGAAGGAGAAGGAGCCCTATGGTGAGAAGACAACTCCTAAGGCTTATCTTTTCAGCATCTCATGGGAAAAGCTCAATGAGGCAGCGAGTGATAAAGAGGAGGGGAGCCGGGAGTTCTGAGTCAGCGAAGCAGACCTCCATCTCCTACTATGAGTATAATCTTAGGAAAGTCACCGTAGCTTCCTGGGCCCTCCTTTCCACACTTGTGAAATAGTGTAACGGTTAATTTCTCAGTTGATAATGGAATTGTTGCTAGTTCAAACCCATTCAGTAGATCTGTAGGAGAAAGACCTAGTAATCTGCTCCCCCAGAGATTGTTGTTATTGTTGTTGTGTGCAGTCAAGTGAGAATCAACTTATGGCTAATGCTCCAGCAGGTTTTCAGAGTCTGTAAAATGCATGGGGGGAGATTACTTGCTGATCTTTCTCCTGTGGAGAAGATGGTGGATTTAAACCAAGTGCTTTGGGTCAGCAGAACAGCTCCTTACCCACTAGACCACCAGAGATGTTCTATCCTGTCACATGGGATCACTAGGAATGGAAATTGACTCAATGGCACCTACCAACAATTGTTGTTGTTGTTGTTTAATGCCGTCGAGTCGTAGACGACTCATAGCGACCCTATGAACGAACAGCCTGAGCACTGTTTGTACATAGAGTTTCTGGAGGCAAGCCATTTTGGAAGTGGATGCTGCTCCTGCTTCCAGGCTTGATTTAGTCGGGAAGCTCCAGCCAACACTGTCCACCATGGGTGCCCATTACCACGATTGGCACATCACTGTCACAGACTTCAGCATCACAGCAACCACGAGTTACCTCTGTACAGCAACACACAGACCAGTGCTATACCACCTAGAAGAATGTTTGACAGGAAGACAATTTGAACCTGGCCGAGGGCCACAGATGACAATCACCCACCTTCGGCTTGGTAGCACAGCTTCCTTCCACTAGGCCAACGTAGCTCTCTCTTAGTCGTCGTCATTGCCTACCAACAATAGTGAGGGTAATATTGTCTCCTTCAAAGAGCTGTTGTGAGGGGACCCATAAAACACTTATAGTGGGGTCTGGCACCTGGAGGAGTTGCCTCCACTCCCTGACCTTCAATGTTTTTCAACTACAATGGCAATAGTACCTTGTCTTCTCCAGGTTCATGAGACACAAATGAATCAATGAATCAGCACTCTATAAAATCCAAAGCAAATGTAAAGTATTACTATTAAGACAGAAAAATGAATGCCTGTTTTGTCTTGGAGTGTTGCAAGGATAACCTGGAGCCATATCTACATACTAATCCTATAACTGGAAAATCCGATGACATGGCTCAAAGAGAACACGGCTTTGAAATATAATTACATGCACAATAGAGACATAATTCATAGGCTTAGGATAGTGGCCTATTAAAGTAAGGAGGGACCTCTCAGACCATCTGACCCAACCCTCCAGTGGTATGGAAATGGAAGACCAGAAATGAGCAATGACTCAATAAAGATCACTCTAAGTGTGCAACACAGCAGAATTCCAGTCTATGACAACTCCAGGCCAATGTCCTTTCCTGTATTTCTTTCCCAGGAAGATGCACCTCTTCAAAAGGGTGACCTATTGCAGGAGGAAGTGGGGGAGTGGACCACCTGGAAATAAGTGTCCTTGGTCCAATGCAAAAACTGAATTAAGTAGTTTAGTAATTTCCTGGGACTCAGAGACATTGGTCTCTTTCTGTCTTGATCTTGTTACTGTGTGCTGTCAAGTCATAACTGACCTATAGTGACCCCACTGGGGGAGGGTTCAGAGGCAGTTAATTAGAAAGGAGGAGATTGCCCATCTTTATCCTGTGGAGCAGCTGATGGATTTGAACCATGTACATTCAGGACTGCAATGCAGGTTCTTACCATTAGGCCATCAGAGCTTCCTTAGTCACTTGATAAATTCTCCTTTAGGTTCAGCAGAGATTGAGATTAGGAGGGAGGGGTGAGAGCTGATTCAAACAAAAGTGAAGAGGTGTTAAAAGCAAATGAACTGACTGGCCTCCGCTTTGCTTTCCCTGCTTAGTACCAAAACAAACCCACAACCACTGCATTGAGGCTGACTCCCAGGTTTCCTCCACAGGGTTTCTAGGGCTCTAAGTCTGTACGGGAGGAGACTGTCCATCTTTTTTCCTTAGAGTAACTGGTGGATTCTAACTGTTGAACTTTTGTTTAGCAGCCTGGCACATTACATACCATACCATCGAAGCTCCTTCATGCACTACTCACCTGAACTTGAGTTACTGTCAAGTCAGAACCAGTTCAGCTGACCCTGCAGTGAGTCCACAGAGGCAGTAAGTTGCATAGCAAGAAACTGCCCAACTTTCCCCCTGGGAAACAACAACACTGGGGTCCTTCCTTAAGGACACCCATTCTCTACCCCACTCAAGGAGTTGTGAGTGATAAACTCGCTCAACTATAGGAACTGTTATTTCAAGTTAAACTGCTGCTCAACTGACCTAGAATTCTTCCTCTTGTATAGATTAAACAAATATTTAGCAGATTTTCTATCAGTATCACTCCCAGGGATAACATGACTAAATAGCCAGTGCCATAAATCCACACAAATCAGATAACTCTGATTACTGCTTTGAATCTGCTGTCCATTATGGTAATAACAGTCACCTTGTCTTCATTGTTTCAGTGCAGCTACATGGCCGCCACCACTACAGGATCCAACCAACATCATGATAGTTGTTGTCAGGTGCCATTAAGTGGAATACAACCCATAAAGACTTATGAACAACAGATCTGGACTTATTGCACCAATCACTGTCAATTCATCGGTCTTCCTCTTTCACAGATCTTTCATTATAGTCAAGATTCTTAATTGAGTTAGGATAGTCCCCATTCTTAATGTGGCTTATATAAAATAGCAATCACAACAGTTTTCAATAATCCTGAGGCTCCCTTTACAAATTGGTCCCTCAACATTGTGGTAAATGACGCGTCCTCTGGGCATCCTATGTGTGGATCTATGGGTCTAACTGAGCAGATCCAGTCTAACACGTCTATATCCCTAAGTCTTTAGGCACATTCTTCTGCACTATACCAGAGCATATGTGCTATTTCAGCCTGACTTCATATAGGCTACAGCATGGTCTATGCTTTAGTGAATCAACTAAGTAGACCCTTTGATCCTTTTTAACCCCTTAAAGTGAAACTTTTAATGAGGACTCTATGCTTGTTGTTGTTGATTGCCTTTGAGTTGAGCATGTCTTATAGCAACCCTGTGAACAAAAGGCCTGAAGCCCCTATACAACTATCGACACTTATCAAAGTTCATAGCGTTTCCAGCGGCATGTTATTTAGGAAGTGGGTGTCATTCCTGCTTCCAAACCTGTCATAGTATGTTATTGTTTTTATGTGCCATTGAGTTGCCTGTCCTGTCCTGAGCCAGTCTCACTAACTCCGACACACCAACCCCCATTGCCCCAGTCACTGTATCAATCCATCTCATCTGGGGTCTTCCTCTCCCGAGCTGTCCGTCCACCCTTCTGAGCATGATGTCCTTCTCCAAGAACCGATCTCTCCTGACAACATGCCCGAAGTTAATGAAGGGGCTATTTAAAATCCTAGCCTCCAAGGAGAGACGGTTTCACCCTCTCCAAGACAGGCCTGTTTGTTTTCTTGGCAGTCCATAGTATGTTCAAAACTCTTCTCCACTACCACAACTTGAAGACATCTATTCTTCTGCTATCCTTAGTCATTGTCCAACTCTCTGAACAATAACAAGTAATTGAGAACATCATGCCTGGATTAGGCACACTTAACAACAACAACAACACCATTATCCACATCCTTAATAGCTATTCACACACATACTATCCAGGTTTTTGCTTGTATGTCTTAGAAAAACTGAAAAGTTCTTTTGAAGGGTAACACATTTCCTTCTGGGTCATAATTGTACTTCATCTTTTGAGACTCAATGGAATTCAACGCTAGTTATGGATCTAAGAGCAAAAACAGGTAGTGGAGGTGTTTATCGGGTACACTCAACAATTGTCTTGTAAGACAATGTCCCAGGCTCTGACATGGGGTAAATCTGCTGACAAAGGCTCATTAAGTATAACTAGGTAACTCTCATTAGAGGGGACGGGAGGACTGGTTCAACAGGATTCATAGGATGAATTGTAAGTTCAAGTTTCTAATTGTCTTCCCATGTGTCACCATCCCAATTCACAGTCCCAATTTTTTTCCAACCAGTGCCCTCACTTTAACTTCTAATATCATTTGAGGTTGACATTTTAGTTGCTATTGTCATTCAGCAACCTCTTATAATAACAATATTAGCTCTGTCCCTATAAGATGTAGGTTTTCTTTTAAGACACTATTGGAAACTATGACTCATTTAAGAAATGTTTGAGCTGTGGCTCAGAAGTCCCGAGATCATCTTTATTTCAACACTGAAAGAACTGAGAATTAAACTTCTCATTCTCAGAAAATTCTAGAAGAATGTCAAACACATGATCACCTAGCACCTCACTTCTCACTAACTCATATCTATTGGTGCTGATATTTTGGTTATTTGGTTACACCTCATGCCGTAGATTGCTACTGTTGTTTGGTGCCATCAAGTACCACTCACAGAAACCCTATGGTGTTCATTCCAGCAGCACATACACTAAAATCGGAAAGATACAGAAAAGATTAGCATGGCCCCTGTGCAAGGATAACACACAAATTCGTGAAGTGTTCCACATTAAGGAAAGAAAAAAGAAAGAAAGAAACCCTATGAACAGCAGACCTAAACTCTGCTCTATTCTTATCCTTTCTGACACACTAAAGCCCTTTTGCTAAAGTCATCATGTCAATCCAGCTCGTTGGGGGTCTTTCTCTCTTTTGCTGACTCACCATCTGTCCAAGCCTGGTGTCCCTTTCCAAGAAATAGCTTTGTCTAGCTATCCTCTGTCCAAAGTAGGAAAGCCATTTGAGATATGTCAAAAGTATGAAAGATGAAGCTTTGCCCTATTTGTATCCAAAGAGAACTCTGGCTGAATTTTTTTTCCAAGACATATATGCTTGTTCTTTTAGCAGTCCATGGGATATTCAATACTCTTCTCCAGCACCACAACTCAAAGGCATACATTTTTCTACTGTTATCCTTATTCACTGTCCTGCTCTCTGAGAACACAAGGACCTGAGTCAGGTGCACCTTAGTCTTCAAATTTACATCATTGTCCATCATTTTGGAGAGGTCCCTGACAATCGACTTTCCCAATGCTCTAAGTCTCCCGATTTCCTGACTACTGGTACCAAGGAAGATGAAAAAGTTGACAGCTTCAACCTTTCTTCATTTACTATAATGAAGATAGCTGATCCTGTGGTTAGGATCTTTTTTTCCTTGATGTTGAGATGTAATCCATACTGAAAGCTGTAGTCCTTGATCTTCTGTATCAAGTGTTTCATATCCTCCTCATTTTCAGCAAGTAAAGCTGTGTCATCTGCATAATGCAGGTTGTTGATGAGTATTCCTCCAATCTTAATACCATATTCTTCTTCATAAAATCTAGATTCGCAAGTTATATGCTCAGTATATAGACTGAATAGGTATGGAGAAAGGCTACAACCCTACAATCCAGACACAGACCTTTAATGATTTTAAACCATGCAGTGTTCCCTTGCTCTGTTTGGACAATAGCTTCTGGGCCTAGGTATGGCTTTTATATTAGCACAATTAAGTGTTCTGGGATTCCTATTCTTCTCAATGTGAGCCATAATTTGTTATGATTTACACAGTCAAATATCTTTGTATTATCAATGAAACACAAGTAGACATTATTTTGGTATCCTCTGCTTTCAGCCAGGATTCATCTTACATCAGCAATGATATCCTTAGTGCTGTGGCCTCTTCTAAACCTAGCTTAAACTTCTGATAATTCCTTATCAATATAATGTTCCAGCTGTTTTTGTATGATCTTCAATAATATTTTGCTCGAATGAGATATTAATTTTTTAATAGTGAATTTTTTATGCTGTTTGATAATTTCTACATTCTGTTGGATCACCTTTCTTGGGAATGGAGACAAATATGGATCTTTTTTCAGTCAGTCAGTTGGCCATGTAGCTGTTGTCCAAATATCCTGGCATAAACTGGTGAGTACATCCAGGGCTGCATGTGTTAGTTGAAACCTGTCAGTTGGCATTCCATCTATTCCTGGGCCCCGATTTTTTGAAATGTCTTCAATGCGGCTTGAACGTCATCCTTCATTACCATTGGCTCTTGTTCATATGGCATTTCCTGAAATGTTTCAGTGTCAACTAATTCTTTTCAGTATAGTGATCCCGTGTATTCCTTCCATCTTCTTTTGTTGCTTCCTGTATCACTCAAGATTAGGCCCATAGCATCTCTCAGTATTGCAACTCAAGGTATGAATTTGTGTTTCAATTCTTTCAGCTTGAGAAACAATGAGCAAGTATATATAGAGAGCAAGAGAGGAGAAGAGAAAAGAGATTTCTTTATTTCCAGGAAATGGCTTATGTACTTGCACAGGCAAGTTCCTGGTCTATAGGTCAGACCTCAAGGGAGACATCTGAGGAGGCAGAGCCAAGTCATCAGCAGGCAGATGGGGTCTCCGGCTGCTGCCTTCACAGGCTACTAGCTTGAGAGGCTTTCGTGTTTAAAGCTGTTGCTGGGAGACAAGGTCATAGAGAGCTGACAAGTCCAAAGTTACCAAGAATGGCAGACTACTGATTCAGGTCTGGAGAACATGAGCCAGATAGCTAGACATAGGTCCAGCAAATATTTCTCTACCTTCTTTTCCAGAGAGTTCAAACATAAATATAATGCAGGCCACATCCTTGAGGAAATCTACCAGATTTCTAGTCAGTTAAGACTAATCATATCTTTATGGATCTACTTGAAAGTCTGCTTTGTTAACATTATGCCATCATGTTGTTGTTGTCGTCATGTGTCATCAAGTCAACCATGGCTCACAATACATCTGAATACACAATACAATCTCAATACATGAGCAATACATCTGAAGCTTGTTCTAGCCAGTGCTATGCTCCCAATCTCCATCATGCTTAAACCCATTGTTGCAGTCACTATGTCAATTAATCTCTTTGAGGGTCTTCCTCTCTTTTCTGACCCTCCACCTTTTCCAAGAACTGGTCTCGATGATGTCTTTGTCCAAGGCCTGGTCCCTCCTAACAACAGGTTCACAGTATATGAGGGCAAGTTTCACCATTTATGCCTCAAAGGAGCTCCCCAGTTGCACTTCCTCAATGACGATTTATTTGTTCTTTTGATAGTTCATGGATATTCAGTATTCTTCCACAACAACACAATTTAAAAACATCATCCTATTCATTGTCCAGCTTTCAGGTGCATAGAAAGCAACTGAAAATATCCTGGTTTGGTATTTCAATCAACATTACAGAGGTTAGAATTTACAACACATACAATAGTTGTGAGGATCATAGTCATGGTGACCTAAAATATTAACATCACGTTACCCAAATGAAGTATCATTGACTTTGACCTTCTCTTTCTACTCCATCCAAGGAGCCTGGTGTTGTAGGGGGTTAGGTAAGTGCTGCTAACTGATGTGCATGTTGGAATTCACCAGCATCTCCACGGGAGAAATACGAGCAGTTTCTTTTTGTCTCTGTAGGAGGGAACCAGATGGAGAGTTGCCATGATTCAGAATCCAATCAATGGCAGTGGGTTTGAAATTAGTTTTTGTCCACTTTCTACAGCTCAGAAAAGAGCATTCTAGAAGGTGAACTGAGCTTCTCTACAGGGAAAATCCAGGGTGAAGTAGATACATTGTGGAGCGATAAACTATAATGAGAGGAGACATTCTCAAAAAGGTCTGCTTCAGCAGTTGAGTATGAAGACTAAGGCTTTCCTTAGAATACAAAACTACTAGCCAGGGTAAGAGGTAACTTGTTTATTCTTGAGACCACTGTGGCTTTCTAAGGGGCCCTTGGATTCCTGTATGGAAGGATCTTAGACACCCATCCTTTCAGTTGACAAATGAAATCCAGAGCTGAACCATTATTTGCCTCTGGCTTTATTATTAGTGAGAGGCCAAGGTTAGGGCCAGAATCTACGTCTCTTTGTCCACAACTGAGTGTGTCCCTTACCCCTTCCTGTCTCTGAGCCGACTAGAAGTTAGTAACTCAGTTCAGCAGAAGCTAGAACATCGGGTGCACCTCTCCAAGGAAGGTTGCAGAAGGCCTCACCACCTTCATGAGGAAATCCTTCACTCAGGAATTACATGCGACACCATGGAATTCTTGCAGTGGGGTAATGTGGGACTTCCCCCATTGCCTAATAAGAGATTTTGTTCTCCCTCCTCCTTTCTCCTCTTTCATACCACTTCCTTTTCTTAATCTGGGACCAGGGAATTGGGATCTGCTTACTCGATTTCCTAGTTGAGGTTTCTTTCTCCAGTTACTAGGTGGGTGCCAGAGCCAAAATATATGAGATAGGACAAAAAGGATGGGAGCTACCATTTGTGGAACGCCTTCTGGATGCCAGGTCTGTGCTTTCCTGCTTGGTGGCGAGGCCATTTCTCACTCCAGATGGAAGAAGCTCTGTTTCCTCATGGCCTGGGTCATGGAAACGCTCTTCACTCATCCTACCCCCCACCCTCCTCAACCTAGAACCTTCCCTAATGTTCCTACTCAGATGGACACTTTCTTCCCAGGAGAACAAGAGCAGAGCAAGCTGAAGCAGGGGAGAAGAACAAGAGCTGAGTTGTGGATAGTAAAAGAAATCAAGTTCTTCCTGATGATGGGGTTCTGCAGGCACAAAGCAACTCTGAGCTGTGCTCTCTGTTCACTTCTGGCTTCCAGAGACTCAAGGGACTTGTCTTTCTTTCCCAGTTGTCTCTACTTTGTGTCCCTTCTAAACTCCTCTCCTCTTGGGCTCCTGCTGAGTCTAAGAAACTGGAAAAAATGGAAGAGGATGTATAAACAGGGAGGCAAAGTTGTAAGTGCATTTTTTATAATAGTTGCATTTTTATAGATGTATGTTTGGGTTGTAAAAATATATAAAATTTTAAAAAGAGAAAAAGTGATTGTTTTTTTTTTAATTTAGAAAAATACAGATATGATTTTAACAAGAGAGGTCGAAGATTCCATGAGTTGGAATTGACTCAATGGCAATGGATGTGGAGACACCAAAGAGTCCTCAGGTGGTATAAATGGTTAAGTGCTGGGCTTCCAAACAAAAGGTTCGTGGTTCTGATCCACCTAGAGACTTTTCAGAAGAAAGGCCTGGCGATCCAAAAGGTCATAGCTGTGAAAATCCTACAGAGCAAGTTCTACTCACGATGAGTCGGAAACAACTCGACAACTTTCCTTTCTGATAGCACGGAGACACCAGATGTTCTAATTTATGACAGAGTATCCACCATGTAGCTTAATATCATGAACACAAATCATGACTCTTAAAATTATTTGAGAATTATTTTACATATAGAGACTATACAAAAGTCAAAAGGCATGCAAGGATATCCTCTAAGAAAACAGTTCTCCCTCTTAGCTCTATCATATAAGTATCCATCAATTCCTTTCCCTAGAAGCAATGAATACCTATCATCATTTTCTCATGAATTCAAAGGTCTTTTAGAAGTGTCAGGAAATGAGAAAAATAAAAGCAATGTTAAGGTGAGTCTAAGCCCTAAAGGCCTTTGGTTTCTAGTGTTAACATGGTGAAACTCTCAAACCCTTCTACAGGCTTGGATTTATCAAGTTCCTGGCAGTTGTGCTCTGGGAAATAATTTAATTTAGATATAAAATACTTTCTAATCCAAGCCAAATATTTTCAATCATCTCATATGCACAAGAAAGCTAGGCAATACATAAGGAAGACGGAAGAAGAACTGATGTTTTTGAATTGTGTTGTTGGTGAAGAATATTGAATGAACTCTAGATGGTGAGAAGAACAAACAAGACTGTCTTGAGAGAAGTACAACCCAAATGTTCCTCAGAAGGAAGGATTACAAGACCATTTGTACTTTGGATATGTTATTAGAAGGGATCGGTCCTTCCAGAAGGACATCAGACTTGGTAAAGTAGAAAAACAAAACAAATCCACTGCCATCCAGTTTATTTTGACTCTGTGTGACCAAAAGTCTGCTCCTCATAGTCTCCAAGACTGTAAATCTTTATGGGAGCAGACTGCCACATCTTTATGCCTCAGAGCAATCATTGGATTGAAACCACAAACCTTGGGCTAGTGGAACAGAATTTAATCCACTCTGCAACCAGGGTTCCTGGTAAAGTTGACAGTGGGAAGAAAAAAGATTACCAAGAAAACACAGTCGTTGCAATGAGCTCAAACAGCAGAGCTGTGACAATGACATAGTACCAAGCAGTGTGTCATTTTATACATTGGGTTCCTGCAAGTGGAAAATTACTCCAGGGCATCTAACAACAAATTATTCTGCTAACCAAAAAGTCAACAGTTCAAGCCCACAAGCAACCCTAGGACAGAAAGATCCATCAACTTGATCTCCTAAATAGATAATATACCATAATTTCCCTGTTCATTCATTTGTTGATGGACACTTGGGTTGCTTCCATCTATTTGCTATTGCTAATAATGCAGCAATAAACATGGGTGTGCATACATCTATTTGAGTCATGACTCTGGTTTCTCTACAGTATTATTTCCTGTTTTGAAATTGCTAGATCAAATGGTATTTCTATTTCCAACTTTTTGAGAAAGCATCAACATTGAAAACTACAAGCATGTAAAACATTACACAACATGAGTGAGCCTGGAGAACATTATGCTGAGTGAAATATCTCAGTCACAAAAGGACAAACACTACATAACACCACTGTTAAAAACAGGACTGACATGTGGAGTTGGAGGGAGAATAGGAAAAGAGTGGATAGGTAAACAACATTGTGTTAGAACAGATGAGGGGAAGAACTGTTTAAAAGGAATATGTGATTAGCTATCATACATATGACAACAATCTGGAACAAGAGGTGCTTTATGATCTAAGTCTTTACGAAACCAAGTGAATCTTCTTTTCTGTAAATTTAAGGACCTGTCATGAAATCAGTGTCTCCTACACTGTGAGTGGAGGTGTAAATTGCTGTAGCTGTCCTTGGATGGTAACTTGGCAATATCTTCAACTTGACTATAGGCCTTGGTATTTTTATGTGCAAGCGTTTATTCTGGGGGCACGCTGGTGTGTTGTTCTTGTTGTTAAGTCCCATCAGGTCAGAGACCTTTCAGCAGGTTTTGGGAGACTATAAATCTCAAGTCAGAAGATTGTCCATCTTTCTCCCCATACAGAGACGAAGAGGTATGTACATCTCCACGGGGGATGATTTTGCTACTCAAGCCACTACTCTGAGGTGATTGTTATGTGCCTCTGAGTAAGAACTGATTCATAGCTGACCCTCCAGTGAATTTTCAGAGGCTATAAATCACATGAAAGGAGACTGCCCATCCTCTCATGGAGCAGCTGGTAGATTCGAACCCTGTACCTTTGAGTTTGCAGCACAACTCCTTACCACTACCCTGGACATTGACCAGTAGCCCCAAAGCATACATTCATTATCTCTTCCAGAAGCATTTAAAATCCTCCAGAAACTGAAATTTCAAGCAACCCTTGAGATATAGCTGCTGACTCTAGTTTATAGAAAGAACCCCTCTCTGAGATTATAAATGACACCAAGAAAATCTTGTCTTTGACTGAAGTTCCCAAAAGCTCCAGAAAAACTGGTCATTTAGCCAATTGTGACTTAGCAATAAGCAGAGTGCTGAAAAGTGTAATTAACTGTCATATTTGTTGTTTTTATTGGCAAGACAACCCATGGGAAGCCATTTGTGAAATAGAACAAAGGAAGGAGGTTCCCCATGGCTACTGCCCAGACAGCTCGTATTTTTATTAAACGTTTCCTTCTCTATTGCGTCTCACTCTCCACCCTCCCTTCCAGTGACACTGAAGGTATAAATTGGAGCTGAGTTTGCTGTGTACATCACGTCAAAGGCCAACATGAAGACAGGCATCATTTCAGTTCTGGCAGTTTTCATCATGCTGGGGATTCAGATGTCCTGTGCTGAGAAACTGCCTTCCAGAGGTAAGTGTGCAGGGGCCACCTGCCTGAAAGCTGAATGTAGCCTAGGACCCAGGAATGGCTTACCACAGAGGCAGTCAACGTCTCCACTGCAAAGTGGTCACACACATTCCTTCAGAACTTCATGCATGTTCAACGTGTGTGTTCCATTCTCCTCATCACATTGGGTTGGGTCTGGTTAGATGTTAGGAGTAAAGGAAAGAAAAAGTCCCTCCTATGGTTATGAAACACAGCCTGGGAGTGGGACTGCACTGAGGAGCAGGTCTCACGAACCTGTGCATGTGTGGGGACAGGGAGATGATGGCCTGTGATCTGAGATAAGACCCATTGAAGAAGTGGAAAGCAGGGTCAGTTCCATTGTCTTACCTGTGTGACTCCACAGTCTTTGAAACAAGAATATTCCCCAAGGGCCAGACTGTGGAATTAGAGACTTTGAAGTGAGGGTGGAGCTGCCAAGGTTGAAGAAAGAGTTCAGGGGCACGTAGAAGAAGGAAGGGGTAGAGTCCTATCAAGGGAGCTTTCATGGCCTAGTGGTAAGAAGCTGTGCTGCAATCCCAAAGGCATGCGGTTCAAATCCACCAGCTGCTCTATGGGAGGAGGACGGGCAATCTCCTCTTGTGGAATTTACTGCCTCTGAAAATGCACTGGAAGGTCAGCTGTGGGTTGGTTTCGACTGGACAGCACACAACACCAACAAGAGTCCTCCCAGACACAAGGGCTTCAGACAGCTAGCTTGTTTCTCCTCCTCATCTTAGTAACCACTCTTGGCTGCAAAAAGACAATTCTATATTTCAGAGCTACAAAGACCTGGAAGACCTGGAGTTTGTCCAGAGGTGCCGAAAGGCATCTTTGGCACTTGCGTTGAAGAGTGCTCAGGAGATGAAATGTGTCCCACTGGAATGAAATGCTGCAGTAACGGGTGTGGTCATGTCTGTAAAACTCCTCTTCCTCAGGTAAGCATAAGTCAGTCAACTGTCGGAGGCGAGTAGTAAGTTCCTTGCTATCATTGCCATTGTTTCTCCTAACACAGCATTTAAAGTCCATTTTGTTCTCTTGATATAAATATTTATGTTACAAACATTTTATTTAAGCACGCAGAACAGTTTGGACATAATTTACCATAACATAACAAAATAAATTGAGATAATTGTAGAGTGACATTTTCTATACCAAGTTTTTTAACTTTCAAAATTTTTAGTAAGTTAGCTTGAGTAACAGAAATGTAAAGTTTTTTTCTTTTGTTGTTTTAAGAATTATGAAATAAGTTAGTACCTTTTTGTAGTTTAACAAAGTAGTAGTTTGGCCTCTAACTACATTTTTGTGTAATAAATATTTTGTATTTCTTCAAAACATGCTTTGTTTCATATAGAGTATTTATTTTAAAAACATGCTAATCACTTCACTTACCATTTACATTGTATTACTGATAATACCTGTCTTGTTTCTTTGTGGTAGTTCAGATTTCCATTTAGCCCTTTCTACATTTAAAATATTTGTAAAATCTTTGGGTCTTTCACATTTACCTAGCTGATGCAGTTTTTGTGCTTCTGCTCATCTCAGAATGTTAAAACGGGAGTGGACGAGTGTCCAGGGGACTTGTTCCAAAAGAAAAGGAGTGGAAGCAAATGACAGAAGGACCTTTCTAGCTGCTACAACTAAGTATTTCGACTAGAAAAGAAGGGTCGTTCTGAAGAACTCTATTGAAATGAGTTTCCACAATCTTAGGATCACAGGATCATTATTTCCAAGGAGTTCTCATCTCATTTTCCTCTTCACCTTCCAAGGGTCCAGGCACAATGTTTAATTGTTCCTGGAAAATGAGTGTTTCTGGCAGGAGAAGAGTAAAGAACATAAACACCCAATATATTGAATACTTCCTATGTCAGGCAGGCAAAGATGAAAACAAAAATTTAGAAAGAAAATCCAGCAATAATAGCTAAGTTCAACAGGGCAACGAACAACAAATGCTGGTTAGGCTGTGAAGGGACTGGAATACTCACTCACTGCTGGGGGGAATATAAAATGGTACAGCCACTATGGAAAGCAGTCTGTGCTTTCTCAAAAAGTTGAAAAACAGAAATACCATTTGACTCAGCAATTCTACTACTGGGAATATACCCTAAAGAAACCAGAGCCACGACTCAAACAGATGTATGCACACCCATGTTTATTGCTGTGTTATTGATAATAGCAAAAGAATGGAAGCAAGTGCCTGTCAATAAACAAATAGATAGAACAACTATGGTACATTCACACAGTGGAATACTACACAGCATTGAAAAAATAATGAACTTGTAAAACATTACACAACAAAGGGTGAGCCTGGTGGATATTATGCTAAACTAAATATCTCAGTCACAAAAGTACAAACACTGCATAACACCACTGTTCTAAAACAGGAAAGACATGGGGGGGCTGGGGAAAAAATGGGGGGAAAAGCGGGTAGATAATGAACACTGCATTAGAACAGATGAGGGAAAGAACTGTTTGAAAGGAATATAGGATTAGGCATTATATATATATATATATGACAACAGTCTGGAACAAGGGGTGCAGTGCAGGGTAGGTTGAGAAAGGGGAAAAAGGAGGGAGGAAGAAAATGTTCAACAATAAAAAAAGTAATAAAATTTTTTAAAAGAAATAAATACAGCCATGTTAGGGAGAGAAGTCATATCAATAATTACAAACTAATGGGATGGCTGATTTGCACACATTTCTAAGAATTTCAACAGGAACCATCAGAGGGGTTTCCCCCTGGAGAAACTGAAAAGTTGTCAGAGAGGAGAACATTTGAGAAGGGTCTTAAAAGATGAATAATGTTCACCAGATAAAAGAGAGGGCAGTCTAGATGATTGGGGGGGGGGGAATGGTGGGTCTTCCTCTGGAGATGAGAAAGTAATTACTGTGGTTAGAAATAGTGTCTGGAAGGGATCGTAATGGGTGATTCAAGCCAGAGTTCAAAGTACAATGAGCTGCCCCGCCAAAGAGATTGAATAGTAAACTGCTGGAGGGTTTTTAAGCAGAAGAAATGTCATGATTTAATTTGGTTTTTTTTTTAGAGCGGCAGCTCTGGTGGCCGTGTGAAAGATGGACCGAGCTCTTATTAAGCCTGCCTCATGATCTGTCACTGAAGACTTCTCATGAATTCATAAACCTTTGCTTGGCATAAATAGATCCCTACTACATTCCATTCTTGGCTATTTCCTGTCTTTGGAATTGCTGCTATAGAAGACAAAGATGTATAATGATTTATGTCCAAAATAGAAGATGCAGTTCTAATGAGCTTGTGTCTAAAATAAATTGTGTCTGTGGTATTATTTAGGCTCAATCATTCTTCCTATTTCAGAATTTAAATGGCCCCTCAGTGAACAAGTGATCCCACACACTGCAATGTGCCTCATGCAGGCAAGGTATTCCTGATATTAACAAGCCAAAGATCAGGTACTTCCACCTAATTCCAGTCCTCCTTCCTTCGCTATATCTCCAGGCAAGGCAATAGTCAGAAGAACACTTTCTCAATGACTCAGTGAACATAATTTTTAGCAAAGCTCAGTGTTTGTACTGTACACAGCAGCCTGTCTGAGCACCTTTCTATTGGGGAAAACTCAGAAGGAGCAGGAGATTTCATTCTAAGGCAATATCAAGTTCTTTGAGAACTGGAGAATGATGGGCCACTTGAGCAAAAGAGCTTTAAGTGGCAATGGGTAGAGATGCTTCAGAAATATTAAGAGTCAGGCCACAAGAGCAGTACAATTAAAACTTTGGTTCCAACTCTATTGCACCGGATCAGCACTGATGGCTGGGAAACATTACCCCTCTTCTCAGTCTAAGGTTTCAATCCTTGCCCAGGATTGATTGCCTGAAGTTCCTGGCATTTCTGGTAGAAAGCCAGCAAACAAAGGATCAGATTTGTACGAGCTAACCCTTACTTCTCAGATGAAAATCCAGCCAGGAAACATTTGAGAAGGAGCTCCCCCGGCCCCTTTTTATTTTATTAATTTTAATGAATTCCAGTCATTCATTGTTGCACTTTTCTCCCTGCCCACCCCCTACCCCCAATTCACTCTTCTTCATATGAACCCTATCCTATCCTGTGCCAACCTCACAATCTCTGACACATTTGAGCTGGAGTCACTGAAGAAAAACTCTTTCATTGTTATGCAATCCCTCCCCCCAAGTCCACTCCACTATGTAGTTTTGGTTTGCATACAATAATTCATTTGCATTGTGTCTCACTCATGTACAACACATTTTATACAATCCTCCATCCACATTGTGTTTCATACAATCATTCATATATGAAATATGACCAACTGGAATCCTATTTATCTCTTCACCACTCACAAGTGGGTGAGCTGAGGTGACTGTAAATAAGTGAACATACATACACACAGAGACAAATTTAACAAAACAGATGAAAAAGGTTTATTAAGGTAATGCAACAGCAGCACGGCTGGTGAAAGAGGCCGTGCAAAAGAGTTAAAGGGCAAAGGAATGAAAAGGCGGGGAAAGACCCCTGGAAAGTTAGGGGTGCAGCCAACCCTTTTGGTAGGCAGCAGAAGCCAAGAGCAACTCTCAGGTGAGCACTGTTTTTGGTTTTGTGGTTTGTTTTCTTTTTTGGCTCCAGTCTCATGAGAAAGCCTAGCCCTGACTCAGGACTTGTGAGATTAGTTGGGGTTTGGTTCCCTTGTATTCCTGAGGAGGGGGCTTCTCCCTATTTTTGTTGTTAGCCACCCTGTAGTCCAGTAAGACTCACAGCGACCCTATGAATAACAGATATGAACCCTATCCTATCCTGTGCCAATCTCACAATCTCTGACACATTTGAGCTGGAGTCACTGTGTCAGTCCACCTAGCTGAGAGTCTTCCTCTCCTTTGTTGTCTCCCACTTTTCCAAGCATGAAATTATTTTCCAAAGAATAGCCTTTCCTAGTCCAAAGTATGTGACGTGAACATATGTGCCTCCAAGGAGTACTCTGGTTGCATCTTAGTTCTTTTAACAGTTAATGAGATATTAAGTACTTCTCTCCTAAACCACGGTTCAAAGGCATCCATGCGTCTTCTGTCGTCCTTCTTTATTGTCCAGCTCTCAAATACACAGCAAGTGATTGAAAAGATGTCTGAATCAAGTGCATCTTAGTCTTCAATCTAATATCATTGCTCCTCAGTAATTTGGAGAGGTCTCTGACTACAGAATCTCCCAGTGCAATATGTCTCCTGATCTCCTAACTGCTGGTACTAAGTGCCTTGTTTGTAGATTCAAGTAAGATGTTGTCATTGACAGTTTCAATCTTTTCTCCATCTATTATGATGTTGCCTCTCAGTCCAGTGGTGAGAATTTTTGTTTTCTTGATTTTGAGATGCAATCTATGCTGAAGGCTTCAGGTTTGACCTTCTGAAGCAAGTGTTTTAAGTCCTCCTCACTTTCAGCAAGCTAAGTTGTGTCATCAGCATAAAAAGGTTATTGATGAGTCTTCCTCCAATTCTGATTCCACATTCTTCTTCATAGAGTCCTGCTTCTCAAATAATTTGCTCAGCATACAGATTGAATAGATGAAGAGAGTAGAATCCTGACTCATGTCTTTCTCACTTTTAAACCACTCAGAGTTCCCTTGCTCTTTTTTACACAACAGCATCTTGGTCTAGGTTTTGAATGAGCAGAATTAAGTGTTCTTTTCAATGTTAGCCATAATTTGTTATGATCCACATAATTAAATGTCTTTGCATAGTCAATAAGGCACAAATAGACATTCTTCTGGTATTCTTTGCTCTCAGCCAGGAGTTATTTAGCATCAGCAATGAAATCCTTGGTGTCATGGCCTCTTCTAAGCCCAGCTTTAACTTCTGGCAGTCCTCTGTGTAAAATGCTGTTCTAGCTGCTTTTTGAAAGATCTTCAGTAGTATTTTGCTTACATGTGATACTAATGATAATGTTCAATAATTTCTACCTTCTGTTGGATCACCTTTCTTGAGAATGGGAACAAAAATGGATCTCTTTCAGTTGGTCAACCAGGCAGCTATCTTCCAAATTTCCTGGTATAGTTTAGTGAGCACATCCAGAGCTGCATCTGTCATTTGAATCATGTCAATTGGTATTCCATCTATTCCTGAGGCCTTATTTTTTACCAATATCTTCATTGCAGCTTGAACTCCTTTCTTACTATTGGCTCTTGATCGTATGGTTTTACCTGATGTAACTCCTATTCTGGCAACCTACCATATAGAATATATATCACCTTAGTGTAACTGTTTTTGTACTTCCTTCCTATTTCTGCTAAGAAATTTCGTTTTTAGCCTTCTCCTATGACAGTGGACGAGAGAGACCGACCAGGCAGCAATCCTATCCTTTCACAAAATACTTTGTGCTTTATATAACTAATTACTATTCATCTATGACTATTAGTATCCCATCTTTTCACATCCCCATTGAATCTTTCCTTTACCTTCACACACACACACACACACACACACACACACACACACACACAACTATCAACTATGCTAATGATTTCTGTTTTTCCCTTTTCTGCTCCTTTCTCCATTTCCCATCCCCCTTTCAGACGTTTATACACATCCTACTAATTATAGTTCTGTTTTTACAATAATGGTTTGATGCAGCACTGGAGAAGGAGTGTTTAAAAATGCACAAAATTCACTAGGTAAAGGAAGGGCAGTGAAGATGATGGGGGAAATGTGGGCCTTCCTTTGGAGATGAGAAAGTGACAGGCTGTGTGACTCTGTATTATGGTTGATCTGTGGGGTGTCACATGCTGGGTTCTGGCTGAAGACTAAAAATTCTATCTCTCAGAGTTCTGGTTATTCCTGCTGTCTTTCTCTCAAGATTGGCCAGCATAGCCTGTCCAGTTTTGCTATCCCAAACCTGCTTGTCCTTGCTCTCACCTTATTCTTTTCAATTTCAGACTTGCTGCCCTGTTTCTGTTTGAGGCGTGTCTGTATGACAGTCTAAAATCAGAGCCTCTCTGTATAAATAAGGCAGTATAAAAGTGGAACCTTAACTCCCTTTAATGTCTTCACATAAGTCTGCCATCCAGGTTGGATTATTTAAATGGCTGCTGTTTTAACCTTGCTGGTTGATCTGGCCATAGACTCTCAAGAATAACTTTCCCTTTCCCTGAAGTTTGGCAGGTGAAGGGTATCTTAATCTGTTCCCAAAGGATCACTTCTATTATAAACAAATGATGGAGGATATGATAGTTTGTGCCTAAAGGGCCTGTGCACATAGTATTATCAATATATTTTTACACTAGGTCCCCAGAAGCAGATATGATTAAGGAAGAAAGTTTACCAATAGATTATCAGAAAGAAACCTATTTTGTTGCTATCTTGGAAGCACTCCATAATAAATGGAATATCATGTACCTTTGACCAATCATAAAATCCCAGTTATGTGTTATAGACCTGTTGTTTGTTCTTATGTGCTGTCGAGTCTCTTGCGACTCATAACGACCCTATATACAAGCTCTCTAAACCCTGCTCTATCCTGTGCCAACCTCACCATCTCCGACACACTCAATTCCACCACACCAATCACAGAATCAATCCATTTCATTGAGGGTCTTCCTCTCCTGTGCCATCCTCCGCTCTCCCAAACACGATGTCCCTCTCCAAGGACTGGTCCCTCCTTGTAACATGCCCAAATTAGGTCTGACAAAGCTTCAGAATCCTTGACTCCAAGGAGTATTCCAGCTTCACTCTCTCTAGGACAAACCTGTTTGTTCTCCTAGCAGTCCATGATATATTCAACACTTTTCTCCAGCACCACAGCTCAAAGGTATCACTTCTCTTTCTACTATCCCTAGTTACTGTCCAACTCTCCGATGCATAGCACATAATTGCAAAGACTATAGCCCAGATCAGGTGCATCTTAGCCTCTAGTGTGATGTTGTCCCTGACAGCTGACTTTCTCAACGCAATTTGTCTCTTGATTTCCTGGCTGCTGGTACCAAGAGTGTTGACTGTGGAGCCAAACAAACTAAAACTGTTAACTATCTCAATCTCTTCACCATCCATATTGATGCTGCCAATTGGCTCAGTGGTGAGAATCTTTATTTTCTTGATGTTGAGCTTCAATCTGTATTGAAGGCTGCAGTCATTTACCTTCTGTAGCAAGTGCTTTAGGTCCTCCTCAGTTTCAGCAAGTAGGGTTGTGTCATCTCCATAACACAGGTTGTTGATGACTCTTCCACCAATCCTGATGCCACATTCCTCCTCGTATAGCCCAGTGGCTCAGATGATCTGTTCTGCATACAGATTGAAAAGGTATGGAGACAGAATACCCTCTTCTTGATTTTGAACTATGTAGTGTCTCCTTGCTCTGTTCTAATGACTGCCTCTTGGTCTAAGTATAGGTTTTATATAAGCACAATCAAATGATCTGGGATTCCCATTCTCAGAGTCAGCCATAGCTTGTTGTGATCCACACAGTCAAAAGCCTTTGCATAGTCAATGAAGCAGATAGACATTCCTCTGGTACTCTCTGCTTTCTGCCAAGATCCATCTAACATTAGTTATAACATCCCTAGTACCACGACCTCTTTTAAATCCAGCCTGCACATCTCACAGTTTTCTGTTGCCATATTGCTCCAATCGTTTTTGGATAATTTTCAGCAGAATCTTGCTTGCATGTGATATTAATGATATTGTTCAATAATTTCTGCACTCTGTTGGGTTACCTTTCTTTGGAATGGGAACAAATATTGATTTTTTTCCAGTCAGCTTGCCAGCTGGCATCCTCCAGATTTCTTGGCACAACTTAGTGAGCACACCCAGGGCAGTATCTGTTTGTTGAAATATGTCAGTTGGTATGCCATCAACTCCTGGAGCCTAGCACTGGTGAATTCTTGCTTTTAGATATCCCTGCTTTAACTGCCCCCATGGTCTTTTAGCCAACTACACAATTAGTTCCCTCTCCAAACAGTACAAAGTTGTACCATTTCCTCTGGCTTAGTGAAACCATTTTCAGTCTGTGATAACAGACGTTTCCCTGGTCCAAACCATCTTTGTCAGTAAAGTAATTCACTTTGTTTTAGCAGACTAACACAACAAATATGCCGTGACTAAGGAGGATAGAAGGAGAATTGACGCCGGTGAGCTGTGGTGCTGGAGAAGAGTATTGAGAATACCATGGACTGTTAGGAAAACAAATAGATTCATCCTGGAGAGGGTGAAACCGGGCGTCTCCTTGGAGGCAAGGATTCTAAAGCTTCATCTGACATACTTTGGACAAGTTGTAAGGAGGGACCGGTCCTTGGAGAGGGACATCATGCTTGGGAGGGTGGAGGGACAGCACAGGAGGGGAAGGCCCTCTATGAGGTGGATT
>NW_006399844.1:116467-130414 GCF_000299155.1 Elephantulus edwardii | reverse complement strand
CTCAGCTTCAGCTTGAACTTGCATATGAGTAATTGGTGGTCTGTTTCACAATCAGCCCCCGGCCTAGTTTTCACAGCTGATATTGAGCTTCTCCATAGACTTATCAAATCCCAAGGAACACCATCTCTTATTTAGGACTGTATTTACAATATAGGAGGAAACACATTAATGCTTCCGGGGAATGTACTGTTGTTGATGTATATCCCATAGTTCGGGAATGGCTGGTATTTTTTACTTTATATTGGCCTCTTGATGATTCAGTTATGTTGCCATGTCAGGGAAGAAGAGAATGCTACCTTGTTTTAAGAGATCATTTCCTCTCTGGCCAGAATGCACATATTTAGAAACCAAGGGTGAGGTCATGGTAATAGATTTCATAATTTTCCTAATTTCGAAAGCCTTGTTTTCTCTCGAGCACAGTGGCTCACATGCCATGGCTTTTTGGTTGGGTTCTGTTTTCTGTTTCAGTGGATTGTGGTGTTGAAACTCTTCAGTGCACTCTGCTGTTGAAGACATTTTCGTATTCAAGGAGGAATTTGTCTTTCATCGGTCAATTCCATTTGCATACTGTCTACGTACATATAAGGGAATCAGTGATAGTTGAAATTATTGACCCTGATCAGAAAAAAAGTTTGCTACTACTCAGTGGAGAATGGCAGAGATAAGAAGGTGAGATCCAAGCTTCTCCCTAATGCACCCGCATAGATCACTATTGTAGGCAGATAAAGTCTCTTTCCCTTAAAGATGTCTTCCTTTTAATCACAAAAAGACCTGTCAATGTGTTATTGACATCTCAAAGGAACTTTGCAGATGCATACATTAAAGATTTTGAGATGGGAAGACTATTTTGAATTATGTCACATTAGCTTGCCTAATGCGATCACAAGCATCCTTACAAGCAGAAGGCAAGAGAGGCAAAGTCAGAAGATGTGACAATAAAAGCAGAGGTCAGAGTGGTGAAGAAACAGGAACCAAGACATGGAGGCAGCCTTCATAATCAAGAAAAGACCAGGAAGCAGATGCTTCCCCTAGAGCTGTCAGAAGGAATGTATCTGCTAAAGTTGCTTGGACTCCTTAACCGCAACTCATTCAGTTTGTACTAATTTGTTACAGCAGCATAGGAAACTAATACAATCATTATTGCATTAAAGACCACTGGAAACTAATGTGAATTCTTACAAGTAGTACTTCCAGTGGCTCAAGACTCTTCAGATCTAAAGGGCTGAACCACTTCACCAGGAAAATTGGTGACTTAGTAAAACCAGAGGATTGGTAAAGGTTAAAGAGATATAACTAAACAGTAGAAAAATCTTCATGCCCATTAATAGAAAGAAGGTATTTCATTTCCTGTGTATTTTTATGTTTCATGTTAGATTGCAATCACCTTCTCCTTTTTTGTTCTTTGAAAAACAAGAGCAATATTTCCACTTATGTCTATGGTGAGGCAACCTTATCAGACTAATTTTCCTCTTGACAACCAATTTTAAAGCTAGGAAAAATATTAAATAACAACATCTGGATATTGGACATAGGATTTTTTCAAAAAGCAACAAAGATAAAAATGTGAAAGATCTCAAAGAGAAGGAAAATGTGTTGTGATAAACCAATCATTTTGTATTTTCCCTAAAGGAATCAGTAGACTGCATTTCTGTAATACAAGAGACTAAGGTCCCAAGCTTAAAGTAAGAGACCAGAGAATAAAAAAGCTAAACATAAAAGTCAGCAATGTCATGGTGCTGGCAATTTTTTATATTATGTTCATAATACAGTTTCGATCTTAACTCTTGAAGCTTCATTACAAAGATTGCCAACAGATGTAATACCCTAAATAAGCAATAATACCTTGATCAAATGCATTGCAGGGAGATATTGTCTATTTTCATTTTTGCTAGCAGAGAAATAGCACAAGGATGGCGGGAGGTCATATCACCATTAGCTTTGGAAATGCTATCAGAAGATGCCAGGTCCTGGAGAAGAACGAATTGTGGTTGGAAAACTGGAGGATCAGAAAATAAGAGGAAGGTCGACCTCTCAGTAAGATGGACCAACACAGTGGCTGCAACAATGTGCTCAGACCCAATATCACCTTCTGACTAGGGTCCTTGCTTCTGACAGAGCACCCTTGTAGATTCTGATCTTGGCACACATCACACCCACATTTGGCATAATGTACACCCTTCATGGGTGCAGCCCTTGGGCATCTCAAGGTTGATAGTGATTATCTCTTTATACAGCTAGAGTGCACCCTCTCTGATTGGGTGTCCCACTGTACCCACCTCCTGTACTGGTAAAGGCATCATCCCTGGCCAGACAGACTACACTAAGCACCTCTGAGCTCAGTGGAAATTCCATCTCGGGCTGGTGCTCTACCCTTGATGCCCACTAGACTTGAAGAAGTGTTACTAGTGGCCATACACAAACCTTAGGAGAAACTAAAGAACTTCCTACTTGAGTGCTATTGAATAACAAGAGAAACAAAATGTAAAATTTAAAAAATGTCTTGAAACAAATGAGAATGAAAACAACATATCAAAATTTGGGGTACACAGCAAAAGCAGCATTAAGAGGTCAATATATAGCAATAAAGGCACATGTCAAAAAGGAAGAAAGAATTAAAATCAAGACTTTAGCTCAACATTTCCAACAATTACAAAAACAGCAGCAAGTAAAGCATAGAGTCACTATTTTTACAGAGTAAAAATAAATTAAAAACAATAGAAAAATCAACAAGACTAGAAGTTGGTTCTTTGAAAGGATCAATAAAACTAGCTAGTCACTGGCAAAATTAATAAAAGTAAAGGAGAAGATGTAAAAAGCATGAGTAAGAAATTGAATGTGCAGCATCACAACAGAAGCAACAGAAATAAAAAGAGTAATAAAGACTACCATGAAGCACTTCTGGTGGCTTAGTGATAAGGAGTTGTGCTGACAACCCAACAGCACATGGTTCAAATCCACCAACTGTTTATCAGAAGAAAGATAGGCAATCTCCTCCCATGTTATTTACTGCCTCCAAAAATTCACTGGAGGGTCAGCTATGAGTCAGTTCTGACTTGAAGGTGTACAACATGAAGAGCTAAAAGGGCTCCAGTAACCTAGTGGCTAAAGCATTGTACTGCCAATCCAAAGGCAGGAGGTTCAAGTCCATCAGAAGCTTTATGGGAGAAAGATGGGCAATCACCTTCTGTCAGATTTATTGTCTTTGAAACTCCCACATTCTGTGAGATATTCATTCCTTGACTCCACTAGAGGATCAGCTATGAGTTGGTTCCGACTTGATAGCAATCAGAAAGAAAGATAAATATGGAGAGCTATGTCCCAATAAATTTGAAAACCTAATGGAAGTGGACCAAATTTTAGAAACTCACTGCCTACATAAACTAACACAGAAAGAGGCAGAAAATTTTAACAAACCCATCACAAAAGAAGATATTAAACAAGTTATAAAACTATTCTCAACTGAAAAACATCTTGGCCCAGATAGTCTCACTGGTGAATTCTACCTTTCAAAGAACTGACACTAATTCTACCCAAACTATCTCAGAATATAGAAAAAGATAGGACATGCCCAAATTCATCCTATGAAGCAAGAATAGACAAAGCCAGGCAAAGACACCACTAAAAAGGAAAATTATACACCAATATCTCTCATGAATATAGATGTAAAAATTCTCAACAAAAGTACAGACAATGGAATCCAGCATAATTTAAAAAAATCATGATCAAATAGGATTTATACCAGATATGCAAGATGATTCAATATTAGAAAAACAGTCAATGTAATCCAACACATCAATAAAACAAAGGAAAAGAACCACAGGATTATCTCAATTGATGCACAAAAGGCATTTAACAAAATTTTACACCTTTCCTGATGAAAACTGCCAACGAAATAGGAATAGAAAGGAAATTCGTCAATATAACTAAAAGCATATATACAAAACCAATGGCCAACATCACTCTCAGAAGAGAGAGATTAAAGGCCCTTGAGAATAGGAACCAGACAAGGATGCCCTCCAAGTCAATACTGTACTAGAAGTCTTGGGCAGAACAATAGAGGGGTGGGGGAGAGACAGAAGAAAAGAAAATGCATCCAAATTGGCAAAGAGGAAGTAAAACTATATTTGCAAATACATGATTCTATATAGATAAAATCCCAAAGACTCAACAACACACTTACTGGTTCTAACTGTCTAATTCAGCACAGTAGGTGGGTACAAGATCAGCACACAAAGATGAATATAATTCCTCCACAATAACAAAAAGAATTCTGAAAGGGAAATTAAAAAAAAAGATATTTAGAAAGGATTGAATTATGTCACTCCCCAACCCCCAAAATACAAGTATATAATGTGTGTCTCTTAGTCTAGAGATTAAGGTGGGCCTGGTCCAGGACATGGTCTTCACAATTACTTGCTATGCATCAGAAAGCTGGAAATGACTAATGATAACAGAAGAATTGATGCCTTTGAGTTGTGGTGCTAGAGAAGAGTATTGAAGGTATATACCATAGACCGCCAAGAGAATAAACAGGTCTGTCATAGAGAAGGTGAAACCAAGTTTCTCTTTGGAGGCAAGGATACTTCAGGCACGTGGCCAGGTCTTTGGAGAAGGACACCATGCTTGGAAGGGTGGAAGGACAGTGTAAGAGGGGAAGACCTCGGATAAGATGGATTGACACAATGACTGGAGTAATGGGGGTAGGAGTACTGGAGTCAATGAGAATGGTTCAGGATAGGGCAGGCTTCATTGTACATCAGGCAACTCAGTGGCACACAACAACAACAACAATGTGGGAGCTGTGTATATGATATCCTAGAATTTGATAAACCAGTTGTAGAGGATGAATACAACACTCCTTAAGTCTATCACAACTCAAATACAATGCAAGGATGAGGCCAGTAATAATCTTTTATCTCACTAGAGATAGTTGTTGTTAGGGGTAGTTGAATCAACTACAATTCATAGCCACCCTCTGAACAACAGATCAAGACCTTGCCCTCTCCTACACCATCCTCAGGATCTCTGCTACACTCAAATCCATTGTTTCAGTACTTTGCCAATTTAACTCATAGAAGGCCTTCCTCTTTTTCATTAACCCTCTACTTTTCCAAGCAGGATGACTTTCTCCAAAGAATGACACCTTCTGATATGACACATCCCTGCCTCCAAGGAGCACTGTGCTTTTTCCAAGATGGATTTGCTTGGTTTGTTTTGGCTATCCAATGTGTATTCAGTACTCTTGCCAACATCACAATTTAAAAGCATCACAATTCTTCAGTCTACTTTATTCATTGTCCAAATTTTACATGCATACAAAGCAATCGAAAATACTTGGTTCAGGTGTACCTTGGTCTTTAAAATGATATATTTACTTTTTGACACTTTAAAGAGGTCCTTGGTATCAGACTTGTTCAATACATCTTTTGATTTCTTAACTGTTGTTGTTCTAGATTCAAGTAAAATGAAATC
The DNA here is from genome assembly GCF_000299155.1 of Elephantulus edwardii. Taxonomy (NCBI): domain Eukaryota; kingdom Metazoa; phylum Chordata; class Mammalia; order Macroscelidea; family Macroscelididae; genus Elephantulus; species Elephantulus edwardii. The sequence goes on along the minus strand of NW_006399844.1, from coordinate 124,942 downwards.
ACTGACAATGTCAATCTCTTGTTAATGAGTTTTTCTCCAATCCTGGTGCCACATTCTTCTTCATATAGTCCAGCTTATCAAATAATATGCTCATTACACACACTGAACAGGTGTTTAAAAAAGATACTACCCTGACACACAGATTTCTTTATTTTAAGTCACACATATGCCCCTGTTCCGTTTGAATTACTGCTTCTTGGTCTTTGTATGGGTTTCACAGGAGCATCAAATGTTCTGGAATTCCCATATTTCTAAATGTTATTTATTATGTTCCACAAAGTCAAATGTCTTTTTACAGAAAGAAATATAAGTAAACATCTACAAAGCAGATAGAGCCAAGAGCCATCTGACACCATATATCCCTCATTCCATAGCCTTTTCTGAGTACAACTTGAATTTCTGGCAGTTCCCTGTCGATATACTGTTCTATCCATTTAAAATAATCTTTAGCAAGATTTTACTTACCTGTGATATTAATGATATTGTTTGAGAATTTCTATGTTCTGTTGAATCACCTTATCTTGGACCAGATATGAATCTCTTGTAATCCATTGGTCAGTCTTCCAAATTTCTTACCATAGATGAGTGAGCATGCCCAGGACTATATCTGTTTATTGATACACATAAACTTGTATTCCTTAAGATTTAGGGACCTTATTTTTTAAAAAATTCCTCAGAGCAGCTTGAACTTCTTCCTTCTGTACCATTGGTTCTTGATCATAAGCTACTTCCTGAAATGGTTCAATGTTGACCAGTTCTTTTTGGAACAGTGACTCTGTGTATTCCTTACATCTTCTTTTGATGTTTCTTGCATCACTCAATATTTGGTCCATGGAACCCTTCAGTATTCCAACTTGAAGCAGAATTTTTTCTTCTTCAACATAATAGATACATATTTAGATGAAGTGAAAAGAATATACCTAAAGGGAGGATCAGCACAATATCATTAAAGAAAAAGACCCAGAGACGTCAGACAGATTAATGCAAGTCAGAATGAAATAAAGTAAGAAAAGTATAATTACAGTGTGGGTATCAAAATTAATATTATAGAACAAAATGTGTATTAGTGGTCAAATGAAAAATTCATTTGCTTTGTAAATTTTTGCTTACAATATAATAGAAAATGAAAAGAAGAAAACATGGCTTGTGTTAGGTAGTCTTTAGACTTTAAAGTGACAGTCTTGTTCTTTACCACGTCAAAGAAGTCCTAGGCAGCAGATATGACCATTGCAATATGTCATTTGGTTTTTTGACTGCTACTCCCATTGGTATTGACTGTGATTCTAAGTAAAATAAAATCCTTGACATCTTCAATCTTTTCTCCATTTATTATGATATTGTTTACTGGTCCACTTGTAAGGAATTTCATTTTTCTAGTTGTGCTGCCAATCCCAAGGTAGGCAGGTTCCAGTCTACGAGCAGCTTTGTAGGAGAAAGATGGGCAATCTTCTCCCATGCCATTTACAGCCTCTGAAAAACCACTGGAAAGTCTGTTATGAGTCTGTTGCAACCCAAACGCAATGAGCTGTTAAATGAGGATTTATGTTAAAATGTAATCCATACTGAAGGCTATAGTCTTTTTCATTGATAAGAGCTTCAAGTCCTCTTCATTCTCCATAAGAAATATCATGGCATCTATGTACCACAGGTTAGTGAGTCTTCATCTAATCCTTGCCACATTCTTCTTCGTATAGTCCAGCTGCTCAGATTATTTGATCAGCATATAGACTGAATACTGATTCACTGCCATCCATCAGCACTGACTCACAGCTCAACCCTCGAGTAGTTTAGTGAGGCTGTGAATCACAGACAGACCTCTCAGAACTGATGATCTGATTCACTACCCTTTTGTCCTAATGAAATTCTTGCTAAAACCAGAACTTGGACTGGATTTTGAAAGAAGACACATAACTATTTGCAAAATAAGGACTGTATCTTTCCTCTCTATTTTTCAGCTCATGCTAGAATATAATGCATACATCACTTATGTTTCATGATTAAATATTTTTCATCAATATGTGTTTTGTTTTCTTTAACCCACTATTATATTAGAATTGTTGTTCCTGGAACATTTTACTGTTTATTTTAAAGGTTGCATACTAGTTGAGACCAGATCAAAATACTGGTGAAATGGATTTGTTTTTAAGTGAACTTGAACTCAGAGAAAATTGGCCACAAGACACCTCACTAAATAAAGCTGCAGGAAATGTCTCCACTTTGTCTTCTGCAGAGGTTTGAGTTTGCTGATGGTTGCATCCGGTATTGACATCACAAGAGCTCTCATACATTCTTATTTGTACTTAACTGATCATCTGTTTTGGTTTATATTTCTACATATTTTCACCTTCATGCATATTTCATTTTAACAGCACTTAAAATAATTTGCATGAACTCTCAAGAATTTGTTTCCTAAAAGGACCTCTCTTAGGTGAGCTACTGATTAGCCTTACTGCCACACTCGTATCAGATTTACCTCCTTGGAAAATTCTTTCCTTTTCCAAAGATACTTAGTATTTGTGCGCTTTACAAGTCTTTTTTAATGTCCTCCTCCCGGAACCAGCTTGATGTTTATCCTAAGAGAACGTTATATTCTCCACCTCTTAAAAGGCATGCAGTATTTTCATGAGAAGTTTTTGTTCTCAGCTTCTACTCACCATGACTTAAAAATGATGTGGTTATGAGCTGTGGAATCAGAACCAGAGCATAGCTGAGCCAATAGCAGATTTTCAAAAGCTGGAGGTGATTGCCCATCTGTCTTCTGTGGAGCAGTCGGTAGATTTGAACCATGTACCTTTTAGGTTAGCAGCATAAATTCTTACCCACTAGGCCACCAGAACTCCCTGGAGCTCCCTGTCAGCTTCCAAATTTCAGCCTTGGCCTTCTGGAGCACTCAACAGTACACAGTGCTTTTCCCAGCCCTATTTTGCCTCTGACTCTTAGTGTTGTTTTTTATGTCTCCCTTTATGAGTTTTATTATTTTGGGAGAAGGAGATAGGACTAGAGGGAACATAAGATCATGAATTTGGCAACAAGGAGAAACTACTAGTGGTTACCCCATTGTTGAACAGCAACCTTTTGATAGGCTCCCACCATCCTCACCTCCTGTTTGTGTTTTTGAACATCTTCTTGTGGTTTGGGTGAAGGTTTATAAGTTATTTTCTTATTCAACAGTGTACACTCATTTTGTTTGGTGAAGTCTCCCTTTTTCAATAACACAGGACTCTTCCCACTTCCTCCATGGGCTTCGCATTTTCATCTGCCTAACTGCTTTCACAATATTTTGTTTTGGAGCAGATTCTGTCTTTTGGCGTTGTGTAGTCGGTCTAAGTTGGCTTCGTGTAGTTGATCTGGGTCACACTTCATCACTCACACACTCACTTATTGCTGGAGAGTCAGAACTAATTTACAGCTAACTCTCCAGCGAGTATTGGGGGAGAATTTAAATCGTATGGCAGGAGACTGCCTGTCTTTCTCCCTCTGGGTGGATGTTGAATTCCTACTATGAGACAGGCGCCCCTTTTGCGTTAAGCAGCCCAACTCCCAATGTACTGTGCCGCAGTACAGATGTACTCCCTGTCCACTTCGTGGGCTCGCCTATTGTCTAGCTAGAAAGTCAGCTCCATGACGAGAGACTCTTGATAAGCTTTAAATATTCTAAATACGTATTCACTTCACCAACTCCCCGGGTATCGCATCACATTGGCGTCTATGGGAACAGCGACCCCTAGTGTTCATATGCATGAGCACCTCAAATATCATTGGCTGCAAGTCCTTTTGGCTCAGTAATCATTGGCTGCAGCTTCCTCTATTTCTCCCTTTCTTCCCCGCCTTTCCAGATATTTCCATGAATTTACTTCCTTTGGTCATGAACAAGCCCTTCATCTTCCATTATGGCTTCCCATCACAGTCTGCTATTTGCAAGCCTGTCTGAGTGTGGAAACTCCACAATCACTTTATCCTTGTTGCCAAGGCTATCAAACAGCACTGTAGTCCCGACAGCCTCAGTGTTCTAGCTTCAAAGTGGGTTTGGAGAGAATGCCTCAGGAGTAAGCACAGGGCAGGTGCACTGAGCAGGCTCCCCTCTTCTCATTTCCATCCATTTCAAGGCGCAGAGGGCCGTATTTCCCCCAGGCAGCCCACTTTCCTCCACCCTATATACATTGAAACATGCACACAGATCATGTGAACCAATGTGAACAGACAGCTGAAAGGAAAGCAAAACCTGAAAATAGGTCTTTGCTTTGTTTTCTCTTGATTTTCTAAAAAATTGAAAAGCCATTTCGCCCTTGATGCCCACATCCCCATCTCTGCCATAGCAAAAATATTATAAATACTCAGAAACCAATGTAGCTTTAAATAGTCCTGCTTCCTCAGATACCCTACACATGTAGGAGACATGTACGTTAATAACTGTGTGTGTGTGTGTGTGTGAGAGAGAGAGAGAGAGACAGAGACAGAGACAGAGACAGAAACAGAGAAATATTGGCTACTGATTTTCCTTTAGGGTATGTTTCAACAATTCTTTGCAATAACTTGTTATTGGTCAGTGTCAGAAGAAAATGAAAAGATACATATTTGGAACTTTTCTGTGCCAGATCTTTCCAAATATGTTATTTTATTTAATCTTCAGAGCCTTATTTAATATAGGTGTTTTTACCACCTCATTTTACAGAGGAAAGAAGCAAATGGTTTTTCCTTTTCCTTATCTTGCACACCTCTTTACCTTCTGTTGCTGAGTCAGAAGTGATTCGATGGCATTGAGTTCTGAAGTCCCTAGGATCAGACTGAAAATGGCGAGACTAGGAGGGGTGCTCCATAAATACACTAAAGTTTAAGTCTTTCTTCCTTTCCAAAAGCTCTGGTGGCATAGTGTGTAGGTAGTTCCATAGTAGGGTGTTGCACTGCTTATCGAAAGGTTGGCAGTTTGAATCCAATAACTTCTCTGTGGGAAAAAGATGAATAGTCTCTTCCTGTACAGATTACAGCCTATGAGTTGAGATCAAATCATTGCAGAGGGTTTGGTCTTTTGGACTTCTCCTTCTAGAAAAAAGCAGAGAGGCTGCTCTCTAGAATCAGACTGGTCTCAAGATTTAAGTCCCATGGCGCCACCTGCTGACTGTCACTGATATCATCACATGACTTACCCAAACACAACAGCCCAGCTTGTTGGGTGTCTTTGGGAGGACTCAGAGTGCTCCTATGCACAACAGAATGAAAGCCTGCCTGATCCTGCACCATCCTCCCGATCCCTACTGTGCAGGCATGCTGTCTTTGTCCAGAACTTTCAATCTCATATGCCCAAAGTATGTGACACAAAGTCTCACGAAGTATGCTTCTAAGGAGCGCTCTAGGGAGTTCTGGTGGCCTAGTGGTAAGAAGCTGCCAACCCAAAGGTATGTAGTTTGAACCTACCAGCTGCTCCAAGAGCTACGTAGCCTTCTCCCGTGTGATTTACTGCCTCTGAAAAATCTGCTCGATGGTCAGCTATGAGCCGGTTCTGACTCAACGACACTTTATAACAAGGAGCACTGTGAGTGCACTTCTAAGAGATAAGTTTAGGGGTGTTGTTTTGGGTTGGTTTTTTTTTTAAGATCCTTGGTGTACTGGAGCACCCCAGCCTTCAGCCACAAAGTCAATTCCTGATTCCTAGCAACCCTGTAATGACAGGCTGAACCTGTCCAATAGGCTTCTAAAGGCTGTGAATGTTTATGGAAACAGATGGCGACATCTTTCTCCCATGGAGTGGCTGGTGAGTTTGAAGCCTCAAACTTTCAGTTTGCTGCAAAGCACTCTAACCACTGTGCCACCAACCCCCTTTTACTTGTAGTCTGTGAAGTGGAAATGCCCCTAATGCTCACATTAATGCATTCAACAGCAGTAGGATCTTTTCCCATATTATTTGATAATATTTTGATCCCTATTTCAAATCTATGGAAATTGGGTGTCAGTGATGTACTTATCCTGTATCAGGCAGCTAATAAACAACAAAGCTAGCTGCTTCCCCTCCAAAGCCAGGTGCTTCCCTGAATGTAGTCGTATGAGGGCCCACTAACTGCGAGTTCTGTGTGGTAGGGTGTTGCTCTGCTAACCCAAAGGCTGGGCCTCTCGGGCAGTTTGAATCCAAAAGTGACTTCACAGGAGAAAAATGAGCAATCTCCTCCCATGCAATTAAACAATCCGGAAGCCAATGGGGAATCAGCTATGAGTTGGTTCCATCTCAATGGTGATGAGTTTTGTGTGAGATTCAAATTTGAAGAACACACATACAATACACACACACTCAGCATCTTTGCACAGCATGGCCACAAACGAGTGTTCTGATGTGACCGTGCTCTGATTCACTCTCACCTCCCTCACTTAGGAAAATCCCTTCTTGCTCAGATCCATCTTTTCTGTTTCCTGCACAGCCCAAGCCTGAGCAGCAAGTTCCCTCCGAGTGGGGTTTTCCCCACCTCTGGTCTCGGCTGGACTTCCTTCACGACCACCCTCCCTCTCCATTCCCCTAAGGAGTCCCATACAGCCCCATCCTGGTGAGCTGAGACACAAGACTGTGACATCAGCTCCCCCTCTTCCTGAGGCAGCTGTCATTGGCTTTGTTCATGGAGAAACCCAACGCTGGTTCCTCCGAGACTTGGTGAAGTTTGGAGTCAGACCCTATTCAAATACCAGCCTTGTCTTTCCCAGGTTCTGTGGCTTTGTGCACAGAGTTCCCTCACCTGTAAACAGGAATAACATCCACCTCAAAGGATCATCCCGAGGACTACATGAGCTAAGGCGTCTGATGCATTTGGCACAGGACAAAATCAACACTCGGGAGAGGACCATATTCTTATGGCACTCGTTCCCTCATGGGTTGAAGGGTGACAGAAAGTGGCAACATGACCTGAGATGGGGCTTCATGTCAAAGTACCGCTCTGATGCTCGGGAAACATGACTGTGGCAGTGTGATGAGGAGTGAGGGAAATGCTTGAGTGTGTAGTGTAAGTAGAGCGTCTCACAACATGTAAGTGCTCGGGAAACCAGCACCTGCCATTGCTCGGCTCCTCCACCGCTGGACTCATGTGAGTGTGAGCAAGAAGGATCTTAGGGTTCACATTTCCCCTCCCCTTTCTCCTCCTTGAACTCTGCTGCCATCAAGTTGATTTAAACTCATCATGACCTGCTGGGACCAAGGAGGACTGCCACAGTAAGGTTGACGAAATTGTAAATCTGCAGAGGCCGACTACTTCATCTCTCTGCATGTAGTGGCTGGTAGATTCAAACCCCAAACTTTGGGTTAGCAGCCAGATGTTTTAACCACTAGGCTAAATATGGCTAATTATGCTCTGCTTCTACTTAGTCTTTAGAATGAAAAGTCCGCCTGCAGTATGAATTCAACAGAAGGAGGGTGAATCAGGAGTGAACAATACACCACTACAGGAATTTACCATTACAGTCTGATTTGTATGAAATGTACAATGTGTCGGAGCTGAGAATCTGATCTGCTACTTGTTGGCTTTTGTTTTCTTTCCTTTTTCTGGGGTGGCACAAGTTTAATTAGTCCTCCTCTGACACATCAAACATTTCACAGGGATCCTGCTTGGCAAATTCCCTTGTTAGTTAAGAAACTCCACATTTCAAATAAAAAAACCACACTGCCAGGGGGACAGGGCAGGGTGTGCACCAGCTCAGCTGACACAGCTGCAGACAGAGACTGGCTCTCTCCTGGGTCACTTCCCTCTTTCGAGGGGGTTCATTTCTCTGGGCGTGTTGATAAGGGAGGCCAGTCTTTGGAGAAGGACATCATGCTGGGAAAGATGAAAGGTCAGTGTAAGAGGAAGGCCCACAAAAAGACGGACTGACAAGGGCTTGAATGTGTCAGAGACGGTGAGGTGGCACAGGACAGGGCAAAGTCCAGATCCACTGTTCATAGGGTCGCTATGAGTCACAATTAATTTGACGGCACGTAACAACAATAAAAACATGTCCCCAGGAAGCCTATTCAGTCCAGAGACAAAGTAGAAGCAGGCCTCTAAGGACGATGATCCAGGACCCTGGCCCAAGGCCACGCTCACTGAAGCTTCAGCTTATATCCACATCAGCTAGGGATCAATGAGTATGTTTGTTTCTTACGTGGAAAATGCATTTATACAATTTATAGCCTTGGAAACCCAATGGAGGGTCTGACTTGACAGCAATGACTTTGAATTTTGACCTGTTTTTCAAGCAGGCAGCCAGGATTTAGCACAAAAAATCTTTTCGTGCAGAAGTACCTGAATGACAAATGTTAACATGCTCAGAAAGCTGGCTTGAGAAACCTTCTGGAAGGTGCCTGTGAGTTGGTTCCAGCTGGGTGGTGGTGAGCGAGAGTGAGTATATATTTATCTTTACATTATATTGTCTTTCATATGCTATTAAACTGTTGTTGTTGTTGTTGTTGTTATGTGCCGTCGAGTCGCCTGCGACTCGTAGTGACCCTATGTACAACAGCCCTAA
>NW_006399844.1:19300-114572 GCF_000299155.1 Elephantulus edwardii | reverse complement strand
ATTCAGGTGGGATAGACTCAAAGTCATATTTTGGTTGCCTCGGATTTGGTTTAATTTTCCTCAGCTTTAGCTTGAATTTGCATATGAGTAGTTGCTGGTCTGTTCCACAATCAGCACACAATATAAAAACCATGCAGAATTAGATCTACTGCTTAATACCATGTTTTCAGGTGCTCACACGTGCCTTAATTAAGGTGTTCAAAGTTGTTATGTTGCTACACATAGCAATCCTATTTATAGTAGCTCTGAACCCTGCTCTATCCTGAGCTAAGCTCACTGTCTCTGGCTCACCCACCCCCATTACCTCAGTTACTGTGTCAATCCATCTCATCTAGGGTTTTCCTCTCCTGTGCTGTCCCTCCACCTCTCCAAGCATAATGTCCTACTCCAAAGACTGGTTCCTCCTGACCATGTACCCAAAATATGTGAAATGGAGCTTCAAAATCCTTGCCCGCAAGGAGCAGCTTGGTTTTACCCTCTCCAAGACAGAACTGTTTGTTCTCTTAGCAGTCCATAGTATGTTCAATACTCTTCTCTAGCACCACAACTCTCAAAGGCATTGATTCTTCTTCTTTCATCATAAATCATTGTCCAGCTTGCTGATGCATAGCAAGTAATTGTGAAGACCATGACTTGGAACAGGAACACCTTGGTCTCTAGACTGACACTGTTGCTCTTCAATACTCTGAAGAGGTCCCTGACAGAAGATTTTCCCAATGCAATTCATCTTTTGAATTCCTGATTTCTGGTGCCATGAGTGTTTATTCTGGAACCAAATAAGCTGAAATTGTTAACAATTTCAATCTCTTCTCCATCTCTCATGGTACTTCAATTGGCCCAATGGTGAGAATCTTTGTTTTCTTGATATTGAGCTTCAATCCATATTGAAGACTGTGGTCTTTGACCTTCTGCAGCAAGTGCTTCAGGTCCTCTTCTGTTTCAGCAAGGAAGGTTGCGTCACCTGCATAACAGGCTGTTGATAAGTCTTCCTCCAATCCTGATGCAACATTCCTCCTCATAAAGTCCAGCCTCCCATGATCTGTTGTGCATACAGATTGAAAAAGTATGGAGACGAGACACATCCCTAATGTCCTTCTTTCCTAACTTTGAACCATGCGTATTTCCTTGCTCCGTTCTGATGACGGCTTCCTAGTCCAAATATAGACTTCACATGAGTACAATTAGGTGTGCTGGGATTCCTACTCTTCTCAAGGTTAGCCACAATTTGTTGTGACCCACACAATCAAATGCTTTTGCATAGTCAGTGAAACAGATAGATATTCCTCTGGTACTTTCTGCTTTCAGCCAAGATCCATCTGACATTAGCTATGATGTCCTTAGGGCCACAGCTTCTTCTAAATCCAGCTTCTGGTAGTTCTTGTTAATGTATTGTTTCAGTTGTTTTTTTATAATCTTCAGGATTTTGCTTGTGTGTGATGTTAGTGTTATTGTTCAGTAATTCTTTTTTTTTTTAAAAATGAGATTAAATATGGATTTCTTCCAGTTAGTTGGCCAGTTATTCTCCAGAATTGTTGGTATAGACTGGTGAGGTAGCCATTAATTCATGAGGTCTTCGTTTTTGGCAATTCTTTCAGAGAAGCTTAGACTTCCTCTTTTATCACTATTGCCTCTTGGTCATATGTTGTTTCCTGAAATTCTGTGTCAACAAGTTCTTTTTGGGCTAGTAACTCTGTGTACTCTTTCCACATTCTTTTGATGCTTCCTGGGTCATTCAATATTCTACACATGACATCTTTAAGTATTGCGTCTCGAGGCTATTTGTTCTTCAGTTCCTTCAACTTAAGATATGCCAAGCAAGTTCATCCCTGTTGATTTTCTGACTCTAGCTCTTAGCACATTACATTATAATACTTTGTTTTGCCTACCCAAGCTGCCCTTTGAAATCTTCTGTTCTGCTCCTTAACTTCCTGATTTGCCCGAGCAGGTCAGAATTTGCCTGCCCATGTACTTCGACAGATGTGGGGGACTTTCCTGGAATGCCAACATCAGAGAGTAGAGTGGAAATGGGTGGACAGAAGTGGCTGGGAGCCTGAGCCATCTTGCCAGGGTGGCTAGTGGGAGGAGGTGCCAGCAGGGCAAGGAAAGGGAACAAAACATAAGCTGGCAGGGCAGGGGGTGGGGCAGGATCATGAAACAGGAGCTGGAGGGTGGTGGGACCAATATTAAATTTGATTGTTGTGCTATAGGGAAGTGTCTTTCAGCTGCTCTTTGGGGTAAAATACTTGTCTGTCAGATTTTAACTCTAAAGCTAAACATCCAAATCAAGACATACTAGGGAGAAGGACTAGCCGTCTGCTTCCTAAATAACAGGCCTCTGAAAACCCTATGTACAATAGAGTACACTTAGATTGGACTAGCATATATGGCACCAGAGGCTGAGCCCTCCAACTGGGAACTACAAAGGAGGAGGAACAGTTGCAAACAGACAATAGTGATTGGAACATGAAATGCGAGAAGTACGAATGTAGGAGAATTGGAGATTGTTAAAGGAGAACCGGAACCATATAAATATTGATATACTAAGGTGAAATTAGATGGATTGGCATGGGACACTTTGAATCAGACAGTCAAATGATTTACTATGCCGGAAATGAAAATGTGAGGAGAAATGGGGTCACATTTATAGTTTAAAAGGCCATTTCCAGGGATCTCTGGTGGCCTAGTGGCAAGGAGCTGCAACTGCAGTCCCAGAGGCGCATGGTTCGAATCCACCAGATGCTCTGCCGGGGAAGAAGGGACAATCTCCTCCTGTACCAGTCAGATCTGATTTGACGGTACACGCACACAAAAATAACAAAATAAAATTTAAAAAAAAGAAGTAGGGAAAGCTTAAAAAAAAAGGCCATTTCCAGATCCATCTTGAAATATGTTGTAAGCACTCCATACACATTCATGATTTCTACATGATTTCTACCATCTTGTGCAGTCAGAAATCAATTGAACATGCAGTCAAGACATATTAATAATAATAGGTGACTGGAATGCAAAATCTGGGAACAGGGAAGAAGGATCAGTAGTTAGAATCATGGACTTGCAAAGGAGATTAATCAGAACTGACTTTGACAAGCACTGTGGCGATTGGACAATTAAAACAGACATTCGGATGGCGGGGAAGAAGGACAAACTGGGGAGGAGGGTAGAGAGAATGGTGCAGCAATGAAGGAATGAAAACCCAAAATCCCTGTAAATGTTCATTAAAACCAATAAAATTTAATAAAAAAATAAAAAGAATCATGGACTTGGTAACAGATATGAGGCTGGAGATAGAAATGATAGAACTTTGTACAATCAATTATTTATTCATTGTAAATACCTTTAATAAGAAACACAGTTAGTTACTATACACATGGACTTCACCTGATGGCCTACACAGGAGTCAAATTGATTGCATATGTGGAAAAGAATCACTGGAGAAGCTCAATATCAGCTGTGAAAACTAGGCCAGGTGCTGACTGTATAAAAGACCACCAACTACTTATATGCACGTTCAAGCTGAAACCAAAGAAAATTAAATCAAACCCACGAGGGCCACAATTTGACCTTGAGTCCATCCCACCTGAATTTAAAAACCAACTCAGGAACAGGTTTGAGACCTTAAACACTAATGAATGAAGACCAGATGAGCTGTGGGAGAATATCAAGAATACCACCTAGGACGAATGCAAAAGACAGAGGAGGAAGAAAAGACCAAGATGGATGTCGGAGGAGACTCTGAATACTGCACTAGAGAGCCAAAGAAAGAAGCCAAATCAAAGGAAAGAAATCAGGAAGTGTCAAGTAGACTTATCCTTATTGGTCAAATAATTAGCAGAGCCATCCTTGTAAAATGAGTGTTCTGAACAGCTTTTGGCAAAGGAAAAATACAAAGTTAAATGCAAAAGCTGAATCAATTTTCTGTAATAAAAGATGGCTTGAGTTTTCTGTACCTCTGAAAGGAAGAATTAAGTGTTATTTCCCTCTCTCCTCACTTCATCTGTTCCTGTCATTTAAAGGATTTTTCATTCATTAGTAGGCTTAATATTTTTAGAAGGAAGAAGTTATTTCATTTGATGTAGAGAACTTGTTTGAAAACATGTTCATAAATAATATTAAACACAGATACACATTGACGAGAAAGGTCAGATGCCAGCATCAGGCCTTAAGTTTTTGTATATATGAGTCTTGACCATGTTCCACAAACTGGCCCAACTCAATGGGAGTTACAGTTGTTAGGTGCCATCAGGTCAACTCCAACTATGTTACAGTGAATGGAATCATGCTTGATCCTATGCCATCCTCACAGGCCTGTGCTGAAGTCTTATCGTTGGAGCCATTATGTTAATCTATCTTCTTTAGATTCTTCCTCTCTTTCATTGACTCTCTACTTTTCTAAGCATGATGTCCTTTCCTACACCCTGGCCTTGCCTAATAACGTATCCAAAATATATGAAACAAAGTCACACCATCCTTGCTTCAAAAGCACTCTGGCTGTACTTCATCTATAACAGATTTGGGTTGTTCTTTCGGTCAAAGGTCAAAGTCATTGCCATCAAGTTGAAACAGACTCATAATTGACCCTCCTGTAGGTTTTCAGATGCTGTAAGGCCACATGGTAATTTCAGCCTTCTTCTGCAACACCTCAGTCAAAGGTACCAGTTCTTCAGTCTTCTTTATTCATTGTCCAACTTTCATGTGTATATGAAGCAACTAAAAATATCAAGCTTATATTAGGCACACCTTAGTCTTTACACTGACACTCTTGCTCTTTAGCACTTTAAAGAGGTCCTTGGCTCAGTGGAGGGAGGGTATAAATCTCAGCCCACCTGCTCTGTCATCAAAGGAAATGTCCCTCAGCAACAGATAATGAGAGGGGACATCCTCCTCCTTGTCATTTTCCACATACTCAGTTCAGAACCACAGGCCACTGGATTTCCTTCTAAAGGTGATTTGTGAGCAGCTGAATTCTTTAATCACTAGGTCAGGAGAACTCAGTCCAGACAGCAAATGGCTGATAGCTTCATAGAGAGGAGCTGGACAAAAAGAGAGAAAGAGAAGAAAGTGGCAACAGAAGGGAGTACAAGACATTCTATATTAGAAGATGACACAGGGACATCTCACTGGTGTCTATCTATCTATCTATCTATCTATCTATCTATCTATCTATCTATCTATCTATCTATCTATCAGCTTCATGTATCTCCATGTCTGCTCCTTTTTTCAAAAACTCATTCCTCTAACTGCATTCTGTCATTCCTTCCTGTGGCCTCCTCTACTGCTGCTCTGCATAATCACCTTCTTGTAAGCATCACCAAGCCAGCACTACTGCTACTCGCTTCTAACCACAGATAGTCTTAGGTCTCTTCTATATTAAGAAAGATCTCCCGAAACTTGTCACGACTTTCCTTTTCGCTTTTACTACAACCTTTCTCAAGAGTAGTTTTCATGTACTGTAATCACTACATGGCTCTAGTCTTTTAGTCCCTGAACCCCTGTCAGGTTTGAAGAAGGCTAAAATGTCTAACGAGAAAGTGGTCCAGGGGGCTAGGAAGGATTCATACTAAATGAACTAAAATGAAATATAGTCTTCAAAACCAGGACAAAGGGCCTGGTAAGAGACTCTGAAGAGCCTACAAAGTCTGCATAGAAGAAAGGCTTTGTTTACCTGCCAGACTCACCCAGGAACTTCCACCTTAACCAGCTGTCAGGCCCAAAGGACCAAACACAAGCCAAGGAGCCTGTCGTCCCCCACCCCCCTTCTACTTCCTTCTTACCAGTTTCAACTCTGACAGGAGCCAAATGGCAACCAGAGAAGGAAAGACATGAGCAAGAAGAGAGGAGAAAATACAAAAACACTCTCACCGCCTATACTCTGTATCTCCAACCTGAAGCAAAAGAGGGGCGATACTTTAATGCTAAATCAGCATTCTGATAACACATTGCCTGGATAATTTTCATTTTTGTGTCAAAGCAATATTGAATTTTTAAAAGTGGTTGTAAGACTGTTGTCAGTAAAGTTCAAAATGAACCATGGGGGCTGGGAGAATGGGAATCAGGGGGAAAGAAGGACTTACTCTTTGATAACATCATTGGCTAGGCTTTTTTAGATATTGTTTACTGTATCATTCACCAAGCACATTGTAGAAGTTCTACTGTGCCAGAGGAGTCACACTGTTGGAGCCTGAGCCAAAACAGAAAATGCTAATAATACCCATTTATTCTTCCTTTAAGATTCTGGATGCACTTCTTCCAAGAATGTTGTCGTTGGTATTGTCAAGTTGAGCATGACCCACAGTGACCCGATGAACAACAGATATGAACCCTGTCCTATCCTGTGCCATCTTCACACTTCTGGGCACACTAGAGAGCCCACTGAGGCAGTCATTGTGTCAATCTATCTGGTTGATGGTCTTCCTCTCCTTTGCCAACCCTCTACCTTTCCAAGCATGATGTCCCTCTTCAAGGAATAGCCTCTCCTAGCAACATGTCCAAAGTATGCGAGACTTCATCTCTGCCTCCAAGGAGCACTCTGGCTGCACTTTCTCTAAGACATATTTGTTTGTTCTTTTGGCCATCCATGGGATAGTCAGTGCTCTTCTACAACATCGCAGCTTGAAGTCAGCAATTCTTATTCTGTCATCCTTATTCATTGTCCAGCTCTCAGACACACACCAAGTGATTGAGAAGACCATGGCCAGAATCAGGAGCACCTTACTCCTCAAACTAACATCACTGCCACATTCCTCTTCGTAGAGTCCAGCTTCTTGAATAATTTGCTCAGAATACTTAATTTTAAATCATGTAGTATTCTCTTGCTCTCTTCTTATAACAGCCTCCTGGTCTAGATATAGGTTTTGCATGAGCACAATTAAGTGCTCTGGGATTCCCATTCTTCTCAACCTTAGTCATAACTTGTTATGATCCACACAGTCAAATGCCTTCACATAATCAATAAAGCATAAATAGACATTCTTCTGGTATTTTTTACTTTCAGCCAGGATCCATTTTCCATCAGCAATGATGAGCCGTTCAGATTGGAAGGTGATGCCTTATGGTAGGGATGATAAAAGGAAGAGGAACAGTATCTCACTTATTCTCAACTACAATGCTGTTATTGATAGGATAATAACTACACAAATACAAGGAAGAATAGTTAATGCAGCTATCACTCAATAGCCTCCTATGAATGTGAAAGTTGGATAACAAATAAGGAAGATGGTAGAATAAATGCCTTTGAATTATAATGTTGGCAAAGGATATTGAATATACCAGAGATTGACAAGAGAACAAGTAAACAAACGTATCTTGGAAGACTGTTGATCAGTACGATTGTTCTTCTTACCGATCTTTACTAATCCATGTCATTAAGGGAGACCACTTTAAGGGGCATCACTTCCCCAGTCATATTTTTTTAGCATCTTCCAATCTGAGTTCATCTCTTGGCACTATATACGACAATGTTCCATGGCTATTGTTAACATTTTCACTGGCTAGTTTATTATTATTATTTTTTTTTTTTAGAAGTAGATTGCCAATGTTTCTTCCTATGCTATCTTAGCCTGGACACTCCACTGAAACGTGTTCACCTTGGGCAGGCCAACTCTGCAAAGCTGTGCTGCTATAGCAGTAAAATATGTAAAAGTCAGAAAGAAAATGGTCTGTGACAATATGCACCAGCTTTCCAACTATTCATTCTAATTAGTTGTCATGGAGCCAACTCTGACTTGACGACCGCACATGTGAGGATCAGGACTTCCCCATCGGGTTTCAAACAGATCTCAGTTCTGTCTTTTCAAACACCTCTGGGTAGTTTCAAACCACCAGATGTTTGGCTAATAGCTGACGCTTAATCATTTGTGCCACCTTAGTTGAGTCTTCCCCCTTCCATCCAATTTTATTATTTGTTCATTCTGGCGTACTTCCTCCCTCCCCCAATTTCCCTTGTAAGGCTATTAATTGTGGTACATATGGTTTCTAATCATCTAGTCCTTCTAGAATACCCTTCCTTTCACACATTGCAGTGCAGTGTTCTTTATCGATGCTTTTCACACTCTTTCTTCCCTTCCCTCTTCAATATTTTTATTACAATAATGGAAGTATGCAGTATTTTTCCCTTTGTGAACTGAGATATTTTACTCACCATAATGGCATAATGTCTTCCAGACTCATCCACATTGTGTGTGTTTTATTAATTCATTATTTTTCAATGCTGCATAGTATTTTGTTTGTGTGAATGTACCATAGTTTCCCTATCCATTCAACTATTGACTGGCACCTGGGCTATTTCCATCTCTTTGCTATTGTGAATAATGCAACAATAAACATAGGTGGGCATATCTCTGTTTGTATTGCAGCTCTTATTCCTTTGGGGTATATTCTCAGTAGTGGGATAGCTGGGTCAAATGATATTTCTATTTCCAACTTTCTGAGGAAGTGCCAGACTGCTCTCCATAGTGGCTTGTACCATTTTACATTCTCACCAGCAGTGTATGAGAGTTCCAATCTCTCTGCATCCTCAATAATATATGACATGAATAGACTTTCAAGAATAACTAAAAACTTACAACCAGGAGAGGATAAAATAGATGAGTGGGACCTTATAAAAATCAAATCCCTGTGGGCATCAAGAGTCTCCCCCAACAGGATAAAAGGGAAGTCCACAGACTGGGGGGAAATTTTGCCAAGGAGATAGCTGACAAGGGACTCATAACTAAAATTTATAGAACAATCCAGCATATCAACAAGAAAAAGACCAACCAACCAACCACAAAATGAGCAGAAGAGATGAATAGAAGCTTCAACAAGAAGAATGTCGAATGGTCAGCAAATTCCTGAAAAAATACTCAAAACCAATAACTATGATCGATAGCTGAGAGAGAGAGGCAAATCAAAACAACACTGTCATCTCACCTCAGCAGCAACAGCAAAGTTCATCAGGGCAGAAAACGACACATTCTGGTGAGGATGCCTAGCTGAGCCTTTCTTTTGTTGGTACCTGCTGTCACATTGACTGCAGCTCACAGCAATTCTGTGAACAATGGATTGGGAACCCACCCTATCCCATGCTATCCTCATCATCTAATCACTTCTTCTACATGGGAAAGACATAGAAGGAAAAGGGAAGACTTGAAAAAGAAAAATTGATACTTTAAAATTGTGACATTGCTGAAAAATATTGAAGGTACTGGGGACTGACAGAAGATTGAGCACATTTGATGTTTAGGCAGAATGTTCCTTAGATGCATCTGAGGACCTTGTCTTGCCTACTATCAGGAAAGACCAATCTCTAGAAAAAGACATCATGACTGATAAAGGGGAAGGTCAATGAAAACAAGGGAAACCCTTTGTGAGATGTAACTGTGACAATGGGGTTAAATATTCTGAAAATCATAAGGATGGCCCAGAATTGAGCAATGTATCAGTCCGTTACGTGATAATGGGTATCCATGGTGGACAGTGTTTGCTGGAGCTTCCCGACTAAAACAAGCCTGGAAGCAGGAGCAGCATCCACTTCTGAAACGGCTTGCCTCCGGAAACTCTATGTACGAACAGTGCTCAGGCCTTTTGTTCATAGAGTCGCTATGAGTCGTCTATGACTCGATGGCACCAAAGAACAACAACAACATCAGTCTGTCATGTGCAAGGTACTTATGAATTGAAGCCAACTCAACATCAACCAATAACATCTTTAGATAAGGGATTAAAGGCGACTTTTACTTTCAATGGTATCTCTTTCTATATTGTATGACCTTTAGAACATGTTTCATTTTTTTCCTTAACAGACCAATGACAACAATAAACATAAATGAGGGTTTTTTTCCACTATATAGAAAATAAAGTTATATGAATAGTAATTAAAAATGATATTTTTTTACCTCAGTATTTTAACTTTTAAAAAGAATATTTTCAGGAAAAAATTGTCAGCGAATCTTATGTCCATCCCCTCTTAAACTTACATCTTTTAGACTATATTTGCCTGATTTGAAAGAATTCCACAAGAGGTAATCCAACAGAACATGTAAATTATCCAACAACAGCATTATTGCACTTAAGTAAATTTTTGCTGAAGGTTATTAAAAAATGGCTGTATACAGTATATAGACAGAGAATTGCCAGAAATTCAAGCTGCATTCAGAAAAGACTGTGGAACAAAGAATATCATTACTGATGTCAGATGGCTCTTGGTCAAAGTTAGAGAATAAAAAGATGTTTACTTGTGTTTTATTGGTTACGCAAAGGCAATGTGTGGATTATAAGAAATTATGGATAACAAAAGAACGGGAATTTCAGAACATTCCATTGCGCTCATGTGGAAGCCATATAGAGACTAAGAAGTAGTTTTTTCCAACAGATCAAGGGAATATTGGTTGGTTTAAAGGAATGTGTGCATCAAGGTTAGGTCCTTTCTCCACACTTATTCAATCTAAACACTGAGAAAATAATTCAAAAAAGTGGACAATATGGAGAAGAATGAGGCATCAGGATTGGAAGAAGACAAGTATGCACAACCTTGATGGTAGAAAATGATGAAGACTTGAAGTACTTACTGAAGATGATCAAACATTATACCCTTCAGTATGGATTACACCTCAACATCAAGAAAACAAACGTTCTCACAACTGGACCCATGGGCATCATGATTGATGGGGAAAAGATTGAAGTTGTCAAAGATTTCATTTCACTTATATCCACAATCCACACTCAAGGAAGTAGCAGTCAGAAAGTCAAAGAGTATATTGCACTGGGGAAATCTGATGCCAAAGACTTTAAAATACTAAATAGGATGTTAATGTAAAGACTGAAGTATGCCTGTGGTAAGCCACAGTATTTTTAATTGTTTCATATGCATGTGAAAGTTGGGCAAAAAGCAAGAAAGACAAAAAAAGGAATGCCTTTGTAAGAGATATCATCTCACCCCAGTAAGAATAGCAAAATTTAACAGAACAGCAAACAACAAATGCTGGCGAGGTTGTGGAGAAACTCTTATTCACTGTTGGTGGGAGTGCAAAATAGTGCAACCACTATGGAAGGCTGTATAATGCCTTCTCAAAAAGTTGCAAATAGAAATACCATTTGATCCAGCAATTCCACTACTGGGAATATACCCTAAAGAAATAATAACCACCACCCAAGTAGATATATGCACACCCATGTTTATCAAGGCTTTGTTCACAATAGCAAAGAGTTGGAAACAATCCAAGTGCCTATCAACAAATGAATGGATAGAGAAACTCTGGTATAATCACACAATGGAATACTACACTGCATTGAAAAACAAGGAACTCATGCAATATTATTCAAAATGGGTGACCCTGGAGGACATTATGCCAGGTGAAATATCTCAGTCACAAAAGGACAAATACTGCATAGTGCCACTGTTGTAAAATGGGACTGCCATCAGGTTGAGGGGAGATTGAGAAAGATGGGTTCAATAATGTATACTGCATTGAAACAGATGAGAGAACTGTTTAAAAGGCATAGATGTTTAGGTATTATTGTCATGTCAGGAGTCCAGAATGAAGGGCTGCACAGTGGAGTGGACTTGAGGGGAGGGATTGTATAACAATGAAAGAATTTTTATTTTACTTTTCAAAGAGAAGACTGTATTGGAGGGGAGGGGTGGGCAGGGAGAAAAGTGCAACAGTGAATGAATGGAAATCCAAAGTCTCTGTAAACTTTCATTAAAATTAATTTAAAAAATGATGCCTTTGAATTTTGGTGTTGTCAAGGAATACTGAACATTCCATGAGCTGCCAATAAATAAATAAATAATAAACAAATAAACAAATAACTAACTAACTAACTAAATCTGTTTTTGAAAGAAGCCCAGCTAGAGGGCTCCTTACAGGCAAGGGGGATGACACTTTACTTGACATATGTTGGACATGGTGTCATGGGGGGGGGAGGGTTTAAGACCCTCAAAAAGGGCATCATGCCCAGAAAAGCAGAGGGCCAGAGAAAGACCCTCAATTAGACGAATTGATGCAGTAACTTCAGCACAGGAGGAATTGCGACAATGACACAAGATCATTCATGTTTCATTCTGTTGAACGAACTCAATGGCACCTAAAAATAACAGTTTAGGTCTGACATTATCCTGAAAGGCCTTCTAAGGGGAGAGTTGCCATTGAGGGAGTCATTGTAAGTAGGGAGATAACACACATAGTTTCTAATATAAACTGGTATTATCACTATAATACAGTGAGGAAACTATTTCAAGAGAAACGTATTAACATATGCAAAGTTAATGTCAGAACCAGAATCAAATGCCAAAGATAGTATGCTTAACTAGAAGACATTAGCATCAAGGTAGATTAAAATACTAAAAAAAAAAATGCATTTTGACTCCTCTCTTTTTGGTTTTTGTTTGTTTGTTGTTTGCAGTCAAGTCAGAGCTGACCCACAGCTGACCTTCCAGCGGGTTTTCAGAGGCAGTAAATTGCATGAGAGGAGACTGGCCACCTTTCTCCAGGGAAGCACCTGGTAGATTCAAGCCATACGCCTTCGGGATTGCAGCGCAGCTTCTTTCCCCTAAGCCACTAGAACTTCCTACGACTCCTCTCGAGGGCATAGAAAAATGAACTTAGAAGCTTACTTCATGTAGCATGCTACTAATTGTCAACATTTCATTAACAAAACATTGCTTTGTTATGCTGAGTGAACTCAGTGCCATAAGGACAAATACTTCCTAAAGCCATTATTGTAGAATAAGTATGAGGATCCAAGGGAAGGAAGGATGAAAGCAGAGGGGGAAAGATGGGCAGGGAACAGTGTTAATCACAGGGTTGCACAATATGATCAGTCTGTGAGGTGAATGATATGGAAAAGATCTTATGTGAAAAACAGTGTATGCAACAATGAATGAATGGAAATCCAAAATCTATGTAAACATTCATGAAAATAAAATTTTTTAAAAAGGGGGGGAGAAAAATTCTTGTGAACAAATAAAGATGCTAAACACAAAAACAAAAACAAAAAACACATTGCTTTGAGCTAGAAGTCTTGATGCAGAGGATTCTGAGTGTACAATCAGATCAACGTTAGCAGTGACAGATCAAAAACCTATCACTTGGTTTTAAGATAGCTGAAGAACTGCATGTGGCCCTTATTCTGGCTGTTTATCAAGGCCACGCTAGGGCTGTGACAGTAAGACCCACACTAGCATAACACAGTGGGGAGGAGGTTGGAGTCAGGTGTGACACTTTTGGTTTGCATCTAATTGCACTAATTACCAGCTCTGTGACCTTGGGAAAATTAACTGCCCTTTGTGAACCTCCCTTTCTCATTTGCAATGGAAGTTCATAGTACCTACCTCACAAAGGTGTTAGGGCACTATAAATACAGTCATCACACTAACAGTTATTATTATTCATTTCTATGAATGTGAAAGTACATCTTCATATTCCCTATAGCAAAGCTTTTTACATAATCTCATGCAAAAGTATATAAATTCATTAATATATAAGAAAATAACAAGTGAAGACATTTGCCCTTATTTTATTCTGCTAGAGATTCTAAGCTGAATTATGAAGAGAGCCCAGGGTTCACTCAAGCATAATTGTAACCTCAATAACTCTGTGGGGGTTCATGGCTCCTCAGATCTGAGCACATGACCTAATTCTACCCGAAAAGTCACAAACCAGGAAAGTCAATATAGTTACAAACAATCTTAAGTTACTTCTCTCTAATGTGGTAAAGAGCATAGCAATTGTCTACAAGGAATTGTCTCCACCCAAAGGATTCTTGTTCTTTTCAATCTGAGAGGGTCATTATCTGCAATGATAGTGTTTACCTACTCCAAATACCAGCAGAGCTGTGAAGGCAGCCCTATTGTTCCCAAAGCTCTGAAACTGGAGCATGAGATCAAGGCCCAGGTAAGATCTGGCCATCATCAGAATGTCAAACATGTATCCTCCTCCACCTACATAATTTTGTTCTGGACCAGGGAGAGTTAGTGTAGAAAGTAAGAGTCTGAACTCAGGAGCCAGACCACCGGTGTTCAGATTCAAATGTAGCATTTACATGAAAAATTACTTAACCCTTATTAGGTTCTGTATTCACGCCTATAAAATGGAGCTAAAAGCAAAGAATACAAGAAGAATGACTATTTGTGCTTTATTGTTATGCAAAGGCATTTGACTGTGTGAATCATAACAAATTATGGCTAACATTGAGAAGAATGGGAATTACAGAACACTTTTTTTTGTGCTTGTGTATAACCTATACCCAGACCAAAAGGCTATTGTGTGAACAGAGCAAGGAAACACTGCATGCTTTAAAATTAAGAAAGATGTGTGTTTGTGTATCAGAATTGAATTCTTTCTCAATACCTATTTAATCTGTATGTTATTGTTAAGTGCCATTGAGTCACCTGCAACTCACAGGGACCCTATGTACAATAGCTCTAAACCCTGCTCTATCCTGTGCCAATCGCACTGTCTCTGACACACCTACCCCCATTACCCCAGTCACTTAATCAATCCACCTCATAGAGGGTCTTCCTCTCCTGTACTGTCCCTCCACCCTCCTAAGCATGATGTCCTTCTCCAAGGACTGATCCCTCTTTGTAACATGTCCAAACTATATCAGACAAAGCTTCAGAATCTTTGCCTCCAAGAAGAAGCCTGGTTTAACTCTCTCCAGGATGAACCTATTCATTTTCTTAGCAGTCCATGGTATATTCAATACTCTTCTCCAACACCACAGCTCAAAGGCATCAATTCTCCTTCTATCCTCCCTGGTCATTTTCCAACTCTCTGACACATGGCAAGTAACTGCAAAAACCATGGCCTATATCAGGCACACTTTAGTCTCCAGAGAGAC
Source organism: Elephantulus edwardii (assembly GCF_000299155.1). Lineage (NCBI taxonomy): Eukaryota > Metazoa > Chordata > Mammalia > Macroscelidea > Macroscelididae > Elephantulus > Elephantulus edwardii. Next base: position 99,752 of record NW_006399844.1, on the reverse strand, counting down.
ACCATGCTCTTCAGTACTTTGAAGAGGTCCCTAACAGCAGACTTTCCCATGGCAATACGTCTTTTAATCTCCTGGCTGCTGGTGCCAAGAGTGTTGACTGTGGAGCTAAGCAAACTAAAACTATGAACAATCTCAATCTCTTCACTATCCATCCTGTTGCTGCCAAATGGCCCAGTGGTGAGAATCTTTGTCTTCTTGATATTGAGCTTCAATCCATATTGAAGGCTGCAGTCCTTGACCCTCTGCAGCAAGTGCTTCAGGTCCTCCTCAGTTTCAGCAAGCAGGGTTGTGTCATCTGCATGACACAGATTGTTGATGAATCTTCCACCAATCTTGATGCCACAGTTCTCCTCATACAGCCCAGCCTCTGGATAATCTGTTTTACATATATATATATAATGAGCAAATTATTTGAAAAGTTGGGCTCTATGAAGAAGAGGAATGTGGCATCAGGATGACGACTCTTTAAAGAAAGATAAAGAAGGAAGAGGAATGAGAGAAGAAAAGGAGGGAAATAGGAAGGATGGGAGAAACTGTGAGTAGAGGGTATTGGAAATATAAATCTCCAAGTCATCTATTTTGTTACACAAGTTAGAGTGTAACTTGGAAAATCACCTTGACGACACTAATAACAAGGTCAGGTGAAAAACTGCCATGCCATATTTATATATATTATCTATCTTAATATCAACTTGAGTAATGTATTTGTAAGGAGCATTTTAATAAAACTATTATCGACAATAGGTTGCTATTTTAAAACTTCAATCCTTTCTATCCTTGCTAATTGTGGCTTGAATGAAAGTTTACAAATCATATTGGTTTTTCAATCAATAATTCATACACATTTTGGTTTAGAATATTAAATACCAACAATATGTCTCATCATGTATTTCCCTTCACCCATCTTATTATTTATTTATTATTTATTTATTCACATCTACTCCTTTCCCCTCTTTGGTAACCATATTAGAATGATTCTATCTCTGTGCAAACCTTTCTTTAGCTTTCTATAACAGTAGTCTTATACAGTATTTGTCCATTTGTGATTTCCACTTAGCAGAGTGTCCATGCTATGCAGTGTTTCATTAATTTGTCATTGTTTTCAACCCTGCATTTTACTCCACTGGGTGAATATACATACCATACGTCCTTTAATCAAGCATCCATTGAAGAGCTCTTGGGTTGATTCTATCTCTTTGCTATTGTGACTAATGCTGCAATAAACATGGATATGTACATATGTTTGTGTCATAGCTCATATTTCTTTAAAGACATAGGCAAGCAGTGGGATAGCCAGATCAAATGGTATTTCTACTTGCAACTCTTTAAAGAAATTCTAAACTGCTTTTCATCATGATTGCACCATTTTACATTCCCACCAGCAGTGTATGAGAGTACCAACCTTCCCACACCCTGCCTAGCATTTGTTGTTTACTGTATTATTTAGCATTGCTATTGTTGCTAGGGTGAAAGGATATCTCATTGTTGTGTTGATTTGAATGTCTTTAATAGCTAATTTTGAGTCTTTGAACTGTGGTGTTAGGGAAGAGTATTAAATATCCCACAGACTGCCAAAAGTACAGATATGTCTTGGAGAAAGTCAACGCAGAATGCTCCTTTGAGGCAAAGATGGCAAGATTTTGTCTCACATACTTTGGACATGTTTCTAGAAGAGGTTATTCCTTGAAAGGTGTATCATGCTTGGAAAGGTGGAGGGTCAGTGAAAGAGAGGAAAACCCTCAAACAGGTGGACTTCAGCAATGTATTCAAGTGTGTCAGAGATGAGGATGGCACAGGATAGGACAGGGTAGAGTTCAGAGCTATGAGTCGTTCTTGACCCAGAACACCTAACAACAATAGCTAACGACCTAGAGCCTTTTTTCATGTGTTTATTTGCCATCTGAATATCTTCGTTGATGAAGTGTCTTTTCAACTTTCTGCCCATTTTGTAACAGGCTGTTTATCTTTTTCTTGTTGAGGTGTTGGATTTTTTTCCATACATTTTAGAGATGAGCCCCTTGTCAACTACGTCATTGTCAAATTTTTTTCTAACAGTTATTAATTCCTTTTTTTTACTCTTTTGGAGAAGCTGTTTATCTATACAAGGATTTTCCTTTTAGAAAGTCACATTCATCTAGTTTATTCTCTGCTAAGTGTGCAATTTTTTTTTCATGTTTGATAGTTTGTTTATTCTGTGGATAGGGCTTCTAATTTTGCCCCAATTTTTCTCTGATGCTTTAGGTTTTATGTCTAAATTCTTGAACAACACTGAGTTAGTTTTTGTACATGACATGAGGTAGGGCTCTTGTTTCAGTTTTCTGCAATAGATACCAATGTCTGCACGCACTGTTTGTTACAAAGGCTGTCTTTTTCCCCATTTAAGAAATTTCATCTCTTTGTCAAAGATCGCCATTCATAAGTGGATGGATTTACTTCTTTGTTCTCATGCTACACTTTGTGTCTGTTACTATACTGGTTCCATGTTGGTTTGAGTATTGTGGCTTTGTAGTAGATTTTAAGGGAGCTCTGGTTGTCTAGGGGCAAGAAGCTGTGCTGCAATCCCACGGGCATGCAGTTTGAGGCCACCAGCTGTTCCATGGGAGAAGGATGGGCAATCTCCTCCTGTGCAATTAACTGCCTCTGAAAACCTGCCTGAGGGTCAGCTATGGGTGGGCTCTGACTCAATGGTACTCAACAACAACAATAGGCTTTAAGATCAGGAAGTGTAAGGCTTGTACTTTGTGAAACTCTTAATCTTAAGAATATCATAGCTGTTAGCTAATCTACTGTGGGACATTCCAGTTATTTATTATTCTTAAAAGAAATTAAATTTTCCATAAATCTTCAATGTTTAGCTTATAGAATATGATGACATTGAGATTTTAGAATTAATTCCTTTGTTATAAAGACTGTTTCAATCCTCTTAGATTTATGGAGGAAGATAATATTTTATCTTTTTTGTTAATTATGGGACACATAAAAATAAATGGAGATTATAATCAGTGTTTTTGTGAAACAGTACTAAAATTTTACTTTTCCCCCAACAGAAAAGTATATAAAGCACCTAGGTAGTTAATTCCTGGATTGTAATTTCTATAAGGAGGAGAACGTGTATGCTTTTTTCCCCTTGTTTTTTCATTCTTTTAAACATTTTATTCCTCTTACCAAGCACATGTTAGACTCACAGTAGACATTCACTATTTGGACTGGAAAGAGAATGAGTCGACTCATCTCTCCATCTTACCTGTTTTCTGGGTCACTCAAAGCTTTCCTGGCTCAGGAGTCTCTTTGCCGGCCAGAGGAGGGTGTTTCCTTGGTTCAGAGGCTTGCTTAGGGAACGTGGGAATACACTGTTCATGTTCTGCAGAAATGCCAGTTTCTGGGAGGGGTTAGGCTTTCCTAGTCCCACCCCTGAGCTTGCATTCCAGCTCAGTGGGCTGGCGGAAGAGTATAAATTTCAGCAGTTCTCCAATCCGCTGCATTTGTGCCAAAGGCTTCCGTCAGCAACATGAAGTTGGCAGTCTTCATCGTCTTGGTGACTCTCCTCACCCTCGTCCTAGAGGTACAGGAGCTTTGGGCTGCTGTGAGACCCTTGAAAATTCTGGGTGAGTCCAAGCAACGGGCAGTCCCATTCTTTGAATGAGGGAGGCAGAAAGTGGGAAACCAAGGGATCGTGTGTAAAGACAGGAGAGAAGAATAGTGGAGCAGACAAAAACATTATCGAGGAGCTACTGCACACCTTGGCTGCCCCTGCCAGCTCCCTAGCCCAGAGCTTCTGTTTCTGTCTACACTTTGTGCCTCTCATTTTCTTAGATCCTATCCTTCCATCCACAGCCTCCACTCCTCTTCTCCTGCCCCTTCTGCACCTCTGCTCCATGAGCCACCCTTCATCTCCCTATCATCTCTTTTCCCTAGTTTCTTTTCAACAGATCAGTTAGATCAACTAGAGAAAAACACTTTAATTGCATTAACAATATTCAACTTAATCTATTCTTTCCCTTTACCACCAACATTCTCCAAAAAGTGGTCTTTATTTCCTGCCATTGATTCTCCACGATTCATTCCTTACCCCTTTGAAAACTGATTGTAGCCTCCATTTCACCCCTCACCCCTCTCCTGAAACTTCTCTCCCAGGTCTTACTGACCAACTTGCCTCTTCTCAGTTGTCAGAGTCTGTAACCTCTGACCCTCTCAGTGGTCAAGCTTTCTTCTCTCCTAGATTGTCTTCTATGGTTTCTGTTCTCTTTCCCTCCCTCTCCTAAGTATTGCTGGATTCATCTCTTGTTTATGCTCTTCTTTGCTTCTCTTTTCCTGCTTTAGAACTGGTTGCCAAATTCAGCCCATTCTTCTTTGAAACATTTTCTGGTATTTGTTCCTTCCTTTCATACCCTGTACCACATTATATTTACAGTCCTAATTATTCCATGCTGGGTCATCACAGGCCCCTGGGTGGGGTAAACACTTGTGCTTGACAGCTAATGCAAAGGTTGCTGACTTGAACCCACTCAGTAGCACCATCAAAGACCCAGTGATTTGCTTACATAAATATTACAGCCACGCCCTATGGTGCCCTTCTACTCATAACACCTGGAGTTACCATGAATTGGAATCTCCTAAACAGCAGGTTTGGGTTTTGTTTCTTTTTCAAGCCATTGCAATCACTTCACATTCATTTCATTTGCTATTCCTCTTTGCTATACGGCACTGCAGGGCTTGAACTAGGGTGAGGCAGATGAAGCATTCAGGACACAAAATTTGAGGAGGCACCTGCTCTCAGGGTTGTGCAAGTAAGCACCTCCTTAAATGCTGCCCTCCAGGCACCCAACTCAACTTCACGCTAGCCCTTGGTTCTGTTTCTGCTTACAAACTTTTGCTAATGATTCTTTCCTAACAAGAATGTACCACTCCCTGGATTCTGCCTAGGAAAATTCCAACATCTCAAGATTTGCCTTTCCTGATTAACCTAATTGGAAGTAGTGCCTTCTTTCCTCTGAGCTCCTTTAAAAACCAAACCAAAGCCATAGCCATCAAGCTGATTCCAATTCATGTTGATGGTCGATCACTTTATAAGGCTGCATATCTTAACAAAAGTAGACTGCCTTATCTTTTCCCAGCAGTGGCTAGTAGATTTGAACCAACTAGCAGCTCAACAAATATGGGCTCCTCTGAACCCCTTTATACATCCAAATATACCTTCCTCACGTCATGTGTCACATTCCACTTTTTTAAAACATGTTTTACTAGAAACTTTAACATAATTTATTAGAAGTTGTTTGAAGATAATGACCCTGTCTTTCATCTCTGTAATCCCTCAATACTTTTTCTCTTTATATGTAAGGAGCCCTGGTGGTACAAAGATGGTAATGAAAAGGTCCTCTCTTGGAGCCCACCAGAGGCTCCACAGGCAAAAGATGTGGTAGTCTGCTTCTGTAAAGAAGCCTCTGAAACCCTATGGGGTAGTTCTAGAGGGTTCCTATAAGTCAGAACTGACTAACAATGGGTTTGTGTTGTTTTTGTTTATGTTTTACATTATACATGTGGAGTCTTTGCGTGATGCAAATAGTTATCACACATATCTGCTAACTGAAAGTTTTGAGGTTCTAATCAACCTAGAGGGACCTTGGAAGAGAGGCGTGGTAACTAACCTACCTGTGGAATATCAGTCACTGAAAACCCTATGGAGCACAGTTGTATTCTGACACACATGGAGTCTCCCCACCCTGACCCACTGGTTCACTGCCAGGAACCAAGCAGCAAAGAAAGAAGAGCCTTTCAGGTCACCAGGATCAGCCAGCTGCTAGGGAAGCACCTCACAGGCCACCTGTTCAACAAGAAGAGACATTTGAAACCTGAACAGAGAATGGAGGAATGACTGGCAGAGAAGACTGCTGTTGAGAAACGGAATCGAGTGCAACATTTAAACTTTACAAATAGAATCATAAAGATAAGGAATAGGGAGCTTCTTACATAGACACAACAGAACATACCTCACATATACCAAGAAGAACCTCACATGTTGTCAAAGAAGCAGCAGTTTCTAACATGAAAAATCAGAACAAGCCTTCCCTTCAAGAGCAAACCAGATTATGGAGCCAGATTTTGTCTCTCCAGAGACAAAAATGCAGAAGAAATATAACATGGATGTCCTAGAAATGGCACTGAAGAAGTTCAAATGATGGAAGAGTTGGAATCATATGTAAAGAGCAATAAGAACTAATATATATGTGTATATATACACACACATATACATACATACATATATATATATACACACACATATACATACATATATACACATCTATACACACACACACACACATGTGAGAATACAACCAACACAGCACTAGAAACAACAGAAAAGCATGAATTTAGTATATCAAGATCAATACTGCAGAAAATTTCAACAGGTTGGAGGGACAAAAAGGCAGTACAGAAGGGATGGAACAGAGAATCAGTGAGATGGAAAAGTCTCAGAGAACTAACTATAAGGAAAAAATAGAGACAAAATGGAAGGAAAGTGAAGAAAGCATAAGGATTATGTGTGATGACCTCAAACAAAACAACATATGTATGACTGGAATTTCAAAACAAAATGGGGAGAAATGCTGAGAAAATTGTGGAAAAGGTACTACTAGAAGAAAACTTTTCAGGTATCATGAAAAATGAGGAAATAAACACTCAAGAGGCTCAGCAAACTCCAGACATGTTAGACTCCAAAAGAAAACAAAACATCAAGACATAGTACAGTCAAGTTCTCCAAAATCAAAGACAAGGATGTAATACTAAAACTAGCATGAGAAAAACAGAGTTGTCTGCAAAGGAGAACCAGATAGAATAAGCTCTGGCTTCTTAGGAGTAAGCATGTGAGCAAGAAGACACTGGGATGGCATATATAGAAGGCTGAAAGAAAACAACTGCCAGCAAGGTAGCCTGTATCCAGCAAAACTGTGCATCAAATATGAAGAAGAAATTAATTGTAGAAAAGCAGGAACTTAATGAGTTAATGAAAACAAGACCAACTCTACAAGAAATACCAAAGAAGTCCTGCACACAGAGAAAGTAAAGAAAATGGCTAGCCCAAAGTAACCAACAACAGAAAAAGGAATGCAACAAGATGCCGATGATAAAAACTGGCCTGTCAATAAACACACTCAATGTGAATGGCTTAAAAACACCAACTGAAAGAAAAAAAGCAGCAAAATTGATGAAACAACCCCAAAGATATAAAGTCCATCAATATGTTGCCTATAAGAGATATATCTAAGAAACAAGGAGAAACACACCAGAAAATAAAGGAAAAAAATAGAGCCACCTGTAAGAAAGCAGGAATGGTAATACTAACCTCTGATAAAACAGACTTCAGAGTGAAAACCACCATAAGAGATAAGGAAGGGCACAATTTAATGATAAAAGTCACAACAGAACAAAAGTACCTATCTCCAGTAAACAACTACACACACACACACGCACGCGCGCACGCGCGCACCATGAAAAAATACATATAACAAAGGTTAACAGACTTGGAGAAAGGAATAGACAAAAACACAAGTAGGAAACTTCAACATGCCACTCTCACCAAAAGACAAGTCAACTCAAAATAAACTCAACAAAGATGCAGAAGAATTAAACTATACAATTAACTAACTTGACCTCATAGATGTATTCAGGGTACTTCACCCAACAATACCTCAATTTACTTTCTTCTTAAGTGCACATGGTATTTTCTCCAGAATTGATCATATATGAAGACACAAAGCAAGCCTCAATGAATTAACAAGTATTGAAAGAATACAAAGTATCTTCACAGAGTATAACTCCATAAAACTAGAAATTGATACCAAGAAGATAATACCTTGCTTGAGCATTACTAGGTCATAGAAAAAAAAAAATAAAAAGGGAAATAAAACTTCCTCAAAATGGATGAAAATGAAAATACATATTAAAATCTCTGGGACACTGCAAAGGCAGTCCTCAGGGGTCAGTTGATAGCAATAAGAAAAGAAGAAAGGAATAAAATAAACTATCCAGTATCTCCAGCAAATAGAAAAAGAACAAGCTACTCTCACAACCTCTGTTGTTATTGTTAGGTGCCATCGAGTTGAGTACAACTCACCTGAATCCTGTCCTATCTTGTGCCATCCTCATCATCTTTTGTACACTTGAGCCCATTGCTGTAGTCATTGTACCAATCCACCTTGATGAGAGTCTTCCTCTCTTTTGCTGACCTTCCACCTTTCCAAGCATGATACCCCTTATCCAAGGAATAGCTACTCCTAGCAACATGTCCCAAATATGAGAGACAAAACTTTGTCACCCTTGCTTCCAAGGAACCTTCTGATTGCACCTTTTCCAAGATACAACTGTTTGTCCTTTTGGAGTCTATGGGATATTCAGGACTCCTCTCCAGCATCACAACTTAAAGGCATCAATTATTCTTCTATCACACCCTCTAGTAGAAAGGAAATCATAAGGATAAGAGCTGAAATTAATAGGAAAGAAAACAGAAAAACAACTGAAACCTTCAAAAAGACCAGGAGCTGATTCTTCAAAAGGGTCAATAAAATATACAAACCATTAGCAAACTTAACAAAAGAAAAGAAAGAAAACAAACAAATAACTCAAATAAGAAATAAAAGAGGTAACATCACAACAGAACCAGCTGAAACTTTAAAATAACAGAATATTATGAAGAGCTGTATGCTAATAAATTCGAACACCTAGAGGAAATAGACAAATTCCTATAAATCCACACCGTACCCAAACTGACACAGACAGAAATAGAACATTTGAACAGATCTATCTATCACAAAGGAAGAAATTGAGTAGATCATAAAAAGATCCTGCCCAAAGCTGCTCCTCTTGCTTGGAGGGGGAAAAATAATAGTCCTGACCCAGAAAAAATATACTAAATATTCAGAGAGGAATTGTCACACATTCTACTTAAAATATTTTTCAAAAATAAAAAAGAAGGGATACTCTAAGAATCATTCTATGAAGCAAGCTTAACCCTAAATCCCAAATCAGGCAACAGAAGCAAAAGTCCTTATCAAAATACTGGCCAATCAAATTCAACAGTATATTTAAAAAATAATTCCTCACAACCAAGTGAGATTCATAACAGGCATGCAAAGAGGGTTCAACATAGGAAAAACTATCAACGTAACTCATCATATTAACAAAGCAAAGAACAAGATCTACATACTCCGTGGCTGTACTCTCTCCTCTTTCTTTTTCTCCACCATTGTTTTTCATGTGACCCTTCACTCTATCTTCTCATAAAACTTTCAGGATCAAGAAACAAAAGCCGAAACATCCCACTCCTTAGTGGATTAGAATGAAAACTAGCAATAAAGTCAGGTACAACTCCAAGAGGAAACATTAGAGAGGAGCAAGCTGAGTCTCTAAGGAGTTGCACACATGACAGCTGCACAGATAATGAACTTCTGTTCATTAGCATCAGACTATGTCAAGTTGACTGACATGATATCATATCAAGTTTAAAATTATGTCACAATCTGATCACTTTCATGGAATGCGTGTGGTTTTAATGCATTATGTTTTCAATAAATATATAAATCTATAGTGTAAAAAAAAGAACCCTATGCTCTTATCAATTGATATGGAAAAAGCCTTTGGCAAAATCCAACATGCTTTCCTGACTAAAGCACTCAACAAAATAGAAATACAGGGGGATTTCCTCAATACAGTGAAAAGTATATACACAAAACCAAGAGCAAATATCATTCTCAAGGGAGAGAGACTAAAGGCATTCCTTTTGTGAACAGGAATTAGGCCCTGTCACCACTTCTGTTCAGTACTATATTGGAAATACTTGCTAGGACAATAGGACAAGAAGACAAGGAAATATGAGACATCCGAATTGATAGAGGTATTAAAACCATCACTATATGCAGATAATATGATAGGGTACACATAAAACCCAAAAGACTGAACAAAAGACCTATTAGACCTAGTAGACCAATTTAGTAGAGTGGCAGGGTACAAGATCATACAAAAACAGTTGGAGTTTTCTACAGCAACAAAGAAAGCACAGAAATGGAAACTAGAAAAGCAATACAATTTATAATAGCCAACCACAAGATAAACACAAAAGATCTTTATAAGGAAAAGTACAGAATACAACCACAAGAAAGAATAAGAGACCTAACTAAATGGAAATATATTCCCTGTTTAAAAACAGGAAGATTCAATATTGTGAAAATGGTAGTCCTACCAAAAGCAATCTACATGTTCAAAACAATCCCAATACAGATACTAAACTCATTCTTCAAGGAGCTTAAAAAGGCATTCTATTAGGCATTTTATTAGGAAAGGAATGAGACCTCATCAAATAAGAAAAGGTCTTTTGAAAAAGAAAAATGAAGCAGGAGGCATCACAATCTCTGATCTCAAAATCTACTACACAGCTGTAATAGCCAAAACAGCATGGTATTGGTACAATGACAGAAAAATAGATTGAGAATAGAATAGAATCAAGAACCCAGAAACCAGCCCATCTATCTATGGTCAGCTGAAATTTGACAGGGAAACAAAACCTATTAAATGGGGAAATGACAATATCTTCAACAAACTGTGTTAGCCAAAATGGACATCTGCCTGCAGAAAACAAAACCAACACCAGCAGGGGGAGGGGGGAATAATCACGGGGCTGTACAGTCTGATGGGGGAGGGGAGGTGATGGAAATTGGAAGAATCTGGTCTGGAAAAGAATGTTTTTGAATTTTGTAAATAAACTAGTATAATAAAAACAAACAAACAGGGAGCTCTGGTGGCCTAGTGGCAAGAAGCTGTACTGCAATCCCAGAGGTACACGGTTCAAGTCCACCAGATGCTTTGCCAGAGAAGGAGGGACAATTTCCTCCTGTACCAGTCAGATCTGATTTGACGGTACATGCACAAAAAATAATAATAAAACAAAAATTAAAAAAAAATAAAAACAAACAAACCCCACCAATACCAGCATCTCACATCATACACAGAAGTCAACTCAAGATGGATCAGAGACCTAAAAATAAAACCCCAAACCATAAAGATCATAAAAGTCAAAATGGGAACAAAATTGGAAACACTTACGTGGCATAGCCATAAATATGCTTGCAAATATAACTAAAAATGCTGAGCTAGGAGAAGATAAAATCAACAAATAGGATCTTCTAAAAATCAAGTCCCTGTGTGCATCAAAAATTATTCCCATTAGGGTGAAATGAGAGTTCACAGATTGGGGGAAAAAAACCTTTGGCAATGCCATTTTAGACAAGGGTATCTATAACTAAAGTTTATAAAATACTACAAAAGCCTGTACAAGAAAAGGACTGATAAATCAATAACAAAATGTACAAAAGACATGAAAAAAACTGTTTCCAAAGGCAGACATTTGGATGGATGATTAACACACAAAAAAATGTTCAAAATCACTGGCAATTAGATGTAAATCAAAACAATAATAAGAAAACATTTCGCCTCAGTTGCAAAATTTAACAGCACAACAAGCAATAAATGTTGGAGAGGATTTAGAGAGACTGCAACTCTCATGTTCTGCTGGTAGGGCTATAAACTGGTACAACCACTGTGGAAGGCAATTTGGCATTCCCTATAAAAAACTGAACATAGAAATCTCATATGACCCAGTAATTCCACTGAAGGGAAGGTACCCCAAGGAAACCAGAGCTGAGACATAAACAGATATGTACACCTATGTTCATAGCTTATTATTCACAGTAGCAAGAAAAGTGGAACAACCTAAACACATATCAAAAAACTAATGAATAATTAAACTGTGGTTTATTTACACAATGGAATAATATACAGCACTAAAGAACAACAAAGTAGTTGTAAAGCGTGATGCAATATTAGAGAGTCTAGTGAGCACTGTTGTTCAAATGCCAGAGAGCATTATGTTGAATGAAATAACTCAATCACAAAAGGACAAATACCACATAAGACTACCACATAATACTACTGTGACAATAGGAGGGTAACTGAGCAGGTGGAAGAAGGGAAAGAACAGAAATGTAATAGGCAGACAAAGAACACTACCAGGACCAAGAAAAGGGAGAATCAGCCAGGGAAGAACTGAGTTAATACAGCTATTGTGATTAGCCAAGAAGAAATATAGATATCTATATATTTTAAATGGAAAGGAGAGAAGGAGGGTGGAAGGAGAAAGAAATCATGAGGAAGCGGAGATTAGTGGGAAGACTGGGGGGTGAAGAATTAGGTAAGGTTCAATGGAGACTTGATGAGATGGGTAGATTAAAGTAAAAGATTAGTAGCAATTAGGGAGCTCTGGAGGCCTAGTGGCATGAACCTGCACTGCAATCCCAGAGGTATGTGGTTCAAATCCACCAGATGCTCTGCTGGAGAAGGAGGGACAATCTCTTTCTGTATGAGTCAGAGTCTATTTAACGGTACACACACATCATCATCATCATCATCATCATCATCATCATCATCATCATCATCATCAAGATTAGTAGTAATTATATAAAACACCATGTACAGAAATAATTGTGTAAAACACATTGCACATGAACGAAACAATGTATATGAATAATTTCGTACAAGTGAGTGATGGTACAAATAAATAGTAATTTTTTAAAAAAGACAAAAGAAAGAGCTGGTTTTCCCTGGACCCACCCTAAAGTGGTGTTGTCATCAGATTCTGTTCTAACACAGGCTCCTGCTTAGAACTCTGCAGAGAGGACTTTGACTGTGAGGCAGGGGAGCGGTGTATCCACAGTGGGTGTAGCCACTTCTGTGATGTGTACTAAGGTAAGAACCATAAATTCTTCTCAGGTTTCTCAAACCTTGTCCAACCCAGGGAGTTTGCACACTGTCCCTAATGGAACTCCTCAGAAATGGGTGAAACAGAAGCCCACCAGTCTCCCCTGCAGTCTTTCCTTCTTTACACATCCTTCTCAAGAAAAGAACTGGTCCCTCACTGGATGGTGGTTTTCAAGACTTTAGAATAATTTCATATGCATAGTGGCAAGAAGGCACACGGTTTGAGGCGACCAGCTGCTCTGCAGGAAAAGGATGGGCGTCTCCTGCTGTGTGATTAACTGCCTCTGAAAACCCGCTGGAGGGTCAGCTAGGGGTCAGTTCCGACTCAACAGTATACAACAACAATAACAACAGTCAACCCTGGAGGATAATCAGACTATGAATATATAAAATCAAAAGGACAACATTTGCCCATGGATAAATACCAGAAGGCAAGATAGGATAGGAAAAAGAGCAAATAGAAATGGGGACCAGGGAGAAAGTGGAAAGCGTGCTGCTCCATTGTGAGAATTTCAATCAACATCATATAACAAAAAAAGTGTGTGAGTGACTGAATGGAAAACCAATTTTACCTTTAAACTTGCACTTAAAAAGCTCAGAAAGAAACCTGAGAGTCCTCTACTAAAAAATTACATGTTTAACATTTTCATGCTTATTTTAAACAAGTTTATCTTTTTAAATGAAGTAATCCACGAACCACAATGGCTAGCTTTTATATAAATATTGAAACAATGAGTCATGTGTGACTTATAACAACCCTATGTAAAACAGCCCTAAACCATGCTCTGTCCTGTGCCAGTCATCCAGTCACACTGAATCAATCCATCTCATCGAGGGTCTTCCTTTCTTGCTCCACCTGTCCTTCTCCAAGGACTGGTCCCTCCTTGAAACATGTCCAAAGTATGTCAGAAAAAGCTTCAGAATCTTTGCCTTTAAGGAACAGCCTGGTCTAACCCTCTCTAGGATGAACCTGTTTGTTCTCCTAGCAGTCCATGGTATATTCAATACTCTTCTCCAGCACCACAGCTCAAAGGCATAAATTCCCCTTCTATCATCCCTAGTTATTGTCCAGCTTTCTGATGCATAGCAAGTAACTGCAAAGACTATGGCCTGGATCAGGTGCACCTTAGTCTTCAGACTGACACTGTTGCTCTTCAGTACTTTAGAGAGGTCTTTGACAGTAGACTTTCCTAATGCAATTCATTTTTTAATTTCCTGGCTGCTGGTACCAAGAGTGTTGATTGTGGAGTCAAACAAACTAAAACTGTTAACAATCTCAATCTCTTCACCATCTATCATGAAGCTGCCTATCAGGCCAGTTGTGAGACTCTTTGTTTTCTTGATGTTGAGCTTCAATCCATATTGACCTTCTGCAGCAAGGGCTTCAGGTCCTCCTCAGTTTCAGCAAGCAGGGGTGTGTCATCTGCCTAACACAGTTTGGTGATGAGTATTCCTCCAATCCTGGTGCCACATTTCTCCTCATCCTTATACAGCCCAGACCCCCGGATAATCTGTTCTGCATATAGATCGAAAAGGTATGGAGATAGGACACATCCCTGGTGTCAAAACCTTCAGGGTAACTGTGAGATGGAATTACTTGAAGGCAATGAGTTTGCTGGCTATTTTTAAGTAATCAGAGCCCAAATAGCCAATGTTATATCATTTTCATATAATTATAATATATAAGTTGGGCCAAGAAATCTGAAGGACAACCACCTGGCCAACTCACTGGAAGAGATCTGTATTTGTTCTCATTCCAAAGAAAAGTGACCTGATGCAAGTAAGATTCTGCTGAAAATGATCCAAAAATGACTGGAACAGCACAACAACAGACAGCACAGGACAACAACAACATAGAGACCGTGACCCTGCAGGACAGAGGAGAGCTGCCCCGTAGAGTTTCTGAGGCTGTTAATCTTTAAGGAAGCAGAGTCTTTCATTCATCTTTCTCCTGCAGAATGGCTGATGATTTGAACTACTATTTTGGTTAGAAGTCAAATTCGTTAATCATTGAGACATCTAAACTCTAATTCATTGCTGTCAAGCTCTAACTGACTCACAGCTGACCCTCCAGCAGGTTTTCAGAGGCAGTAAGTCCTACAGGAGATTGCCCATTTTTCTCCCATGGAGGAGCTAGTGAATTCAAACTGTCTTTAGGCTGGTAGCACAACTCCTGTTAGGCCATCAGTTGTTCTTGTGTACCTTCAAGTCTGAGTTGACCCAAAGCTAACCCTCCAGCAGGTTTTCAAAGGCAGTTAATTGCATAAGAGGAGATTGTCCATCTTTTCCTGTGAAGCAGCTGGTGGATTTGAACCGTATACCTTTGGGATTGCAGGTTCCTAAAATAGCTAGCAAACAACTTTAAATATCAATAATCATATTGCTATACTATAATCTTCCACAGCCTTATAGAAACCCATCATATTTAGAAAACCACCATATTACATGTTTTATTTTATTTTATTATTTTGTGTGTGTGTACCATCAAATCTGATCTGACCAGTACAGGAGGAGGTTACTCCTCCTTCTCCACCAGATGCTCTGCTGGAGAAAACCACCATATAACATGTTTTACTCAGCAATCTCTATTAACATACATTTAACACATTTCTTTAGTCTTAACTTACACTACCCAAACCCTATATAACTATACTTATTATGACCTCCATGTAATAGACATGGAAATTGGGAATTGGGGAAATGAAGGAAGAATTCCATGTCAAGCTGCCAAGCTTAGGCACTGAAGCATAGAGGTTAGTAGCTCAGACCCTGAACTCAAGTCCACTGGTCTTCAAAATTAGCCCCACTACCCAGCTGTGCAGAGGAGCTAGTCAGTGCTGCAGATTCCTCATCTATATTATAGAACACACAGACATGGGGGGAAAAAAGAGGTTCAAAACCACTTGGCACAATTCCTGGCACATGTCACAACTATGATTGCATTGGGGACTAAATGAATGGGCATGGCTTTATTCATTTCCTAGAACTAAATTCTAATTAGTACAGTTACTAATCAAATGACATGCTCATTTTCAGGCCTTCAGTAACACACTGCCAGGCTGATTTACATAAACCCCTTTCCTGTAAACACTCTTTCAGGGACCTCACATGATGATTTCTTTATTTTCAGTAGTTACTAAATGAAAGGGGGGGGGAGCATGATAAAAACAAAAATTATTGTTTCCAAATTAAGCTGTATTAAACACAACATCAACACATATTTTTTTTTTCTTTCAAGAATCCAAATGTACTCAGAACACATTATTTATCCAATCTGCCCACAACCTTTGGGCTGTGTATGGCCTTCTAGCTGCTTGCACTTGCTGAATCCTAGAACTGTGAACTGTTGCTGTTGTGTAATGTCGAGTGGGTACCAACCCATAGCTGACCCTCCTGTGGGTTTTCAGATCCATAATCACATGAGAGAATATTGCCCATGCTTCTCCCATGGAGCAGCCGGTGAATTCGAACCATGTGCCTTTGGCATTACATTGCAGTTTCTTGCCACTAGGCCATCAGTGCTTCACAATTAGGAACTACTGCCTCTCAATCGTCTTTTGTGGTTCCAGGTCTCAGAAGCAACAGGTCTTTATATATACACATATCTGTACACGCAAACACACACATATAACACACGCATGCTCATATCTATTTTGTCTGTTTCTCAGATTATGAATTATGTGTTCATTGCATCCTAGAGTCCCTACCTTTGAAGATGTGGCTATTTGGAGTTCCTTGCCCAGGAAGATATGAAAATAGGGTTCCTGGGTGAAGTCTGTGAAGGCATGGTGGGGAAGAGAAGTCACTTCCTTTAATAAACAGCATCATTAAAATAACCCAGACGTCTGAGTCCTCTTTTAGTCAGGGGTGGTGAGGAGAAGAAGGATGAGTGGGGATGAGATAGATGCCATTTGCAACTTGCTGAGCACAAAGGGTATGTTAAATTCTCCACAAGCATAATCTAATTCACCCTCACAATGATCCTGTGACTGCTTATTGTGACCTCCACTTAATGTTGTTGTTATGTGCCGTCGAGTTGCTTGCAACTCATAGTAACCCTTTGTACAATAGCTCTAAACTCTGCTCTGTCCTGTGCCAATCTCACTGCCTCTGACACACCCATCCTGATTACCCCAGTCACTGAATCAATCCACCTCATAGAGGGCCTTCCCCTCCTGCGCTGTCCCTCCACCTTCCCAAGCATGATGTCCCTCTCCAAGGACTGGTCTCTCCTTACGACATGTCTAAAGTATGTTAGAGCCTCAGAATCTTTGCCTCCAAGGAGCCACCTGGTTTAACCCTTTCCAGGATGAACCTGTTTGTTTTGGTTTCCTAGCAGTCCATGATACCCTCAAAACTCTTCTCCAGCACCACAGCTCAAAGGCATCAATTCTCCTTCTATCCTCCTTGGTCATTGTCCAACTCTCTGATGCATAACAAGTGATAGCAAAGACCATGGCCTGTATCAGATGCACCTTAGTCTCCAGAGAAATACCATTGCTCTTCAGTACTTTGGAGAGTTCCCTAACAGCAGACTTTCCCATATCAATACACCTTTTCATTTCCTTTGTTTGACTCCACTTAATAGACAAGGAAATTGAGACTTGGGGAAATTAAAGAAGGGTCAGGGCCTGGATTATAATTCAGTGTTTATCTCCAAGGTTTTGGCACAATAGGAGTTCAAATCCCGAATCCAATTCCCCTGACCTTCAAACGTAGTCCCACCTCAAAGCTGTGTATGATGTGACTAAACTCTCTCTGCTTCTGCTTCCTTATCTGTATACTTCATGGAGATAGAAGAATAAAATGAGTTTCATTCATGCCAAGCACTTGGCATAATGCTTGGCACATTCAATAAATGTTAACCACAATCAAGAGATGAACTGATGACTGTTGTTAGTCCTAATGTGTACTTCTAGAACATCAAGGTTTAATCTGGATACCTCTCTTCTAGTTTACTTTATTACAATATTTGGTAGAGAAAAATCAAACCATTTCTGGACTACCTTCTTCACACTCACAGACCTTTGATTCAGCTGACCTGGGATTCCAGCCAGATTTTGACCAATTTACTGTCCATGTGGTTCTTCACAAACCGTTTCAACTCTTTGGTAACATTTCTTTACAAGTGAAAAGGAGAAAAACCATAGTATTTACCAGGGACCTTGGGTGGCCCAGTGTTAATAAGCTGCGCTGCAATATCAAAGACTCCCAGTTCGAATCCACCAGATGCTCAGCTGGAGAAGGAGAGGAAATCTCCTCCTGTGCCCACCGGATCCACGTCAATGGTCTACACCAAGAAAACAAACAAACAAATAAAAACCCCCAAATAATCATAGTTATCTACCTCATTTAGACACTAAGATTTCTAGAGCTTTACAGGTCACAGAACATTTTAACAAACATGTTATTTGATTTTTTTTCCACATCAATCTACAGAGGACAAAGAAGAGGCCCTCAGTAAAAAAACCATAAAGACCATTTATTTATTCAGTTAACAAAGAAATATTGTGGGGCACTCACCATGTTCTAGGAGCTGTGCTCACTATGGGGATACAAAGGAAGCAGAAATATGGGGGTCTGTGCCTCCACAGAGCTCACATTCTAGAACAGGACAAGAAGCAAACAGGTTAACTAACCACAGACTGTGAAGTTTTGAAGGGAATAAAGCTGTGATTATAGGCCAAGCTGACTTGCAGGATAATGCAGACTGGGATAAAAACGAAAAAATGACTTTTTACCTGTGTTCCAAAATATAAGAAAACTGAAATTCCACAATGAGTTGTCAGTTCATTTTACACAAAGTTTAAAAAGGAAGTAGCTGGGAATTGCTTGTTGTTGTGATTGTTGGGTGCCAGCTAGTTGACTACTATTCACAGCAACTCTATGAACAATAAACCTGAACTTGCCCAATCCTGGACCATCTTTGCCATCTCTAAGTGCTCAAGTCCACTGATACGGTCACTGTGTCAATCCATCCTGCTGTGGGTCTTTCTTTCTCCGATCCTCCCTCCACTCTTCCCAGCATGATATATTTTTGCAAAGACCGGCTGGTCCTTCTTGACAACATGCCAAAAGTATGTGAGATGAAGTTTTACCATCCTTGCCTCTAAGGAGCAGCCTGTACTTCCTCCAAGACATACTTGTTTGTTCTTTTGTCCAGTGGCAAGAAGCTGCACTGCAATCCTGAAGGCACATCGTCATTGGAGGCCACCAGCCGCTCTGTGGGAGAAGGATGGGCAGTCTCCTCCCTTACGTTTAACTGCCTCTGAAAACCCGCTGAAGGGTCAGCTATGGGTTCAGTCCCGACTCTATGGAACACAACAAAAACAGTACCCTTTAAGGCCCCACGCTTACTGTAAAAATGTTGAAATTTGACAGTAGGGAAGATAGATGGTATATTAAATTATTTCCTGTGAGAAAGTTTTCCTAAGCTATAAGTTTTCATAGTTTGAGATAACAGGAAAGGGTTGTATTAAGCTGAATAATGATCTCCAAAGACTTCCAGGTCATTATCTTTGGAACCTGTCAATGGAACTTTTTAATGGCAATCGGAATTTGAAGATGTGATTAAGGATCTTGAGATATTATCCTGAACTGTCCAGGTGACCCTTAAAAATAATTATAAGTGTCCTTTTAAGAGAGAAGCAGAGAAAGATTTCATAATAGAGGAAAAACAGGGAGAGAAAGAATCAACTTTCTTAAAGAATTTTTTTCAATTCTAGGTAGGCCTTAAAAGTAATCACAAGTGTCCTTACAAAAAAGAAGCAGAGGGAGATTTGACAACAGATTAGAAGAAGACAGTGTGAGGATGGAAGCAGAGGTGGTTTTTTCAGATAGTCCTGAGGATTAAGCAATCAATCATCCCTTACAATGATGGCCAATTCAATGGCATTTATTTGAATCAATTCTCCTTCTTTTTCCATTCATTCCCAAATAAAATCACACATCAAATTCATCCCAGTCTCTGCTTTACAAGAACTCAGGCTAAGACACCCACTCACTGGGGCTCAGTTTTTAATCTTCTCTGAGAAAATGCACAGACATGAATATATATAATACACAGACACACTGCTTCCCTGCCAAATGCCAAGTCAGGTACTCTCTCCTGTGTAATCAAGACTGTGGGGAGACCATACATGACAAAGTCCACCCTTCTCTTTGAGCTAAATGATGTTTTCAACTTACATATTGAAGAGATTTGGCTGCTATGCAATGCATTCGTGTTTTCTCAGAAGGAGATCATGTTTCTAGAAGGAGCTGAAATTGTAATTTTTCTGATGAGCATTCTAGTTTGTTCATACATTTAAAAATTCAAGTCCAGTTTAATATTGCTTTGCTGGCCTTGACTGCCCTGGACCAAGCTTTTTGAAACCCCTGGTTCAACGAGCACCCCTTCAGCTACTAATCGAGTTGCTGTTTACACTGCCCAGGGATAGATCATCCTTCCCCATCACAAGCCAGTCAATTCTGACTCACAGCAAATGCCCACTGAGCCTTCAGTGGGCTTCCAAGCCTATAACTCTTCAACAGAGCATCTGTCAAGGTTTCTCCTGAGGAACAACTGGTATTTTTTAACTATTTGCCAGTTAGCAGCTCTTACATCACATTTTGTCACTGTTGTTAGGTACTGTTGCACCAATTGTGACACATGTTTTTGTTGTTTCCAGGTCGAGTCATCTATGACTCATAGTGATCCCATTAAGAGATCTGAACCTTGCCCTATCCTGAGCATTCTCACCATCTCTAACATATTCACATTGTTCGAATCATTGGGTCAATCCATTTTGTTGAGGATCTTCCTCTTTTTCACCGACCCTCCATGTGGTTTTACCCCAAGGAGTGGATCCTCTTGACAACATGCCCTAGGTATACGAGACAACATAGTATCTTTGCCCCTAAAGAGGCAAATCTTGCTTATACTTCCTACAAGACAGAGTTATTTGGGGTTTTTTTGGCAGTCCATGGGGTATTCAGTACTCTTCTCCAACACCACAATACAGAGGCATCAATTCTTCTGTCATCCTATTCATTGCTCATATGCATAGGAAGCTATTGAAAAGACTGAGGCTTGATCAGGTGCATCTTAAGTCTCTTAAATGACACCATTACTCCTTAATATTTTGGAGACATCCTTGACAGAAGACTTTCCCAATGCAACACCTCTTTTGATTCCCTGACTGGTGGTACCAAGGGTGTTGACTGTGGATCCAAATAATATTAAATCATTTCAATATTTTCTCCTTCTATCATGATGTTTGGAAGGAGGAGTGGCATCCACTTTCATAATAGCTTGCCTCTGGAAACCCTATGAACCTGAAGAGAGGATGAAAGGCACCCAAGCGTCGAGGACTCTCCTTCATAGGGTCGCTATGAGTCCCCTGAGACTCGACAGCACTTAACAACATCATGACGTTGCCTATTGGCCTAGTGGTAAAGATCTTTGTTTTCTTGATGTTGAGATGTAATCCATATTGAAAGCTATGGTCTCTGATCTTCTACAATTGTTTTAAGTCTTCTTTACTTTCAGCAAGCAAGGTTGTGTGCTTTGCATAATGCAGGATGTATATGAGTCTTCCTCCAATCCTGGTACCATATCCTTCATAAAGTCCAGCTCCTGGAATGATTTGTTCAGCATACAGATTGAAAAGGTATGGAGAAAAGATATAGCCCCGATGCATGCCTTTCTTGATTTCATGTAGTATTCCCGTTCTCTTCAAACAACAGCTTGTCTAAATACAGCTTTGGTATAAATGCAATTAAGTGTTCTGGAATTGCCATTCTCTTCAATGTTAGTCACAGTTGATTATTATCCATGCAATCAAATGCTTCTGCAGTCAGTAAAACACAAATAGGGAGAAGACCAAGGGCACTCCTCTTGTACGCCATGCCTTTCATTGATGTGAAGAAAAGGCTGAACATTAACCTAGACGGATGGTTGACAATCCAAAGTGCAGAGGGCTGAACATTAACCTAGACGGATGGTTGACAATCCAAAGTGCAGAGCAGCCTTACAGGCTTTCAGCCCGATGCCATGCTTTTGAAAAAGAGTGGATAGAATGTGCCCATGGGATTGGTGGTATCCAGGCAGAAAAAGAATGCAAGATTGAGTATGATGATTTCAGAGAATGTTTGCTTCATCAGAAAACGATTAAACGGATGGCTGACATTCGGAAGCAGAGGGACAAGCTGATAAAAGGAAGGAAAGTACACACCTCCACCCCACCACTTGGGCAAGGGAGAGCCCCGGCCCTGAGCCGAGCACCTGCAGATCTTCACTGGAAAGATTCTTAAATGAAAACTTTGTGAAAGTGTCTAAAATAAAAATCTATTATTCCTTTCAAAAAAAAAAACACAACCAAAAAACCCCACAAATAGACACTTTCAACCAAGATCCATCTGACTTCAGCAATGACAACACTAGTGCCACAGCCAATTCGAAACACAGTTTATACTCTGGCAGTTATCTCTACATACTGTTCTAGTGATATTTAGATGACCTTCCGCAATATTAGCTCACATGTGATATTAACAAAATTGTTTGATAATTTTTACATTCTGTTGGGTCACTTTTCTTGGGAATGAGAACAAATATGGATATCTTCCAGTTAGTTGGCTAGGTAAATGTCTTCCAAATCTCCTGGTACAGACTGGTGAGCATGTCCCAGGATGCATCTGCTAGTTGCAACATGTCAGTTAGTATCCCATCAATTCCTGAGGCCTTATTTGTTGCCAATGCCTTCAACACAGATTGGACTTGTTCCTTCATCACCACTGGTTCTTGGTTGTATGATACTTTCTGAAATATTTCAGTGTCTACTCAATTCTTTTTGGTACAGTGACTTTGTGTATTTCCTCCCTCTTCTTATAATGCTTCCTGGATCGTTCAAGATTTTACCCATAGTTGTAACGTGAATTGTTTTCTGAATTTGTTTTCTAGTTCTTTCAGCTTACAAAATGCTGAAAAGCAGCCAAGATTTAAAAAAATGTTCTGAGTGAATTCTTCCTTATTTATTCTCTAATTCCAGCTCTCTGTACATTGTAATTTTTTGTCTTCTTGAGCTTCCCTTTGAAATTTTCTGTTCATCTCATTTATTTTGAAATCTTTTCCTTTTGTTTTGGTTTCATCATACTGGTGTACAATATTCATTCTTTTCTGACATCCAATTTGGTTTCTTCTTTCCCCTGTCTCTGTAATGACTTTTGTTTTCTTCAAAGATGATGTCTTTGATACCATCCCATAGCTCATCTGATCTTCAGTCCTTCATGTTCAAAGCCTCAAATCTTGAGATGGTTATTAAACTCAGGTAGGATACACTCAAGATCATATTTTGGTTCTTGCAGATTTGTTTTAATTTACTTCAGCTCCAATTTGAATTTACATATGAGTAGCTGATGGTTTGTTCCACAGCAGCACCTAGTCTGCTTATGTTGAGCTTTTCCAATGATTCTTTGCACAGAATGTAGTAAATCTGGTTTCTGTGCGGACCATCAGGTGAGGTCCACATGTAAAGTTGTCCTTTGTGTGGTTTTTTTGGGGTGTGTGTGTGTGTGTGTGGTTTTAAAAAAAGGTAATTGGGGACATGTGTGCCGGGGAGCTACTTGTTGATGCCACGCTTGAGCGGGGAGCTGCTGGCTGATGCCATGTACAAGCTGGAGAGCTGCTGATACATGCACCAGGGAGCAACATGTTGGGGAAAGCAGGAAAGCTGGAATCTGAGTGAGTGTGAGCCTGGAACTTCAGTCCCGTCGTTGCCAGCCCACACCCGGAACACTGGTCCCGAAGCTGCCAGCCTGTGCCCAGAATGCCCCTCCTGACACACACTGGGAGTGATGCTAGAACTTGAATGAGGTACTCTGTGTGTGTGTGTGTGTGTGTGTGTGTGTGTGTGTGCGTGCGTGTGTGACTGCTGTTTGGCTGGTTCGTGTGGGACCCCTTAGGCACAATCAGAAGGGAGTGAGAAAGCTGGAGCTCATTCTTGAAGGGATAACCAAGGCTTCCTGGTTTTCTAATCATGTCTCTGCACTCCACCTTGCATCTCCTCACAACCAGTTCACCAACTGCCTTTAGCCCAGAGCACCCTGGGCTACCCTAGCTGCAGCAGTTGTCTGACAGAGGAGGCTGCTTCCACAGGTTTTTTTCTCTATCCAACTGAGGGAAACCCAGGCAGGGTAGCTGCTCCACCCTCTTCTGGAGTGGTGACTTCAGATCAAGAACCTGCTATTGCCTCAACATGAAGAACTCTACCACAGCAATGACACATAGGAAGCAGGCTACTCACCCCCTACACAAGCCCAAAGCAAGATGTCATCCCAAAAAAGTGAAATAGTATCAATGGATTTCCTGAAGCCAGTAAGTTTGATGAAACTTTCTGACAAAGAATTGAAAAGAACAATGGTTGAGTATTTTCAATGGGTGGAAAAATAAACTTGAAGAATTACAGGACACCACAAGCAAAAACTAGGAGGAGCCTAAAAAAAAAAAAAATCTAAAACAATGCAGATAAAACAAATGAGGCATTAGAGGCTCTAAAAAAACCAAGAAACCACAATCTAAATATGAAGACCAATGTTTCAGATGCTGTCAACATGATGGAGTGTCACATCAAGAGATGGAACACAGAACCAGTGAAATAGATGATAGGGTTGTCACCACTGATCTGCTAGAACAAAAAGCAGAATCAAAAAGGAAGGAAAAAGAAGAAAACCTAAGAATAATGTGGGACACCATCAAGAGAAATAACATGCATATAATCAGAATCTCAGAACAGGAGGAAGCAAGTAAAGGCACCGAAAAAATTGTGGAAGAATTTCTAGAAGAAAATTTCCCAGGCATAAAGAAGAATGAGAGAATGCGTATTCAAGAAGCTGAAAGAACACCATATAGAATAGACCCCAAAAGCAACACACCAAGACATATCATAGTCAAATTTGCCAGATCAAAGATAAGAATTCTGAAAGCAGCAAGGGAGAAACAGAGTAACCTATAAGGAAGAACGAGTAAGATTAAGTGCTAGTTTCTCAGCAGAAACCATTTGAGCAAGAAGACATTGGATGGAACGGCACATATCAAACATTCAAAGAACACAACTGTCAACCAAGAATACTGTACCCAGCAAAACTGTCCATCAAATATGAAGGAGAGATCAAGATATTCCCATAAAAAAAACAGAACCTAAAGGAGTTAGTAAAAAAAAAAGACCAGCATTGCAGGAAACCCCGAGAGACGTCTATCTTACAGAGGTGCCACAGAAAGCAGGATGGGCCAAAGTAACTAACAACACCAGAAAGAATGCAACAAAATGATAGCAATAAAACCTTGCCTCTCAATAATCACACTGAATTTAAATGGGTTAAATGTACCACTGATGAGAAAAAGAGTAGCAGATTGGATTAAAAAAAACCCCAAAATTCATCAATATGTTTATAAGAAACACACATGAAAAATGAAGATAAAGGAAGACTAAAAATAAAAGGGCAGGGAAAAGATATACCAAGCAAATGGCAACCATAAAAAAAGCAGGAGTGGTGATATTAATATCCAATAAAATAGATTTCAATGCAAAAACCATCATAAAGGATAAAGAAGATCACTATATAATGATTAAGGGGTCAATAGAACAGGAAGATAGAATAATAAATATCTATGCACGAAATGAAAGACTTGCAAAATATATAAAACAAACATTAACAAAACTGAAACAAGAAATAGACGACACTACCATAGTAGTTGGTGACTTCAATACACCGCTCTCAAGAAAAGACAGAACTTCCAGAAAGAAACTCAACAAAGATGCTGAAGAATTAAACCACACAATAAACCAACTCAATCTCATAGATATTTATAGGCTAACGCATCCCAAAAAAGCACTGTATACCTTCTTCACCAATGTGTAGGGAACATTCTCCAGAAGAGGTCACATTTTAGGACACAAGGCAAGCATCAATAAATTCAAAAGCACAAAGCATCTTCTCAGACCACAATGCTATAAAATTAGAAATTAGTAACAAGAGGATAAAGAAAAACCCATACATTTGGAAGCTTGAACATGAGAGGGTACTAGAAGAAATAAAAAAGGAAATGAAAAAGTTTCTTGAAACAAATGACAATCAAAACACAACTTACCAAAACCTCTGGAAAACAGCCATAGCAGTAATTAGAGGTTAATTTATAGCAGTAAGCAAGTACATTAAAAGAAAGGAAAAAATAACCATTGACTCTTTAACCCAACATCTCCAACACATTGAAAAAGAACAGCAAGAAAACCCCTGAAATTATAAAAATTCAGGCAGAAATAAATGAAACAGAAAAACAATTGAAACCATCAACAAAACAAGGAATTGGTTTTTAGAAAAGATCAATAAAATCGACAAATCACTAACAAAACTAAAAAAGAAAAGAAGGAAAAGAAACAAATAATCCAAATAAGGGATGAAGCAGGCAATGTCGCAATGGAACCAACTATACTAAAAGGGTTAACAATGGAGTATTATGAAAAACTATACTCAAACAAATATGAAATCCTAGAGGAAATGGACAAATACTTAGAAATTCACAACCTACCTAAACTGACATAAACCAAAATTGAACACCTGAAACAGACCCATTACAAAAGAAGAAATTGAAAAGGCAATGAAACAACTTGCAGCCAAAAAAAAAAAAAAGAAAAAAAAAAGCCCTGGACCAGATGGTTTGTGTCTTGTTTTTCTTTATTAGTGTGTGTGTGTGTGTGTGTGTGTGTGTGTGTGTACCACCAAATTGGATCTGACTGGTACAGGAGGAGATTGCCTTCCTTCTCCAGTAGAGCATCTGGTAGATTTGAACCGCGTACCTCTAGGATTGCAGTGGAACTTCTTGCCATGAGGCCACCAGAGCTCCCTTGGACCAGATGGTTTTACAAGTGAATTTTATCAAACATTCAAACATTCAGAGAAGAACTGCCACCAATTCTACATAAACTATTTCAGAAAATAGAAAAAGATGAAATTCTCCCAGACTCATTCTATGAAGGAAATATATCCTTGATATCAAAGCCAGGTTGTTGTTGTTGTTATGTGCCATCGAGTCATTTGTGACTCATAGCGACCCTATGTACAACAGCCCTAAACCGTGCTCTATCCCGTGCCGATCTCATTGCCTCTGACACACCCATCCCAAGTACCCCAGTCACTGAATCAATCCACCTCATAGAGGGTCTTCCCCTCCTGCGCTGTCCCTCTACTCTACCCAGCATGATGTCCCTCTCTAAAGACCTGTCTCTCCTTACAACATGTCCAAAGTATGTCAGACAAAGCCCCAGAATCCTTGCCTCCAAGGAGCAGCCTGGTTTAATCCTCTCTACAATGAATCTGTTTGTTTTCTTGGCAGTCCATGGTACATTCAATACTCTTCTCCAGCACCACAGCTCAAAGGCGTCAATTCTCCTTCTATCCTCCCTAGTCATTGTCCAACTCTCTGATGCATAACAAGTGATTGCAAAAACCATGGCCTGTATCAGGCGGACCTTAGTCTCCAGAGAGACACTGTTGCTCTTGAGTATTTTGGAGAGGTCCCTAACCACAGACTTTCCCATCGTGATACGCCAGGTAGACACCACCAAAATAGAAAACTATAGGCCAATATCTCTCATAAACATATATGTAAAAAATCCTGAATCCAGTAACAGATAAAAAAAATAATTCATGGAAATCAGCCCATCTACCTATGGTCAACTGATTTTTGACAAGGAGATGAAATCAGTTAAGTGGGGAAGCGACAGCCTTTTTAACAAATGGTGCTGGCAAAATTGGAAAACCATCTGCAGAAAACTCAAGCAAGATCCTCACCTCACTCTATACACAAAAACGAATTCAAAGTGGATTATGGACCTAGGACTAAACAAAGGACTATAAACTTTATTAAAGAAAAGCTTAGAAGAACTCTAGAAGTTCTAATCCACAACATAAACAGTCTTCCAAGCATCCTGGAAAATCTACAGCCAGGACAGGATAAAGTAGATGAATGGGACCTTCTAAAAATCAAATCCCTATGCACGTCCAAAAACTTCTCCAATAGGGTAAAAAGGGAAGCCACAGATTGGGAAAAAATATTTGGTAATGACATGTCTGACAAGGAACTTATATCTAGAATTTATAAAATACTCGAGCACCACAACAAGATAAAAGTAAATGACCCAATTGAAAAATGGGCACAGAATATGAACAGACACTTCACCAAAGAAGACATTCAGATGGCCAACAAGCACATGAAGAAATTTTCAAAATCCCTAGCTCTGAGAGAGATGCACATTAAAACAACTATGAGATATCATCTCACCCCAGTCAGAGTAGCAAAATTTAACAGAACAGCAAACATCAAATGCTGGCAAGCTTGTGGAGAAACTGGAACCCTTATTCACTGTTGATGGGAGTGTAAAATGGTGCAACCACTCTGGAAGGCTGTATGGTGCTTTCTCAAAAAGTTGCAAATAGAAATACTATTTGACCCAAAAATTCCACAACTGGGAATTTACCCTGAAGAAAACATAAATGCCACCCAAGCAGATATATGCCCACCCATATTTATTGTGTCTTCGTAATAGCAAAGAGCTGGAAACAACCCTAGTGCCAATCAACAAATGAATGGATAGAGAAGCTCTGGTATATTCACACAATGGAATACTATGCAGCATTGAAAAGGAACTAATGAAATATGCAAAATGGATGACCGTGGAGAACATCATGTTGAGTGAAATATCTCAGTCACAAAAGGACAAATATTGCATAGGGCCACTGTTAAAAAACGGGACTGACATCGGGGTTGAGAGAAGACAGAAAAGGAGGGGAGGAATGATATATATTGCATTGAAACAGATGAGGGAGATAACTGTTTAAAAGGGACATATGAATGGATATTCTTGTCATTACAGAAGTCCAGAATGAAGGCTGCATAGTGGAGTGGACTTTGGGGGAAGGATTGCATAACAATAAAAGAGTTTTTTCATTTCAAGGAGAAGAGTGAATTGGGAGGGAGGGGATGGGTAGGGAGAAAAGTGCAACAATGACTGGAAATCCTTAAGTCTGTAAACTTTCATTAAAATTAATTAAAAAAAAAAAAAGGGCAACACCACAAACTCTCCTTCCTGGGTGTGTCTGCATGTTGCAATTGTACAAATAAATGCTCACTCCAAATCAGCAGTAAAAGAAATTGTCATAAAAGATTATTATAGTGCATGACCACTATGGTAGAAAGCTAAGGGAATGTTTATACACAGAATTTATTTTGATTCCTGGGAAAAGAAGGGGAATAAAATTAACATACAGAAAAGCTGAGAAATTCAAAGAAGTCACTGGTCTGCACTCAGAACAGACCCTTCAGAGGCTCTTTAATGTTGTAAATCATACAAGAAGATTGTTCGTCCTTCTCCTGCAGAGCTGCTGATGGTTTCAGACCACCAGCGTTGGAATCTTTGGGTTAGCAGAGTTCTTTGAGTTGGGTGAAGGGAAAGGAAATACATGATATATTGATCAGATATTGCAATCAATGAATTAATCTATTTTAATTCATTTTAAAAAATGAGCTCTGGTGGCTCACTGCTAAGGAGCTGTGCTGCCAGTCCAAACCCTCACAGTTCAAATCCACCAGTTGCTCCATGGGAGAAGGATGCATAATCTCTTCCCAGGGATTTACAGCCTCTGAAAATCCACAAAGGGTCAGCTAGGGGTTGGCTCTGACTCAACAGTACATAACTTTAAAATTAACATTATAAACTGCACAAATGATTGACATTTTAATTACAATGTTCTAAAATAAAATGTGTATAAACATTGGCATGAAAAAATTTCCCACAAACTAAAGAAACACAAAATCAGAATGACTTTCTATTCTCTGTCTCCACCTGCTGGCCATTCTATCACTCTGCTATAATATACCTACACAATTTGGATTGCCAATGTAGTTTATACTTAATATTTATACAGCTTAGTGTACTTGCAAATAGGATATGAGAACCAAGAAGTATACAGTTCAAATTTTAAGCAAAGTATAAATATCCGCTTGCAAATAACATGAAGGCTTAAGAATCATAAAATGCTTTTTATAGCTCACAAATATTAAGATCACAGTAATGTAAAGAAGGTAAAGATAGTTAATTTTTAGTTCAGTGCTTTTCACCCAAGCAATTGGAGACATGCCTCTCTGTGAGTCATCCTAAGTCTCTTGGCCTACGTGTAGAACATGAAAAAAGGTATACTTAACATTATAATGAAATTCTGTATTTGGAATATGGCCAAGTCTTTCTCATTTTTTTTTTAAAGCACCAAATAATGGAGTCCCAAGTGTTATAAAGTAAAAGGTTAAATTCATTGGCACTGGAATCAGTGTTGTTCAAGTACATCTCTGCACCTACTAACTGTACTGTGTGCGTCACTTAAATTCTTTTGTTATCCCATCTATAAAATGGAGATATAAATAACTATGCGCATGATGAAGAATAATTAACTGAGAAGCTAGGTGAAATGTTTTGCAAAGGAAAAACAGCCAAGAAATATTGATTAGGCACATATCTCACTCATGTATAGTGACTCTTGGTGGGGGGGGATGTTGGTTTTCATTCAATAAAAAAACGTACCTGGTCTCACTGTTATCTGGCACTTCCTTCCTGCACTCCTAGTCCTTGTCAACCACCAATTTATTCTCATCATTATAGTTTTGCCTTTCCATGTCATATAAATGGAAGCATACATTATGTAATCACTTTAAGACTGGTGACTTTCATTTTACATAATGCCTTTGAGAATCATCCATGTTGTTATGTGTATCAATAATTAATGCACTATTCATTCCACTAAATTGATATACATGTCTGTTCATCCATTTCCTTACTGAAGAAAATTTCAATTGGTTATCTCATTGTGGGAAGCCATGAGGCGGCTTCTAGATAAAGTGAGTACTTGGGAAGTTCAGTGCACTATTTACCAATGTGTAAGGTGCAGTGTTTCACAACTGTTTCACACAGAAGCCTCCACACTGGAGACTGAAGGCCCAACTGACTTTTATATACTAAGGCCTGCCCACCATGTCCTGACTGATTGAAATAAGAGGCTTCCAGTCCACAGCTGATTGTTAACTAAATCCAGAAGACCAATCTCGAGGGCACTTAACAACAAACAACAAGGAGCAGTGGGTAAAGTAGCTTGGTTGCTAGCAGAAAGACTGGCAGTTCAAAGGCACCATGTGCTCTGTGGGGGAAAGATGAGGCAGTCAGCTTCTATAAACATTTACAGTCTTGGAAACCCAGCGGGGCAGTTCTACTGTGGCCTCTCGGTTTACTGTGAGTCCAAATCCACCTGATGGTAGTGAGTTTAGTTTGAAGGAACCTTCAGAACTTCAGCAACCTGTCACGTTGAACCATTATAAATTGACAGACTAACAGTTTTCCTAACAGTGTTCTATAAAAGGCACCTTGAAGAAAACAGGAGATTGCATGCATA
Organism: Elephantulus edwardii; assembly: GCF_000299155.1. Taxonomy (NCBI): domain Eukaryota; kingdom Metazoa; phylum Chordata; class Mammalia; order Macroscelidea; family Macroscelididae; genus Elephantulus; species Elephantulus edwardii. Next base: position 68,477 of record NW_006399844.1, on the reverse strand, counting down.
CTAATAGTTTTCATTAGTTTATTATAAAAGGGAAAAAAAATTCAGAGACAAAATAAATAGGTACTGCTGAGTCTACTACAACTCAGGGCAACCTTACATACAACAGAATGAAACACTGTCCAGTTCCATACGAGTCTCATGATTACTGGCATGTGTGAGTCCACTGTTAGGACTACTGTCCTGATCCTGTCACTGATGGTGTCTCCTACCCTTTTTGGCCTTCTACATTACCAAACATGCTGTCCTCTTCCTGCGACTGACCCTTCTTGATGATGTGTTCAAATCAAGTGGGTCACACAGTGCTCTGTTGTGATCCAAAGGTTTTCATAAGCTAATTTTTGGAAGCAGGTCACCAGGCTTTTATTGCTCGTTTGTCTTCATCTGGAAACTCTGCTGAAAGCTGTCCATCATGGATGATGCCACTAGTGTTTGCAATACTGGTGACATAGCTACCAGTATCACAGCCACATGCAGCCATCACAACATGACACATTGGTAAGCCTTAATATCTATTTTTTTCTGAGGCTAAACACCCTTCAAACACAGCATCCCTGGTCTGCATGCACTATACAAGCTGGCTCCTTAGCTGGTGGTGAAACAGGTCAGAGATTCCAACAACCCAGATCATGACTATGCAAGAAAGTAGCTGAGCCCTTTGAGAAACCCTTAAGTAACTGCTAAGTCATTCTAAATAATTAGTAGGTAGATTGCTTTTGCCCCTACGATGCAACCCCACATATCAGCTGCTCAAATGTGTGTCTCCCTGGTGTCAACCTGGTTCCATTTGTAAAATATGATGGATGTCCAATGACCTGCTACTCCAAAGGGTGCCACTTGTGATCCAGCTGGCCTAAATAGTCAGTCAGGATATCGTCTAAGAAGCCCCTGATAGCTCTTTTGGCTGTGTCACCAGTTGGTGCCTGGATGCTGCCTATATGCTCCAGGGCCGCTCTGACCATCTGGCCTCTCTCTTGTGGGCTGTGGGGTGGTCCGGTGTCATCACCTTCAGCTCCTGACTTTAAAAACTGCAGGATAAAGGAACGGATCATGTCCCTGTTCTGTTCAAGGGCTTCTTTGATGCAGGGCAAATCTGAGGTGCTGGCCAAACTCAAGAGATGAATCAGTGCCTGGCAGATTTGGGTCCGGAGGCTGGCACAATACTTGAACTCCAAAAAGTCTGTGGTGTCTTCGCTCTTTCGTAAGGCGGTGACCAGTGCGTTCCAGATCTGAGTGTACTGCTCAGTGGACCCATACTGCTCTCTCTTGCCTGGGATGGAGAGAGCGGTGGCAGATTTGATGCGTACTTTGAAGTTCTTACATGAGGTTACAACGGATGTCAGGGCATCGTAGGCCTGGGAGGTCCATGGGGCTGTTCCTAGAAATGATCAAGCCATTAAAACAAGTGAAGGCTCAAAAGTCAGTGGGTGGCTGGGGCAGAAGGAACTCTCTTACCTAATGGAAGAGCAGGATTTTTAAATACGTTTCCCATTGCATAACAAGCATTCCATCGGACTTTCATGGCAGCTTCAGCTAGAACAGTAGAAATGAGGGCCTGGATAGACTCTTCGATGATTTCGGTAAACTTGGGTTTTTCTATATGAGATGGCTGTAGAAAATGAAGCAAATTCCCAAGGGCCCGGACAGCATTGCTTTTTACCTAGAATAAAATGTATTATTATTAGAACCTCATTTGCCAAAGTGTTGTTTCAGAAAATAAAATTTCAGCTTAAAGTTCTAGATTTCTGAAAATAGAGAATCAAACAAAAATGCAAACTATAAAATTGAAAGAGCTCCACTCTCTCCAAGTTCTTGGAATTTTGCAAAGTCCTGTCTGATGGTGCAGCCTGATGTGTCATTCTTCAAAAGATCCTCTCCCTGGTTTTCTTGCAAGTGCTTCACAAACTTCAGTGAGCACCTGCCCATCTGCCTCATGGACAAAGTCACACAGCAAGATTAGGAAAATATGCCAGGCTTCATGATTCTGGTCTATTAAATTTTCTGCTAGACTAGATGTTCTTTACTCTTATAGCCTATTAACTCTTTAACTCTTAAATATTAACTATTTAACTCATGGGAGTTAAAAAAAAGACCAATCAATTATCCAAGGCCCTCATCCCAGAAATTCTGACAAAAAATTAAGTCTGATATGGGTTTCTCAGGTGACTCATCAGGTTTTTCAGTGATTGATATGGGTCATTACAGACTGGCATGGTTGATTCAAAAGAGGTCTTCTTCCAGAGAAGAGAGAGAGATTTCTTACCAAATGGAAAAGCATGATTTTTTAGAGCAATTTTTTAAAAATTTTATTCTGATTTATATACAATGTTTAAATATATTGCTTTTCATAAAAAAAATCCTTCCCATTTCCTTCACCTCACCCACCCATCAAACTGTGCAACCCTATGATTAACACCCTATCCTCCCCATCCTCCCCCTTCTATTTCCACTCTTCATCCCACCTTGGATCCTCATACTAATTCTACAGTAATGGTTTTATACAGTATTTGTCCTTGTGGGACTGAGTTAGTTCACTCAGCATAAGAAAAGCATGATTTTTAAATACATACACATCAGGTTGCTTCAATGTAAGCCATCTTAGATTCCAGTGAGGGATGTAAAACTATTTCCAAATTGTAGATGAGAAAAACGGACTTCAGAAAAGTTAAATAATGCAATAAAGGTCTCTGGCCTGGATGTGAATCCATGTCTGCCTCACCTAAAGGGCAGGTCTATTATTAACACTCATTTATAAAACACAGGGGTTACTCAAAACTAAAAGATCATCTATCAGACTTGATCATTTTATATAAAAAAATGGAAAACATTAAAATATTCATCTTAATAGTCCAACACAAATATATTACCGTATAGTATTACAACAGGTATTGCTTATCTTCATGGAGCACCTGACAACAAAGAAACCGTCTAGGTGTGGAGTAGCCCCGTTAAACCCCCAAAGAGCGTACATACTTGACCCCTCTGGGATTTAATAGGCCAGTTTGTGGAGTGAAACATCACATACTGGGATAAAACTCTAAGACACCAATCATCTAAATGAGAAGTGCTGGGCTGTGTTGTAAGCCTACCTTATCTTTATCCTTGGACGCCTCTATTGCTGATCGCAGCATTTTTAAGAGCAGGAGACCAGAGAACTCCTCCTGGAAACTTGGGTCTGGTGTTTCCCTATTACACCAAAGCAGACAATACAGGTACAAGGAAAAATATTTAAGTACATACACATAAAAAATATATTTACTTAGTAGAAGTATAAAAAAAAACCAAACCTTCGACAAATCTGTTCAGATCATACACAGATTTAGTTTCTATCTTTTTGACCCAGTTGTTACTGTTGTTGTTGACTGCCAATGAGTCAAGTACAACTCATAGCGACGCTATGAACAAAAGACCTAAAGCCTATCATAGTTTCTCAAAGTTCAGAGTTTCCAGAGGCATGTTGTTTAGGAAGTAAATGCCACTATATATAAAAAAGTGATCTCAAAACGGAGATTTTCTACACGACAATGTTCAGTGCATAGAAAAGCCTAAAGCCAAAACCAAATTAAAGCAACAGGATGATTAAATAATCATTAATAGGGACAGAGTATGGTTGTTGTTAATTGCCTGCGAGTTGAGCACAATTCATAGCAACCCTATGAAGGCCTAAAGCCCCTCTACAACTAGAAACATCTGTCAAAATTCATAGTTTCTGGAGGCATGTTATTTAGGAAGTGGATGCCACTTCTGCTTCCAAAAGGGACAGACTACACAACGTTAAGTATCAATTAAAAATTCATAAAATCCAAGACGTTTATACAATGTACATGTTAAGAGTTAAATAATCAAAAGTCACTTGTGTATTACCATTAGTGGCCTCTAGGGAGGGGACCTAAGGGTCAGGACATGAGAAAGGCTTCACAATGATAATCTTTTGGCATTTATGAAAATGGTTTTAAACCAAAAAACAAACTGTATTTAAAGAAGCAGGACCACCAGTACTACCAAGGTTTTGGATTTCTACTTTCATATTCCCGCATTTTCACGGACAGCGAGGAAAGCACGGATCAGGTGGGGTTTCATTCTGTTGTACACACAGTCATATGAATATGAGCTGACTTGAAGGCATCTGACAGCAATATACTGGAGGCCCTGCATGGCACATACTATTGAATGCTCAACTACTAACCAGAAGGTTGGTGGTTGAGATCCACACAGAGGAGCCTTGGAAGACAGATGTGGCAATCTGCCACTGCAAGTTCACAACTCTCTGCAACAATAAAGAGCAGCTCTCTTCTGCACATATGGGGTCACCGTGACCTGATGTGATGAAAACTGAGAACTACCACTTAATATATTCCTAGTCTTGAACAGACCATGGACTGCCAGGAAAACAAATAGGTCTGTCTTAGAGACGGTGAAACCAAGTTTCTCCTTGCCGGCTAGGATTTTGAAGCTCCGTATCACATAATGTGTGCATGGGGCCAGGAGGGATCAGTCCTTAGAAAAGGACATCATAAAAAAAAAAAAAGAAAAGAAAAGGACATCATGCTTGGAAGGGTGGAGGGACAGCACAAGAAAGGAAGACCTCGGATGAGATGAATTAGTACAGTGACTAGGGCAGTGGGGGGTTGGTGTGTCAGAATCAGTGACACTGGCTCAGGACAGGCCAGACTTCAGAGCTGTTGTACAAATAGTCACTACAGGTCATAGGCAACTTGATGGTACATAACAAAAAATATATAAAAATGTAGCTTGTTAATAGGGAGCTCTGGTGGCCTAGTGGTAAGAAACTGCATTGCAATCCCAAAGGCATGCAGTTCAAATCTACCATCTGCTCTGTGGGAGAAGGATGGGCAATCTCCTCCTGTGCAATTAACTGCCTCTGAAAACCCACTGAAGGCTAAGCTATAGGTCAGTTCCGACTCGATGATACTCAACAACACAAACTTGTTAATATTATTACTAAAAGGGATACTAAACAAAGTAGGATGATTAACTATAAAGAAGTAGAATTACTATCAGTCCTTTTCTATAAAAAGCCAAAATATCTTTCAGGGACTATGCCTGAGAAGTCATCCTTAGGAAGATAAGCTGGGCCACCTACATGTTGACAATCAGAGTGTCCGTCAAGTTTCCCAGGGACCAGGCTGCTTTGACTCGGACATTCAAGGACTTGTCTTGAAGTGACATCAGTATTGCATTTGCAGTATCTGCAACAAACAGGACATCCTAGAAGATAAACAAAACAATACATAGTTGCTTTAGGAACTCACACTGGTATTTCTCAAATTAAAAAAAAAAAAACAAAACCAACAAACTTTTCAGGTAAAGCTATATAACCCTTTACAATGCATTTCTATTTGGAACTCAAAATAACTCACTGTTCTTCTTACATTTAATCACAATTTAGACATTCACTAAAATTCCAAAGGCACCTCTCCTACAATTTGGGAATTTTGCCCTTGTGAACATACTGTAACTTAGTTCATGGTAAAGAAAAGTATGAATTCAGACCCTAAAGGGTGGGGCTAGATCAAGTCCTCTTATTTCCATTTCTCAATCCTCACTGCCAGTAAGCCATGCAGCATTCTCTCTTCAACTCAACCCCCTCACAGCTGGGTCAGAGTTCACAATTCAAAGGACATCATCCTTCAGATTGTCAAATAGGAAGACACTAGCTGTTAAGTCTGAGGAATTCACAAAACAACCTTACTTTCTGGCCTGCCATTTCTAAGGCTTCTTTGGGTCCAGTAAGTCAATGAAATTATTCAAGAGAAATCAAGGGAAAATACACCACACTTACAGCATCAGATTAACTATAGCCAAAAATGACAGAAATTGGGAGATGCATAGGAGGAAGTCTGGGAGGGCTGCGGAGCATCTATGACCAAAAGGGATGGGCTACCTTTCTCAAGAGCAGAGATTTTCACCAACCAGGAAGTTCAACTGAGCCTTAGCACTCGGGGCTTTTTTTATAGGCCTCACAGTGTGATCATGATAGGTTACATCATGCCTCCTGAGGCTGGACGAATCAGGCTACTTCTTGGTCTGTTCAGCTTCTGCTCATTAGCCTCAGCTGTGATCTCGCCTTCAAGGACCAAAAACAGAAGCCAAATTCCTTTCCATACATCACACATGGCCTGGGATAGATAATCTGTGTTTGGCCTGATTTCTTCCTCAGGAAACAACGTTGTATCAGTGAAATGCATTCTTTTTTTTTAATAACTTTTTAAAATTTATTTTATTATTTTTTGTGCGTGTACCGTAAAATTGGATCTGACTGGTACAGGAGGAGACTGCCCCTCCTTCTTCAGCAGAGCATCTGGTGGACTCAAACCATGAACTTTTGGGATTGTAGTGCAGCTTCTTGCCACTAGGCCACCAGAGCTCCCTGAAATGCATTCTTAAAACACATCATAGTCATTATGGGTCAGATAAATGTGAAGAAAGAATTAAAAAAAGTTTAAAAGGGATATGTGATTAGGTATTTTTGTCATGACAGGAGTCTAGAGTGAAGGCTATATGGTGGAGTGGACCTGGGGGAGGGTTTGTAAAACAATGAAAGAATTTGTCTTTTACTTTTCTAAGAGGGTAGTATACTAGGGGGGAGGGTTGGGAGGGGAGAAAAGTACAACAATGAATGAACGGAAATCCAAAGTGTCTGTAAATTTTTATTGAAATTAATAATAAATTTAAATAAAATTTAAAAAATTAAAGAAGAAATCTAAAAAAAATTTAAAAAAGAAATTCAGTTATTTATGTAAAGCTATATCAATACTCCAAATTCATACTATCACATGTCAATGTCTTATTTCATTTTCATTTAATCTTTCAATTATGTTAAGCATTTATTAGCACCAGGGATCTGAGAGCATGCCCAGTAGTTAAAGAATATATGAATTACAGACATAAGTATTCTTTTACAAGCAATTAAGGAAACCAGATTACAAAGCAACTGTGTTTGCTTTATTGTCCATTCACGAGCCCAAAATCCATCAGAAAAGCAGTGTTATGGGTCATTAAAGAGACAGAGAAGGGCTAAGCTGGCTCATTCTGACCTGTCTGAGACAAGGAAAAAGCACGTAGACTCCAAGGGCCCGTGAGGTTGCAGCTTTCACCAAACGGTTCTTACTGTCATTCAGTCCGAGCAATATTGTGATGCACAGGATCTGCCGGTCATTCTGCAAAGATGAAGGTTGGCAAAGGAAAAGTGAGACGTGATCTAACTAATAGGCAGTGTCTTCAACATATGACTGACAGATCTGCATCTGAGTCGCTATTCAGGAGCTGACCATAACTGTGACCTTGAGGCTATTGCTGTTAAAGTACAAAGGTCCAACTCACACTCTATTACCTGAACACCCACTTTGCATAAGGACACATATGCAGCATCCATTATCAGATATTACAACTTCTATTTCATCAAAGGGAATGCTGGTGGTCTAGTGGTAAGGAGCTGGGCTGCCAACAATGCAGTTCGAATCCACCAGCTGCTCCATTGGAAAAAGATGTGAGATCTCCTCCCACGTGATTTACTGCCTCTGACAACCCGCTGGAAGGCCAACTATGGGTTGATTCCAACTTGATGAAACATACAACAAAAACAAAAATCCCATTACTACTGCTTTCTTTAGGAAAGCTCATTTAAATGTTAAGAAAAACAGGCAGATCTCACTGAAGAGTGAAAAAAACCAAGTGGTTTGAGTATCATCTGTGTTGGGTACCAAGCTAACTCTTTTCACATGTTGTTGTTAGGGGCCATAGAGTTGGGTATGACTCACAGTGACCCTATGAACAACAGATCTGAACCTTGTCCTATCCTGTGCTCACCTCACAATCCCTAACACATTTGAGCCCACTGCTGTAGTCACTGTGTTAATCCACCTGGTCAAAGGTCTTCCTCTCTTTCGCTGTCCAAACATCTTCCCAAGCATGATGTCCCTTCCAGTGAATAACCTCTCCTACCAACAAGCCCAAGTACATGAGATGAAATTTTATCGTCTTTGCCTCCAAGGAGCATTCTGGCTGTATCTTCTCCAAGACATGTTTGTTCTTTTGGTAGTCCACAGGACGTTCAATACTCTACTCCAAGACCACAGCTCAAAGGCATCAATTTTTCTTCTGTCATCCACATCTACTGTCCAGTGCTCAGCAGCATAGCAAGTAACAGAAAAGACCATGGTCTAAATCAGGCACACTTTAGTCCTCAAAGTAAAATCACTGCTCCTCAATAATTTGAAAAAGTCCCTGACTGCAGATTTTCCCAGTACAATACGTCTCCTTATCTCCTGACTACTGGGTACCAAGTGTATTGACTGTGGAACCAAATAGGATGAAGTCAGACAGTTTCAATCTTTTTTCCATTTACCATGATGTTGCTTATAGGTCCAGTGGTGAGAATTTTTATTTTCTTGATGTTGAGATGCAATCTATATTGAGGGTTATATTCTTTGATCTTCTGCAGCAAGCGCTTCAAGTCCTCATTTACAGTGAGCATGGTTGTATCATCTGCATAACCGTATTTCAATGCCATTTTCACATACTTTGTATCATTTCTTACACTGTCATTTCACAGGCAATGAGACTAAGTTTCAGAACCTAAGAACCAAATCAAAATCAAGAACTGTAAGTTAAACCTAAGCCTTTCCAACTTTCATATCTGAAATCTTTCTGAAACTTTTCTAACTTAAGAACACCAAGTGCTCCTCGACCTTCTATCCTCTCCCTTCGGGAGCACAGGGCAAAAACTGTCTGGTTTCATAAAGGTTTTACTCAAAGTTTCTCCGTCTGCTGTTCTCCACCTACCTCATTTCATTCTCTAATAGAATAGGAATGTCTCTTCTTGTGCGTGGCCTCAGGTGACCTCCCAAAATGGTTTGCTACTCACTTGATCTGGAAAATTCCACAAAATCATGCAAACCAAAGGGCTCAAATCTCCAAGTCCATTTTAAGAATGCTCGGGAAACTGCCCAGGCCATCAAGGGTATGTATATCTGGAAAGCCACCAAGTATTTGAAAGATGTCACTTTATAAAAGCAGTACAACGCCATTCCAACATTACAGCAGTGGAGTTGGCAGGTGGTGTGCCCAGGTCCAAAAAGAGTACTGAGTTTTGCTGCATATGCTTAAAAATGCAGAGAGTAAAGCTGAACTTAAGGGTTTAGATGTCGAGTCTCTGGTTCCTGAGCACATCCAGGTGAACCAAGCTCCCGATGTGCACTGCCGCACATACAGAGCTCATGGTCGGATTGACCCCTACATGACCTCCCCCTGCCACATGAGATGATCCTTACTGAAAAGAACACACTGGTCCTAAACCAGAAGATGAAGTTTCCCAGAAGAAACTGAAGTAACAAAAGGACATGGCTCAGGAGTAAATGATTCAGCATCAAATAAAAGTCAAATAACTTTAAAAAATACAATAACCACCTTTTCCTCTGAAACAATGCTGAAGATCAGTTAAAATGGGAAAGTATCAAACTCCGAAGCTCAGAAATATAATTGATAAAAAATGCTGTTGGAAGTTACCGGCAGAACACTGAAGGCCTCTGGCAAGATGGAAGACAGCGCGTCACAGGCACTCGCTTGCAGGGTCGGGTGCTCGGAGTTCTGGAGGGCTCTGGGCAAAGGGCCGTTGAGCATCATCATCCAGAATGTCACCACCTGGAAGAGAAGCACTGCTCAAACTAAGTCCCAGACACAACAGGTGGACAAACATGACACAAAGCCATAAGAAGTGACCACAGTAATGAAAGGCTTGGTTTGGGGAAAGTTTTCATTGGTTCTTCTTTCAAAGTTATGAGAAGACCTTTACAAAAAACAAGTAGGTGAATTTTTTCATTTTATTGATTTAGGAATTACACCATAATAGATAAAGTTGAGCAGAAAGAATAGTGACAATAATACTGAGGAAAACCTTGTGGAGGGATTCCACTCTGCTATACATGGCGTTTCCACTTGGCTAACAACAACAAGAGGTCCTGGGGTCATTTGTTACTCAGCAACAGAGAACTCATGTTACAATGAATACATTTTTTTTAACTTCATAGACTTGAAAAAGAAAAACCAACCAAACAAAAACACAATCTGAAAGGTTTACTTTCTAACTAGAAAAGGGAGATGTTTGGATTCAAATCTATGAAGAGTTTAGTATTCAAATGGCTTTCCTAGCCACTGAATTTTCCTTTGTCATATAGATGGGTAGGACTATGGGAATAGGGTGTGTTAGCCTATTCATAAGGAGATAGGCTGGTCTTGTCATCGTGCAGATCCAGCAGCAAGAACTTCACCACCAGAAAAGAGTTTATAGGAGAGTGCAACTCATCCTTTAGGACCAGAGCAAAAGCCACAGCAGTTGACGCAGGGAACCAGATACCCAACATGAGATAGAACTGACCTCGGCAATGCTATCCTCTCCCCCTACTCCCACCCTCCCAGAACCAGAGCTAAGAGCCTTTGCCCAGGTTTGTTAAGACAATTGGAGGACTGAGGAAGGGTGGCAATATTCATAGGACTGAGAGCTTTGTAACACTGGCCTAAAGTCACAAGGCTTACAGCTGAGGTACCTGTGAGCACATTTTAGAAACTGTCTTTACTGCATTCTGCTATTAACCTGGGTAACAACCTTTTGACTTCCCCATTATGGTTCTGTGTGGTCTTTGAGCTATTGCACCAGATTTTGGATCCAGTAAAGCAGTAAGATTAGTGTTGAGATGAGTGGAAAGTGGCACAGGAGTGTGGGCGACATGCCTGACCTCATGGGAATTGGCTCTGTGTTGCTGATGCTGTTGACAGAATAGTTCCCCTGTAAAGGTGGTCAAGGTCAGATATGGCAATCTCTACATGGCCCTTGCTCTTTTGACAAAATCCTAGACTGTTTGATAGCAGAACTCAAATCTCAGCCTTATCAATGGTCACATCTCAGCTTGAACGGCAGTCTATCGAGGGGAGGGACTAGGGCGAGAGATGTTGGTAGTGGTATTAAGAATATATAGAGCAAAACAACCCAATTCAACAGTTATTACATGTACAATTCAGTGACACCTTATTTTTCTGAGTTGTTAGTCCCCCATTCACATAAAGTCATTGTTCCCTAAGCTTCTTATCTATTCTTTCAAGATGCTACTGTCAGTTTGATGCCATCTATTCCACTTTATCACTGAACTTCAAAAGAAAGCTATAAAAGAGCCACTAAGAACAGAGAAACATTCAAAATCACATTTACTTACCAAAGAGACTGGCACTCTCTGATCAGGTGCTGTGGCAGAGTCTGGTTTATACTGTTGTATTATTCCTGTACCCAATTCTTCCAGAAGCTGCCAAGATAAAAAAAAAAGGGATTATCTAGACAAAGAATTAGAATTATACAAGTCACTGTTAACTTCAGTTTGGAGACCACCACAAATCAAAGGGAGACAAAATTTTCCCGGGAGCAAAATTACCTGAGAGAGAGAAAGAGAAATGGGGGGGGGGGGGGAAGTAGGAGGGGAAGGGGGGGAGAGAGAAGAGAGAGGAAAAAGAGGAGAAAGGGGAAAGAGAGAGAGAGAAAGATTGATTTATCACCCATATTCTGGGTTTACATACAGAGCCAAAGATGGAGGAAGGTCTGATTGCCTTACCAGAAGTATTATCAGTAAAGGTACCTGTATTCAAACATTCTTTAGGAAACCTGAGAAGTGATGGACACACAGCAGAAGGAAGAAACAGAAGATGAAAATCAGCAACAGTAACACAACCACACTGCTTTTAATGAACTTCACTACCTTTGCTCCATGAAGCTGAATGGATGGATCTGCTTCTCCCATGCACTTGCAAATCACCTCTCCAAGCTCCACCAAGTAGGTCTGAGCCATTGAAAAGTAACCCCTTGCCAGATGCGCCAGTACCTGCAACACAAAGGTGGCAAGGGATTAACCCCATGACTTGAATCCAGAAAAGTATTTCAGAAACGATTCATTCCTAACAAGAGCTAAAATATCATGCTGAATGAGATGAAGGATGACCAAATAAATGGTTTATTTCATAAATAAAATCATACAATTTTATGGTGTCTTAGAATTTACTTAGTTTTTCATTAGTATCATCCCATTTGAGTCTCTGAACAATTTTTGTGGTAGATTTTGTACTTTTCAAGTCGAAGAAATGAAGGCGGAAAAGGTTAAAAAATGTGTTTAATGTTGCACAGATTATTAGTAGTCAAATTCAGGATGAAATCCACATCTTAGATCACGTTTGTATAGAGGAAAAGCAAGTATTTTTATCTTGGATTGTTTACTTCTTTTGAGCAAGCAATAATTTCGCTTTCCTTCAGCAGCACAAGAACAGGGACAAATTTACAGAAAACTAAACATTTAATTTTCAGAAAAAAAATTTAATACAGTTTTTTTCAGAATAATTACATACTCTGTTCACCCATCTATCAAATACTTCTCGAGGTGACTAAAATAACAAGCAACAAGAAAAAAAAAGGAAAAATCTTGACGTTTTACAACTAAGTAACTCTCAAAACAAAACAATAAAACCAAACCACCCATATCTAAAATATAACTCTCTGTAAGACTTGTTACATATGGCTGGACTTTACATTATTTTCATTTATACACTCTTCATTATTTGTACTTCAAAGATGAGGAAATGAAACCTTCTCCCTACCTGTAAGGCCTCCAGTCGCATGGGGGACGGTTCATAGAGCCCAGCTGCTGCACAGCCAGCCTCGCAACCTGAGCAGGAATCCTCCTTGGGCAGTACAACAATGGAAATGCAAAGGCGAATGAGCCAGCAGGGCTCAGACGAGCCCCTGGGGGAGTGCATGGTGGTCTCTTCTACAGAGGGTCCCCACGGAGCTTTCTTCCACAAATCAGGAGGGCTCAGATGAGGAGTTGCTGAATTGCTATTACTGAGTCCAGAAGAACAAGGCTGCTGTAAAAGCAGCTGAACTTCAGGTAAAGGTGCATGAGTAGAAACTATAGCTCCTAAGAGTGTAAGACTTGATACACGAACATTAACATCTGATAATGGAAAACAGTAAGAACCCATTAGTTATCTTCATTATGGATCGTAATTGTCATTACTGAGCAGTTTAGAATTATAGGACTTTGTTTAATTTGAATCTAACTACAATTCTAGAACTACCTCTCAGGTTTGTTTTTTTTTTAAAAAATACACAGGGGAGAAGTAAAAGGTAAAATAATAATGTGGAAAAAAAAAATTCTACCAATCCAGGCTGTTAAGATTTTCTGTTCAGACAAATGGCTTGGACTCTTTCAAAACTCCTTATCATTGGAGAAAAAAAAATGGTAGGTGTACTACTCTAAATATTTAAGAAACTAACGTGCCATTACTACTAAAGGCAGTTCATGAAACATAAATGAATCTTTAAATTTTAAAAGAAATCGAGGCTTTTTGGGACATGTGGAGAAATTTAAATGTGGACTACTAGGTAGTATGAAATCACTGTTTACTTCATTAGATGTGAAAATACTGTTTTCAAATGATTGTCCTCATTCTGAGATGTGTGCTAAGGTATTTAAGAGTGAAACAGCCTGTCTTTAATTTTCTTTCAGTGTAGGGAGAAATAGTCATATATACACATACATGTAACACGTATAGGAAGAAAGAGAATGCAAATATGTTAATTTTTAAAGAATAAAATGTTAATAACTGTTAAGTCTAGGTACAGATACACAAGTGTTGACTGTACTATTCCTTCGACTTTTCTGTGGATTGAACATTTTAACAAGTAAGTTATTGGAGAACAAAGCTAGACATGTGGAAAGGAGCTCTGAGACACAGTGACTTCTCTCAGAAAGAGAAAGCTAAGCAGTGGGCCGAGCAGAAGACTTGGGAGGTTTTAATCTTACTTCCATCTCTAATGTGATCAGAGATCCTGAGCAAGTTTTACTTTTCTGGGTTTTATTTTACACCTTAATGAAAGGAATGGACTAGACTCAATTTATAATTATCTCATTTGAGGATCAGAAAGTCCTATGAGGGAGGTATAAATCTTCCTACAGGAGGAACTCAAGGCTCAGAGGGCCATGACTATAAAGCAGTAGTCATGGAGTAGCCTAGAAACCCTTCTCAGAGTGACTCCAGCTAGCTCCAGTGCTCTTTCCATGATGTTACCAAAACATACATACTTCCTTCTAATTCTACAACTCTGACTGAGGAACTTAAACTCTGATGAGGACTGATCCTAAAGCTTATAAACAAAAAGGGGGAGAATATCCAAAGGGCAAGTGTTCATAATACACCTAGAAAAGGTGTTAGGAGCAAGTTAGGAAATAACAGAAAATAAGACATGTAGTTGGTAGAGAATTTGAAGTTCTCTGATTTTATCTGAGCTTTAGAGGAGATACTGTTAAATTAGTTAAGTTTTACACTCCAGTTTCTTTTCTCAAAATGAGGATGATATCTATTCATCCATCCACCCATCCATCATCTCCCTACATGACTAAAGCATTTAATTCTCTACTTCCCTTTCTTCCAGTGAAGACCATTAGGTCTCCAAGGGTCAAAAGTGTTGTAGTAACAGTTGGTTTCCTCCACGGTTGTAAAGAAAGACAGGTATGTCTTAGAGATTTAAAAACTAGGTAAACATCAGTTCACACGCCTATCTCTCTTTAAGCCTGTTTATAAAAATGGAAATGCTCTGGCTCCCTGGCTAATACCAACCTTTGTGGCGGATATAAGGCTTTATCTGGTTCCAGACTTTGGTCAAAAGGCTGAGTTTCAGACGATTGTAAGGTGCATTTGATACTAAATTTGCAAGGCACTGCAAAACACAAAAGGACCATGAATAGATCTGGCTAAGTCAGTCTAGAAAAATTGTAAAGAACTGAATTTTAAATCTTCTTATACTTATTTCAGTATCTGTCCTTTTTTATTGGAAGGAAGAGAAAAGAACTCTTGAATTCTTATTAACACAATAGTTTAAAGATAAAGAATTACTTTTTAAGAAGTCATTTATTTATATGATCACAGAAGTAGGTAAGGATTTCTAAACAGGAAATCTTTGGTGAAAGTACTATTTATAGTCTTGTGTTAATGTTGGACAATGTAAAACATTATAAAAAATTAAAATGGAGAAATCCATTGGGAGTCCACAGATGCCTTGGTATATTTACCTTAATTATCTGAGTAAGAGTTTGTGAAGACGATTCTGCTACCAAAGCTAACAAAAGACACCTGTGCAGCTCTTTAATGCTGGATGCGATCATCACAGAGAAGGGAGTAAAAGCCCTTCTGTGGTCACTGGTATCTTCAGCAACAGACAGAAACTGCTTTGAGCCTTCCAAGATGGCTGACAAAACCTGCAGAGCACAGGCGCGGGTCTGAAATTTAAAGGGGATTCACATCTATTAGTTACAAAGCAGGAGTCACAAGTGTATGAGACTTAAAAAAATGTTTTAAGTACAAGATCATTTTAGGGAACTCTGATAGCCTAGTGATACGAAGCTGCACTGCGATCCTGAAGGCATGCACTTCGAATCCACCAGGTACTGTATAGGAGGATGGGCAGAGTGCAATTAACTGCCTCTGACAACCCATGAATCAGCTATGGATCTGTTCCAACTTGACGGTACACAACAAGATCATTTTAAGTAAAAACTTAAAGATGAGATTATCTATTAAGCCTAAAAGTACACATGCACTACCATAGTTTGCATATAATATCACGCTGGAAATCATGTGCCCATGCTCTTAATACACATAGGAAACTTGTGGCCTAGGGGATTCCACAGTTTACAAAAACCATATATTGCATACATTACCTGGGCAAAAATACTATAGACATTTGTGGTCCTGACCTAAAAACAACAGACAACCAACAACTTAAAATTACACTGCTGCCTGACCTGTTCATAGTCTGCTACGAACGTCTAATAAACCTCAGTTTCTTTCTCTTGCTAAAAAAAAAAAAAAATCACATTGCTGTCAGGATTCCTCAGGGCAGGAAGTAAGCCTTAGCTATGCCCTTGGTAGTTTTAGGTGCTGTCAGTCGAGTACAACTCATAGTGACTCTATGAACAGCAGATCTGAACCCTGTCCTACTCCTGTGCCATCCTCACGCTTTCTGACACACTAGTCATAGTCACTGTGTCAACCCACCTGGTAGAGGGTCTTCCTCTCCTTCACCGACCCTCCAAGGAACAGCCCCTCCTAACAACATGCCCAAAGTATGTGAGGTGAAGCCTCATCATTCTTGCCGCTAAAGAGCACTCTGGCTGCACCCTTTCCAAGACATATCTGTTTGTTCTTTTGTCCGTCCATGGGATATTCAGTTCTCTTCGCCAACACCACAGCTCAAGACATCAATTCTTCTTCTATTATCCCTATTCATTGTAGAGCTCACAGATGAACAGCAAGTGATCTGAAAAACCATGGCCTGAATCAAACACACCTTGGTCCTCAAACTGACATCAGTACTTCTCAATAATTTAAGTCTCTTGATTTTCTGACTGCTGGTACCAAGGGTGTTAACTGTGAATCCAAGTAAAATGAAGTTGACAGTTTCTATCTTTTTCCTATCTATCATGATGTTGCCTACTGGTTTAGTGGTAAGAATCTTTGTTTTCTTGACAATAAGATGCATCCACATTGAAGGCTGCATTCCGTGCTCTTCTGCAACAAGTACTTCAAGTCCTCCTCACTTTCAGCAAGCATAATGCAGGTTATTGATGAGACTCCCTCCAATCTAGATGCCACGTTCCTCTTACTTGAGTCCAGCTTCTTGAATGATCTGCTCAGCATAGAGATTAAATAAGTATGTATGGAGGGAGAATACAACCCTGGCACACTCCTTCATGTGCAACCATGCAGTGATTCCCTGTTCTGTTTGCACAATAGCCTCTTGGTCCAGGTCCAGGTATCACATGAGCACAATTAACTGCACTGGGATGCCTATTCTTCTCAATGTCAGCTACAGCTTGTTATGATCCACACAGTCAAACATCTTTACACAGTCAATAAAGCACAAACAGACATTCTTCAGGAATTGCCCATGTTCAGCCAGGATCCATCTGACATCGGTGATGATATCCCATTCTGGCAGTTCCCTATATATGTTCTATTGCAGCTGTTTTTGAATGATCTTCAGCACTATTTTGCTTACATGTGATATTAATGATACTGTTTGACAGTTTCCACATTCTGTTGGATCACTTTTCCTGGGAATAGAAATAAATATGGACCTCTCCCAATGCACTGGACAAACATCTATCCTCCAAATTTCCTGGCATTGAATGGCGAGAGCATCCAAGGCTTCATCTATTAAAACACTTTGACTCCTGGTGCCTAATTTTTTGCCTATGCCTTCAATGTAGTTTCCACTTCCCCCTTCATTACCATTGGCTTCTGTTCATATGGTAATTCCTAAAATTTTTCAGTGTCAATAAGTTTTTTTTGGTACAGTGATCCTGTGTATTCCTTCCATCTTCTTTTGATGCTTTCTGGGTCGTCCAATATATTGTCCTTAGCATCTTTTCAATATTGCAACTTGACGTTTAAACTTGCTTTCCAGTTCTCTTAGCTTGAGAAATGCAGAGCAAGTTCTTCCCTTTTTATTCTCCAATTTCAGCTCTCCTCACATTACATTGAAATACTTCACTTTGCTTAAGCTTCACTTTGAAATCTAGCTACACCATAGTAAAACAAATTAAAAAAAAGCCCCTTCTAATTTAGAGTATGAGAACAATCTATTTATGTTTCTGGCTTATTAAAACATAAGGTCAACTGAAGAATTAAACAGTGTGTGAGACAGGGAAAAAAATATACCCAAATGTTATTGGTGTCTTCTTTCAAAGTCTTTTATGGACATCTTCTACCACAGTACTTTCTTCTAACATATGTCTTGATGTACAATTAGTCACACTTGGGAGATTTTGCAGAAGTCAAACTTGTTGTGGACAATAATCACCACACTTACTTTCTTCATATCCTTCTAAATTACTATCTGAGCTCTGGTGCTTGCCTTCTAATCAAAAGGCTGGTGGTCTGAACCCACCAGCTGCTTGAGGAGAAAGAAAGTGGCAGTCTACTTTCCTAAAGAATTACAGCCTTGGGGATCCCCTGGACAGTTCTACTGTGTCCTATGACTTCTCAACTCAGTGGCAGTAAGCTGTTTTGTTTTTTAAACCATTATCTGGTGAAAATCTGTTAAGTTCAATCATACTACATTATGATTGATGGAACATTATTATTAAATGGAATTTATTACATTATTAAATGGCATTATTACATTATTAAATGGAACTGGCTGATCAGAACCATTTCTTTCATTCTTTTTAATGCAAAGAATGATGCCTGGGTTTTGGTGCATTATGTGCTGGGCTGCTAAGTGAAAGGTTGGTGGTTCAAATCCACTAACCACTCGTATGGAAAAAGATAGGCAGTCTACTGCTATAGTGGAGCTCTAGTGAGAAGGACATCATGCTTGGAAAGGTGGAGAGACAGTGCAAGAGAGAAAGACCCTGAATGAGATATATTGTCTCAGTGACTGGGGCAATGGAAGTAGGTGTGTCAGAGGCAATGAAATTGGCTCAAGATAGAGCAAGGTTCAGAGCTGTTGTTCACCGGGTCGCTATGAGTCAGAGTTGACTCAAATGCACATAACAACAACAGTGGCCTATTGATAACTGCAATCTCAAAAGCACATGGTTTGAATCCACCAGTTACTATGAGGGAGAAGGATGGATAATCTCTTCCTGTGTGATTTACTGTCTCTGAAAATCCCCTGGTGGGTCACCTATGAGTCGGATCTAACTTGACGGCACACAACAACTACTCCTATTAAGATGTATGGCCTTGGAAACCCAATAGAGGACTGCCATGAGTTGGAATTGACTCAATGGCATGACTTTGGGATTTGTTTTGTTTTTTGGTTAAGACCCTCATGTTGCATTTAAATTTTATCTAGGACATTTCCAAAAGGAAGTTCTTTATCTTTTTTTCTCATCACATTCTTTTGTTCTTATCACATTCCTCCTATTCAACAAAGTAAACAGTAAAACTTTTTAAAAGGTCCTCAAGTCAAAGAGATGGATAAGATCGCCTTGTAAAATATAGTTTCTCACAGCACTTTTAACACAACTTAAACATTTAAAGAATGTAAAAATAAAAAAAAAAAAATTACTTCCTTGCAGCTTTAACCCTTCTGTAGTCATATCCTAAACCCATAATGTCCCACATGCCCTTAGCCTAGATCATATCAGTATCGTGGTTAACCAGGGATGCTACTATGCCAAGGTACTCATTTCATGGTCACTGCTGATAGTGGCCCCAAGCTAGTGGGTCTTCAACTAAACTATAATAATTTTCCTTCCCAATACTAAATGCGCCATTACTAATTTCATTATCTTCACTCATCTTCTATTTTTCTTCCAGGTTCTCATTTCATACTGTCTCAGTCTGATATATTTCTCCTGGTTCAATTACTTGTTGTTAGGTGCCATAGAGTACAACTCACAATGACTCTATCAACAATAAATCTGAACCCTGCCCTATCCTACGCCAGCCTCATTATCCTTGATACATCTGAGCCCAACTGCCACAGTTATTTTATCAATCCATCCCATTCAATCCATAGAAGGTGTTCCTCTCTTTTGCTGACCCTCCATTTTTCGTAAGTCAGCATTTAAAATACCCTATAAGGCCTTCCAGTAATCAAAAACGCAAACTCACTGCTGTCGAGTTCATACTGATTTATTTTTATTTACCTTGTGAAAGCATCTGACGGGTTACATGAAAGTTTTCTTTTGTAATTAGCTATTCAAAGAGATGATCACAGGAAGTCCCAATGCACTAGAAAGTTCCAACATTCCCTCCTCTGTCCTCCCCAAAAGAAGGGAAAATCACAAAACCAAAAAAGGAATACTCCTGGCCTAATGGTAATGAGTTGCACTGCCAATGCAAAGGTACATGGTTCAAATCCAGTAGGTGCTTCATGAAAGAAAGATGGACAGTCAAGTCCCATGCAATTTACTGTCTCAGGAAACCCTGTAGAGAGTCAGTTATGAGTTGATTCCGACTTGATGGTCTAGAGCATCATCATCAACACTGGCATAATTAACCCTAATGATTAGGCAGTTACTTATCCAAAGACTTCAAATGCCATTCAGCATAAATTTTTAACGTTCATGAGTATATCTCACTGCTGCTGAGTCTGTTCTGAATCCTTATGATGCCTACAGGACAGAACTGCCTGGCAGAATATCTGAGGCTATAAATCTTCATGGGAGCTGACTACTTTCTCTTTCTCCTTCACAGCAGCTGTGGGGTTCAAAGTGTTGACCTTCCAGAATGCTTAACCTACTTCACATGTCTTTCATTATTATAAATGGTGCCCTAAATAGTAGCAGACCTTTACTTGATTAAGAGCTTTCAGAGAGGCCATAACATGCAAAGAAACAAACACAGAACATCTTACTGTAGCTATTCACAACCTGCCAAACCATTCTCTGTTTTCTCTTTGAAAAAAAGTTTCTCTCATAAAAAGATGTTAATCTTTGCTACATGTCATCTGAGGAAATGAAAATTCAAAGAGAAAAGCCACAGTCGTGATAGGATTGTATATGTAATTGTTTATCCTGTGCTGTTATAAATTATAACATTATAATTATAAATTATAAGCATTTTTGTAAGCCTTATTCTTAATATTCATTTCATTTCATAATACTCCATTGCTTATGTAATTTCTGATGTTTTTTACTATAAACAACACATGAATCAACATTTCTGTAAGAGGAGGAGAAGCACAGATGCTCAGTTATACCTCAGTGTTATACCTAAGGTGGTTAGTGTGGGTTAATACTGATAAGAGCTGTATTGAGAGAACATGCAGCAGAGGAAAAATCCCAAAGATTTAGAAATTTTTTTCTCCTTTACTATTATAAAGCTTTAAAGCTCTCTTACCTTTGGAGATGGGTCTTTTAATGTAAGAGTCATCAAGGACACAGACTGTGGGCTTCCAAGTTCAGGTGTATCAGGAACAAAGGCAGACCAGTAGCCATAAAGAACTTTTTTTTCCATTGATTTTATAGTAGAAAGAAAACAAGCTAATGCTCCTTGGCGAACTTTGGCTTGGTAAGACCTTTAATACACAAGAGAAGGGAGAGAAAAATCATTTAAAAAAAGTATACATGTAATACATTTATCCCAGTCAATTTAAATTTAATACTAACTAAGCCATCAAGGTGTTAAGATGTTAAAATACAGTTTTTCAACATGAGAAAAACACATAACAGCAATTTCTTATATAAGAGGTTAATAAAGCTAAAAATCACAAAACACATTAGATAGCAAGAAAGCAACATCTTAGTTGTAAAACTAGTGTGGATTATAAAACTCTACAGAACACCCATCTACAGGAGGCACTGTGTTAAACTGGCAAATGGAAGCAAAGGTCCTCAACTTAATGGCACCTAACAACAGCAACAACAACCTCTAGCAATGGTTAATGGCAGAGATGGACAGGTAGAGAGAAAACTACAGCATGTTATGATTAATACTAAGTTGTGTGTTTGTGGGGTGTGGACTGAAAGGGTTCTCAAAGACAATCAGTGAGCTCATACTGAAGACTAACAGTGGTTAAGAGGGCAGAAAGAAAAAGTGAAGGAAAGAATACTCTAGATAGAGAAGAATATACAAAGGCAAAGTAAGGGAGTAAGGCATATTCAGAGCAACACTAAGGGCTTTATCGTCGAATGTGAATCTTCCTGAAAATCATGTGCAGCAGTCAGATTGTAAAGCAAAGTCACAGACTTATATGTAGATTAGAAAATACAAAAATATTACCAAAAACTACTACCTCATTTTACTCTGCATGCCTCCTTCAGCATCAGAATAGTCTGATTCACTACTGCTGACTCTTTTCCAACTGGAAGAACTGAATGGTGAGAAGACGTGATCTTTTCCTGCGGCTCCACTTGCATCTAATGGCAAACTCTGGGCACCCAGAGAAGAGGGACACTGAGTACGCCCTCTATGAAGGTTCGCTCTGCCTGTGGCTGGTGCTGCCTCTACGTCACCACTGGAGTCTTCTTCCTCTTCCTCTCCTTGTTGGACTTTCTTGGATTTTACTTTTGCTTTTTTCTTTTTGTTCTGATTTCAGGAGCAAGTGAAAACATACATGATAGCTATTTCAAAATAGCTTTTAAAGTAATCACTGGTATTTCGTTTCATAAATACTGAATATCTTTCCAATGGCAGTTTGAAGAAAGAAGAGGAGAAAAGAAAGAAAGTGGCACTTACTTAATACCCTATGAAGCAAGCACTATGCTAAGTGCTCACACATCCTACTGAACTGGAAGAAATAAAATATATGAGACAGAGCAAAATATGTGACCCATGTTCTAGCTTTGTCTCTGTGGGCCCGGGCAAATTCATTTAGTCTTCTGAGTTTTACCTTCCTCCTCTGTAAGCACAGGCTTATGACATCTATCCTGCACAGCAGATTTAAGTTTTCAGCCTTTTTCAAGAAGGGATCCAAAAAAAGGAGTTGAGGATTATTAATTCTTAGGTCTAATAACAGTTTAATTCTCCAAAACAAGATATACAATACTGCAAGAGATGCCTACGAGAGAAGTTAATCCTTTAGGCACAATGTATATTTTAGGGCACAAAGTCTTTACAGAAATTAAGTAAAAGCCAGTTTCTTTCTTTTCTCCTACTTCCTGCTTTCTGACATATAAATATTACTGCAATCTGTGCCCTCCTCCAGATTACCAAAGTCTCAGGCCTTGGGAAAGAAAGGTATATATCGCATCTACTTTGGTTATTTCTTATGTTAAGATTCTTCAATGAATCTTCAGCACTTAAAACATAAAAACCTCAATTTCTCAGGATATCATACAAGGCTGTCACAATTTGGTCTCTGATACATACTGGCTTCTCAGTGGCACAGTGGTTAAGAGCTCAGACCCTAATTGAAAGGTCAGGAGTTCAAACGACCAGCTACTCCAAAGAATAAAGATGTAACACAGCATGTTTCTGTAAAGATTTACAGTCTTGGAAACCCTGTGAAGCAGTTCCCCTCTGCCCTACAGGGTCACTATGAATTGGAATTAACTAAACTGCAATGAGTCTTTTTTCTACACTAGCACCACCCTAACACCCCATGCATCTGAAACTCTAGCTTTACTGGATAACTAACGGGCTGAGTGCACTCTTTCTCTGAATGAAACACTCTTGTTTTCTTCTCTAGACTAGTCACTATTATAGATTATATACTTTAGTCTCATTTAGTCTCACTCCTTCATGGGGCTGGATGCTCAGAATGTGTTCTGAGCATATTCTGTGAATATTCTGATGAAGGAAATCTTAACACTGAATTATAACTACTCTTCCCTTATTGATAATGCTATCCAACACTTCATACTTAGGAAAACAGGGGGGTAAATGAGCTATCCAACTATTCTGTGCATTAACAACCTGTGCCTAGCAGTCTGCCAAGGTGTGAAGTAATGTGATGGTTGTGTGTCAATTCGACCAAAGCATGATTCTCAGTGGCTTGGTAGCTATGGAATCATACATTAGACAGTAATGTAAAGCAGTTCTCTTTATTTTGTGATCTAATATAGTTATTCTCCATTTTTTCATAATGCAAGGCGGGATCAGTCCTTAGAGAGGAGAGTCATGCTTGGGAGGGTGGAGGGACAGCGCAGGAAGACCCTCGATAAGATGGATTGATTCAGTCTCTGGGGTAATGAAGATAGGTGTGTCGGAAACAATAGATTGGCAAAGGTTAGAGCAGGGTTTAAGGCTATTGTACATAGGGTCGCTATGAGTTGCAGGCTACTTGATGGCACATCACAACAAATTTTTCATAACCTGGTCTTCGGAACTTCAGTAAGTTGAGAGCTGAGGAGTGGGTATAGAGTTGTTTACATATCCATCACCCCTCTCCCCTGATAAACTTCTAACCTGCTTGAGCTCTAACTTTAATTCTTAGTACCACATCTAGTATATATAGTAAGTGCTTATTAGTACCATGTCTAGCATATAGCTTATGTTGACCAAGTGAATGCATTTCTAATTATAAGCATTTTATTAGATATTCTATTTTTGTATGTAATATTGTGACCACTTATCTGAATGGTTTAGGCTCTCTAACACATGAAAGAGAGAGAGAACAGCTATGGAAAGGCTGGGAAATTGAGTGAATACAGAGCGTATAAAAGCTATGGTAGCCAAGTGGTTAAAGAATTCAGCTGATAACTAAAAGGTCAATGGTTCAAACCTACTAACCCCTGCATAAGATAAAGATCTAGCAGTATGCTTCCACAAACTTTTACAGCCTTGGAAGTCCCATGGGGCAGTTCTATTCTGGACTACAGGGTTATTTTGAGTTGAAATCGACTTGAAGGCAGAGGGTCTGGTTTTGTTGTTGGATAGAGATTGGAAGAAAAAGTGAGCTGACCAGCAGGTGAGCTTCCTATGATGTTAAGATAAGCTGACAAATTATGTCCTAAAGGTTTGCAGTTTCTGTAAATAAAATTTTATGGGAATATACCCATGTCCATTCATCTACAAATTGCTTTCAGTTGCTTTTGCACTACAACAGTGGAGCGAGCAGTTGTGAAAGAGACCTAAAATATTTATTATCTAGCCCTTTACAGAAAAGGTTTCCTGGTCCTTTATAGCCTACACTTTTTAGAAGTAAATGCGTTAACTGGTACTTTCGAGACTCTGATGAATTTAAACTTATGATGCTAAACAGCCTACTCTGAAATCAAATTCCGAGTGTGCCTTTGGGGTTGTAATGATGCAAATCATAGGAAGCATGCATAGCAATCAACTGAAAACAAACAGCCCATAGCTTCAATAGCAGTAACATACCACATTTGGCCGGGATGTGCAGGATTCTGACTGCTGTGGTGTGGCAGGCGGTCGCCCATCATACTGGGGAAGCAGAGTGGGGTATAATACTGTAGGCATCTCTATGTTTAGTCCAGGGAGCCCATGAAACATGGATTTCTAATAATGATGATTAAGAAAGCAACACACATACAAATTCAAGGTCAAAATAATTCATTATGGTCTGGGTTATTTACACAAACCAATTCACATTTAGAAACTTATTAATGAAGCAAGTACAGGGCAGAGCACAGGCACTATGAAGATTTGAGGTTTAAAGGAGAGCTTAACCTTCACTGGCCTCCAATAAGGTTTGACCACATTAAATTAGATTAGACTTAGAAATCAGTTTATTTATTCCTCATTATTGTTGTTAATTTAGAAAATTCACCAATTTTACCTATCTCTATATGGCTGGTAACTGAAAGGTCAACAGTTCAAATCCACCAGCTGCTCTCAGGGAGAAAGATAGGCAATCTCCTGTTAAGATTTGCAATGGGTTTAGATATACATAAACCTTCTTAATATATCATTTTATTTATATCACTTAACCAAAGACAGTCCAGGATCGGGCAGTTTCATTCTGCTGTACATAAGGTGGCTATGAGTCAGAGCCGACTTAACAACACTGAACAATTACAATCCTATATGAGGAGCCCAAAAGGTCAATCATTCAAATCCATCCACTACTCTAGCTGAGAAAGCATCCTCTCATAGTGTTTTACGGCCTTGGAAGCCCAATGAGAGGGTTGCCAAGAGGCAGAACTGACTTGACGGCAGTGGGTTTGGCTGGTTTGTTTTCTCCACATCTAATTCTTTAACTATCTATTGATTTTGGCATAGGGGAGATGGGCCAGGGAAAGCATAAAAATCCTGGTTTTTATTTAAGTTAAAGTTAAACCTGAGGTCAACAGGAAACATCCTACTCTCTCCTGGCTGACCTGAAGACAGCTGGGCTCTCCGAGAAGCTGTCTTATTCCTCACTACCTCAATCTCAGGAGTTAGAAAGGATGACAGTCTGCTGACCGGACTGCCTTCTGTTAGGAGAGAAAACCAAGAAGCCAGTATGTACTTTTTTTTTTGGTATGTACTTTTTAAAAATACAAACAGGTTCAAGCTGGTTTAAGATCATCTAAAAAGAAAACAGAATAAATAAGACAGGTCTTGGACAAAGTGTAGCCAGAGTGTTCCTCGGAGGCAAGAGCAGAGAAGCTGCATTGGGTATGTTGGTAGGAGGGGTTATTCCTTGCAGAGGGACATTTTTCTTGGAAAGGTGGAGCGTCAGTGAGAAAGACGACCCTCAATGAGATGGACTGACTGAGTGATGGTAGCAATAGGCCTGAATGTCAGAGATGACAAGGAGGGCACAGGAGAAGAGTGGGTTCAGACTTACTCTTCATGAGAGTGGTGTGAGTTGAACTCAACTTGATGGCATGTAACATCACCACCACCACCACCATCACCAAAAAGTACCCACAGATCATACTTCAAAATCTACCTCTAAGTTAAGTTTCAGAGATAAAATTTTTGTACATTTTCTACATTCTTTTTTTTAAATGGAATTATTTTTATTTTATTTTACTACTTTTTGTGTGTACTGTCAAATTAGATCTGACTGGTAGAGGAAGAGATTGCCTCTCCTTCTCCAGCAGAACATCTGGTGGATTAAAACCGCATCTCTGGGATTGCAGTGCAGCTTCTTACCACTAGGCCACCAGAGCGCCCTATATTTTTTTAAATAAGTAAAAGAAATAATAATAAATTAAAATAAATAACATAAATCTTGTATATTAAATCTTATAATTCATAAAATTCTTGTACATTATACTCTTTTCTATGCTTAACTTTAAGTATGCTCAAAAACTGAACATTTTCTTACTCTTTCTTAAAATATACTACTTGGAAGCTAACCTGAGGTTGATGATGTAAAGCTGTGCCTGGGGTTTAAGCAGGACAGATACCAACCAGAACAAGAGTGTGAGGTTTAAATAAGCAATGTCTTACCTTTAGCACAGCCAGAAGAGCTCCAAGGTCTTCAGGCTCTGTCAGTTTCATCTTCCCACCATTTAAAAGTGACTGTATACCTTTTAATGCATTTTGTAACAACTAGGAGGGAAAAAAAGGAGACCAACTTAAAGGCAAAATAAAATCAGATTTTCTAGAGATCAACTCTAACATCATTTAGGGTAAAGAAGAAGAAAAAAATCTTTAACATGTTTCATTGTTATTGGTACCTTCATAAATCTGAACTTTGTTTTGGAGTTTGGCATGAAAATTTTAACATCGGCACAATCTACACTCCACACTCTTTGTAACAGACACTATTAAACACAAGATGGTCTTCACTGTATTCCATCATAACTCAAATAGGTCAAAAGTCAGGGACTACCTAAACTAGTAATTTTCTGGAAAGCAAGAATACTTTTATTGAACTTCTTTAACATGTTATAAACCAAAGCATACAAAGCAACAACAACAACAACAACAAAAGGTGAGCTTCAATAAAAAAAGAGAGCAGACATCACATTGGGATTAGAAGCCAGGAATGCTCTGTGATATAGCACATTAAAAGTTCCGGCAAATCAATGTATTCTGGAGCTGAGGATAAATCGGGAGGAACAATCCTGATTATGTGATTCCTGGATTCCATAATCTCACTTCTTGTAATTTGTCCACAAGAAATATACCCCCTCACCAGACCTATAGCTTCCTTTCAAATAGCGAAATAGAGGGGAAAATTCAATTTCCACTAACTGTAAGAGAAGTTATTTCATTGCTAAGTATGAGAGTCAACAATAATAACAGCATTCTTCTGAGCATTTTACATGCATCTTAATTTCATATACTCCTCATATGTGATTTAGTCTCAATACCATTTCAGGGATGAGGAAATGGAGGTTCGGAAAAGTTAAGCAATCTGTCCAAGATCTCCCAACTACAGCAGTTACAAAGTATTAGGTAGACCAACAAGCACTAAAAAGATACCCAAAACACATTTGGTTTAAAACAAAAGAGTAAGTTGTAAAATGGTATGTTTACTATTGTCCATTAAAAAACATGAAGTATGTATAACATAGAAAACCACCTTTGAGCAAATCAAATTGTTCCCAGTAGTTATATTTGAATAGGAGCCTATAATGAAAGTTCATAATCCTATTGTTGTTGTTAGGTTCTGTCGAGTCAAGTATGACCCACAGGGATCCTATGAACAGATCTGAACTCTGTCCTATATTCTATGTCATCTTCACAATCTCTGACATACTCGAGCCCATTGTAGCAGCCACTCTATCAATCCATCTGGTTGAGGGTTTTCTCTTTCATTGGTCCTTCACCTTCCCAAGCATGATATACTCCAAGGAATAGCCTCTCCTAGCAATACGCCTAAAGCATGTGAAACGTAGTTTTATAATCTGTGCCTCCAAGGAGTACTCTGGCTACACCTGCTCTAAGACATATTTGTTTGTGCTTTTGGCAGTCCTTGGAATATTCAGTACTCTACTCCAACACCACGGCATTAAGACATCAGTTCTTCTCTGATCTTTATTTATTTTCCAGCTCTCAGATGTGACTGAAAAGTAAGTAGCAAGTGACTGAAAAGACCATGGCCTAAATCAGGAACACCTTGGTCCTCAAAGTGGCATTATTGCTCTTCAATTATCTGGAGAGGTCTAATAATCTTAGATTTGTATTATTTTAAATCTGTCACCTTGAATTCAAAACATGTTCATAAATAGCCATACGTACATTATATTTTCTTTAAAGAAAAATATTATTGAAATTCACTCATTTTCTTTCCATTTTGATGGGAGCTGTTAGCTTGCAATTACACTGTTTTCATACTTAGTAATAAAAAAAGGGATACTCCTTTGTAAAACAGTCATTGTTGCATGTCCTCAAGTTAGGCCTCTAGCAGGTTCTCAGAGGCTGTAAACTGCATGGAAGGAAACTGTCCATCTTTCTCCCTCGGAGTAGCTAGTGAAATCGAACAGCATGCCTTTGAGTTGGTAGCAAAACTCCCTAACATTCAGCTCCCTTTTCAAACCTAGATTTATAGAAACAAATACTCCTCTGAAGTCTTTAATACCAGCATCTGATCTACTGCTGCTTCCAAATGTATCTGTAATATTCACAAGATTGGTGGTATTCACACCTACCATACAAAATGTGATATCGTCCATGTCAGGTGACTTTAGAGACTGTAAAGTGGTCAAGAACGCCTGGAAGCAGGTATTTTGGTAGTGTTCCTCTAAGCATGGTTGACCTGGCACACTGTAACAGACAGAATAAACCACAGTTGTCCAATTTCTTCTTAACAAGAAAGGTAAACACTAGTCCTACATAAGTGAGGTAAATATACCCTTGGATGGAACTGTATCATAAACCGTACACTTTAGATAATTACTCTCTGCTGTGGGACAGGAAAAAGGGTGGAATTAGTATGAAGGAGGAGAAATGGTTTTCATAGAGGAAGGCAACAGAAATTCATAGTGGAAAAAGTAAGCATTCTCATTCTGCTTTTCATTTTCAAAGAGAGAATCAAAGAGGCAGGTCCTGTCAAGCTAGAATCTCACTGCTCAACCTGTCTTCTTACCACTGGACAACAGTAGCCTGGGAAAGATAAGACATTGTAAATGAGATCAAATTTGTGCTATTCATTTTCTAGTGCATCAATCTAGAACTGGGTAGGAATTGGTTCCATTTTCTTAAAAGGGAAGAAACTGGCCTTGACAGATATATCTTAACCACAGCTTAAGTTAATACAAGTATATCTTCTGAAACAAGTTAACCTGGCTAGCAGAAAACAAACCTTGCAAACAGCACAAATATTACCACCTTAACCCTGTTTCAGGGACAGTGATGGGCTATTTTTTTTCCATTTATTTATAAGATTTCTTTAAAAACAATACTAAAATTAAAAACAAACAATAAAAATATCTCAGTAAAAATGATAAGGGGAGAGCAGAGCAGAGATGAGCTGGTTCTTTTTTGAGGCTGACTCTATCATTGGAATGAAAGAGCTACCCTGAGCCAAAGAGAATCCCCTTATTATAAATATAGAAAAACCTGATTGGCCCCACGTACCTGAGACACAAGTTTGCCATACAATGCACTGCAGCCCTCCTCACTTCTAGGTCAGGCTGAGTGGGATCACTCAATTTCACCAAGAGTCCAGTCTTGCCGACCAAGTCTGGGAGGTACTAAAGCAAAGTAATGGCCAAAGTTGGTTTCAAAGAAAGGTTTCTTAGAAAATATTATTCATTAAACATTATTTCATCTACAGGGCAAGAAAGCACCAAGAGAGTGCTATGTAAAATCTTTCAAGGCTACAAGCTTACTCAAGGTTATACTTCTAATTGGCAGGAGAGAAACTCAAAAACAGGTCTGTGGTTCTTGAACCTGCACTCCTAAATTCCTGAAGATAAGATAGGTACTATTTAAATTACCTTTTGACATTTTGAGCCATTGCAGTAAACTAGAGCCGCCAGCGCTTGAAGAATTTCCATGTGTGTCCAGGCACTGCATTGCTGAATAGCAGAGATAGTATATGCCAACAGGAAATCCAGGTTCTGTTCATCAACAATCACCTGCCAAGACAGGGGAAAATATATGTATGAACTAACTTTTTTTATTTTTTTTAAATGTTTTTAAATGGTTGGGTTTTGTTGTTGTTGTTTTTTAGGGTTTCATATCATTCATTGTTGCACTTTTCTTCCTGCCCACCCTGCTCTTCCCTAGTTTTTAATTTTTTTTAATTTTAGCGTAAAAAAAAATATAGGAGGATACAAGGGGGTGAGGGCTGGGAGCAGAAGAGTGAGGATGGGCAGGGATGAAATCACAGGGCTGCACAATTTGGTGGGTGGAGGGAGTGGTGAAGGAAATGATAAAGATCCAGTGGGGGCCAGAACATAGTCCAATGGTGATTAATTTTTTTTTAACAAAGAAATTGTCTTATTCACTTGTGAGTTTCTCATTTGGGAATGGGTCACAGACTCTGGCTTCTTTATGCTGAACAGAAGTGTTGAGATGAAGGGGGAAGGGGAGCCCATTTTAACTCCTTACTGGTGGTCCTGGGTTGAAGTTGTATGTCTTCTTGTTCAGTTAGAAGATATTTTCCTAATGTTTACTGCCCTCTGGACTACAAAGTGTTTCTCAAGGTTAATCCAGTGGGGATGGGTGGCTGAACCCTAAGGCTCCTTCACTTCCTTAGCTGACAGTTATATTTCCCTTTTGTCTCTGGAACTGGGCTCAGGGGTCAGGTCTGGAGCAAGACTCAAGGTTAGCCATGTTTTTTCAAGAATCTTTGTCCTCTTGATGTGGGCTTCAATCCATATTGAAGACCAGTAGTCAACAGTTTGGCTGTTTAGGTATCTATAAACTGTGGGCTGTGGAGGACCATGGTGGCAAGTTTCAATGAGGCTTGCCACACCTCCAGCTCCTCATGCTGCATCTCTTGCCACCACCATCTTGGTTCTATGAACTAACTTCTAAAAAAGAGTTCTGGTGATATAAAAAAGAGTTCTGTAGGAAGTTGTGCCAGTAACTCTAAAATCACACCTGTGTAGTGGTTTAAAACACCACCAGTTCCAGGGGAGAAAGATGGCCAATCTCCTTCCAAGCGATTTACAGCCTTGGAAATCTAGCTGGAAGGTCACTTATCAATTGGTTCTGACAACAGTCTTAGCCTTTTAAAAGGCATGTAAGTTCACTTAAGGCAAAGCTATTTAGGAAAGAGAATATGTCCTACTTTGTGTCAACTCTAAAGGTCTTTATCTGTGTTTTTTGCACTTAATTGCATCCATATACTTTGTCTTCATCCCTGTACTATTCTAAAAAGATGTTCAACTTATTTAGCAAAGTGGAAAAAATTCTAGGAAAAGTCAAAGCTTTAAGAGCAGACTTTCAGTAACTTACTAATAGGGTTTTTACCCTTGTGCTTATTTTCTTCCAAAAAAAAATTTTTTTTAATGTAGAATAAAAGTAAACCACAAAAATGGTAGCTTTAGAAAAGAGAAAAATTATTGGTGGAAGGTAGGGGTGGGTGGATTCACTTCAACTCATACTTAGATATGTTTTAATCAAATAAATTTCCTATGAAAAATCCCAAGATGAGTAAGAAATGGGGTTTAGATGATACTGGTTTATTGAACCCAACAAAAAGGGTTACTTCTAATGAACAAATTTATAGAATTGTCCAGAAGTTTTTTTAACCTACAATTACATATTTGTTTTAATATCACTCTAAATAAGGCATTTGCTTTTTCTATAGTTTCTCAAAGGAGCAATGGTGATATATTGGAAAATATTATTCATTAAATAGATTTCATTTTCATCTATAGGCAAGAAAGCACCAAGAGAGTGCTATGTAAATCTTTCAAGGCTACAAGCTTACTCAAGGTTATACTTCTAATTGGCAGGAGAGAAACTCAAAAATAGGTCTGTGGTTCTTGAACCTGTACTCCTCAATTCCCAAAGACAGATAGATACTATTTCAATTACCTTTTGACATTTTGAGCCATTGCAGAAAAGACTGTACTGCTAATCAAAAGTTTGGTGCTTTCTTATCTACAAGCTTCTCTGCAGGAGAAAGATGGGCAGTCTCTCCCCCTGCAAACATGAAGGAGGGTTGCGGAGCCTGAAACAGCTTACCAGTGGTGGATGGCCTACAATACTCACCACAGACAGAGTATTTCAAAAAGTATTTCTTTATTGTCACAATTTATGACCTGCATGCTAAAATTACACAGATGATTACCTGTAGTCTGTTAAGTAAATGATGAATAAGTTTAGACACTTTGCTGACAAGGTGATTCTGATGGAGAGGCACCAGTCGGCAAGCTTGGACTAGAAGAGCACTGACATCCTACCAAAAGAAAAAAGAAAAAAAAACGATGAAGAAATTAGAATATTATCCAGCAATCAAGTGGAAAAACTCCTAAAACATAGCAAATTGGAAAATAAAAGCAGATGCTCATACCCATGGTTGGGGAAGAGAGGTGTAAGGCAAGAAGTAGGACCGGCAGAAGAGAATATGCTTTAAAAAAAGGAATTCCTGGTAGTTTAGTGTATAACATATGAGGCTGCTAACCAAAAAGGTTGGCAGTGTGAATGGACCATCTGGGAGAACCTTGGGCAGTCTCTTCCTGTCAAGAGTTACAGCTTCAGAAACCCAATGAAGGGTCACCAAGAGTCAGAATCGACTCAACTCAGTGGCCATGAGTTGGGTTAAATAAAGAACGTGGCCTAAACAATTCTAGACTCTACAGACATAGCAATGTTGTTGTTAGGTGCCATCAAGTACGACTAATATGTAACAGATGTGCATCCAGTCCTACCCTGTGTCATCCTCACAATCTCCGACACACTCAAGCTCATTCCTGCAGTCACTGTGTCAACTGGTTGAGGGTTTTCCTTTCCTTCGCCTCCTTTCCAAGCATGACGTTCCTCTCCGAGGAATTACAACATGCCCAAAATAAGTGAGACGAAGCTTTATCATCTTTGCCTCCCAGGATCACTCCAAGGGTACCTTCTCCAACCCATACATGTTTTGTTCTTTTGGAAGTCCATGAGATATTCAATACTCTTCTCCAACACCACAACTCAAAGACTGTGGTGAAGTATTTGGCTGATGACTGAACTCACCAGCCACTTCCTGGGAGACAGATGTAGCAGTTTGCTTCCATAAAGACTTTGCTTGCAAACTGTACATGCAGGTTTACTCTTCTCTGCAGGGTCACTATGAGTCAGAATTGATGATTACTATCAACTTGGTTTGGGTTTTACAGCCATTTCAGATTGTTTTCAAAAGATACTTAATAATCTTGAGTTTCTACTGTCTCTGTCTGTTGTTAGGTGCCCACAGAGTTGACTGTGGCTTCCAGTGACCTTCTGAACAGATGTGAACCTTGCTATCCCGTGCCATCTTCCCAACAAACTCAAGTCCACGGTGGCAATCACCATATCAATCCATCTCCCTGAAGATCTTCCCCTTCTTCGCTTACCCTCTACCTTTCCAAGCATGATGTCCTTCTCCTAGGACTGCTGTTGTTATGTGCCCTGGACTCACTTGCAACCATCGCGACCCTATGTACAACAGCCCTAAACTCTGCTCTGTCCTGTGCCAATCTCATTGTCTCAAACACACTCATCCTGATTACCCCAGTCACCGAATCAATCCATCTCCTAGAGGGTCTTCCTCTCCTGCGCTGTCCCTCCACCCTCCCAAGTATGATGTCCTTCTCCAAAGACCGGTCTCTCCTCACAACATGTCCAAAGTATAACTAGTCCCTCCTAAAAACACGTCCAAACTATGTGAGATGAAGCTTCACCACCCTTTCCTTTAAGGAACACCTGGCTTGACTTTCTCTATGACAACACTGTAAAGAGGCGCCATGTATTTAATAAACAGGAGTACTGAATTGGGGGTATGAGGGAATTTGATACAGTGAGAGTTGTAAATGGAGGGGATGGTAGGGAGAACAGGACCGTGGTACCACAGGTGGGTGATCACGTCTTTCTTTTTTTTTTTACTTTTTTTTTTTATTATTTTTTATTATTTTGTGTGCGTGTACCGTCAAATCAGATCT
This sequence comes from Elephantulus edwardii, assembly GCF_000299155.1. Classification (NCBI taxonomy): domain Eukaryota; kingdom Metazoa; phylum Chordata; class Mammalia; order Macroscelidea; family Macroscelididae; genus Elephantulus; species Elephantulus edwardii. Next base: position 34,044 of record NW_006399844.1, on the reverse strand, counting down.
GACTGGTACAAGAGGATATTGCGCCTCCTTCTCCGGCAGAGCATCTGGTGGATTCGAACCGTGTTTCTCTGGGATTGCAGTGCAGCTTCTTGCCACTAGGCCACCAGAGCTCCCCTTACGTCTTTCAAAGCTCGGGTTCTGAAAGGTGTGAGCGAGCCAAGCACTGCAGGATCTTCCAGATGAAGAAAAACAAGGAATGTCCTTCGATCGGGAAGACGCAAACAACCTTGGGAATAAGTAATGCGTAGGAGAAGAAGGGAAAGCCTAGAGCCGTAGGCAGGAGCTACCGGCGGGGGTCCCTAAAAGGTGGCAGCGGTACCAGCAGACACAGCACCAGCCTCCCGACCTACCTCCGAGTTCACGCCTTCGTCCTCGCTGTAGTTCTCGGAGATGAGCTGGTCGAAGAGCAAATGGATCTCGGTGCGGGCGAAGCTACTGTCGTCCGGGCGCAGCGCGCGGAGCCTGGCTGACAGACGGCGGAACCCACTCCCCACTTCAGGTGGGGGTTCCCGCGGCGCCTCCGGCGGCGCCCCACAAGGGAACGAGCCGACTACCTGCACCGCAGCCATAGTGCTGCCTCCGCCCCAGCTAGGGAAACACTTCCGGGTTACTCCTCTCCCATTCCCAGCCCCCCAGTTCCGGAATGCCTAATAAGGTCTGATCACTTTCTGAGAGTCCTCTGTGCTTGATGCACAGCCGTCCTATTAGAGAGATTGGCATGAAGCCTTCACTTTCTACATTCATGTCTTCTTGACTCTTGATCGACACGTGGAGAGTTTGATTTCCCAGAAGTTTTGCTCCGTGGCAAGGTTGCTATGAGGACTGCAGAGCCCTTTCCCTCCTCTCCCGGAATGGCTACTGAAAGAACCAATCACAGGAAGCAGCAGCTGTGCTTTTTTCACCTGTCAAAGATGCGAAACTATTCTACCCCTTTTCCCAGAAATAGTTATCTGAGACCTCAGCCCCCCTCCCTTTCTTGTAGAAAACATCTGTGAGCGTCCCCTACTCCAAATTCCACGTAAGAATATAAAACCCCTCTCTAACTTTCAGTGGGGGCTGGTTTCCTGCTTAAGAGCCAGCCCGGCAGTGTCTTCTCAATAAACTGTCTATCAGGGCCTGAACTGGGTCCTATCATTCCTCGGGCGACCTTTACAGTTGCAATTCCTGTTCTGAGTACTGACTTCAGACTGGGGAAAAACAAATAAATAAAGAAAAATCCCAAGCCAATTTTAAAAAGCCCCCTCATTTAGCATATAAAGTGGGTTGGAAGAATCCTAGGGATTTCAAGGCTGAGAGATGCAGAACTACTAATTCGAAAACATCATTGCCTCTTAGTCATAGTAACAGAACCCTGGTTTTACCTTGGCACAGATCATCCTCAATAAAATGTTGCCTTTTAGTAAAAAAAGACTATGGCTGTGTAATTACCATCTGGCTACCAAAATACAAGACAGCTTTGTTGAATATGTTTCAGCTGCTCTACTTTTTATCCTTTCTCCACATTTTCAATGTGAATCTTTGAATAAGGACACATAATCCCAGAAAAGTAATTTGAAAGTAGGGTCTAAATAAGGTTACCATGCAATGCTGAAAGGTGTGCATCAGGAGTGTGTCCTTTCTCCATGCCTGTTCAATTTGCATGCTAAATTAAACTTAATTGTATGCTAAATTAAATTAAACATATTTCAAAAACTGGACTATATGAAGAAGAATGTGGTATCAGGGTTGGAGGAAGACTCACCAACAACCTGCAATATGCAGTTAACACAATTTTGCTTCCTGAAAGTGAAAAGGACTGGAAGAGATAAAAAGACTTTTTATCTTTTCCAGCTTTGGAAATGGATATTCCAAAATTAAGAAAAAAATCCTTACCACTGGGCCAGTAGGCATCGTGGTAGAAAAAAAAAAGATTGAAGTTGTCAATTACTTCAGCCTACTTGGATCCACAATCAACCACCATGGTAATTTCCTCTTTCTGTTGTGCTGTTGAGTTGGAACTGACTCATAGTTAGTCCTCTAGCAGTGTTCAGTGGCTGTATATTGAAAAGTAGGAGATTGCCCATCTTTCTTCCGTGGTAATATCATTAGGTGCCCTTGAGTTGAATGCAACTCAGGTTGACCATATGAACAACAGATCGGAACCCTCTCCTATCCTGAGCCATTCTGATCATCTCTGACACACTTGAGCCCATTGCTATGGTCACTGCATCAATCCAGCTCACTGAGGGTCTTCCTTCACTGACAATGAATAAGGATGACAGAAGACTGGATGAATGCCTTTGAGCTGTGGTGTTGGACAAGCGTACTGATTATCCTATGGACTGCCTAAGGAACAAACAGATATGTGCTGGAGAAAGTGCAGCAAGAATACTTCCTGGAGGCAAAGAGGACAAAATGTCTCATATTTTGGGCATGTTGTCAGGAGAAGCTAATCCTTGGAAAAGGACATCATACTTGGAAAGGTGGAAGATTGGTGAAAGAAAGGAAGACCCCTAACCAGATGAATTGACACAGTGACTGCAGCAATGGGCTTGAGAATGTCAGAAATAATGAGATTGGTACAGGACAAGTTTGGATCTCCTGTTCGTACAGGTTTAGATCTCTTTTTCTTCAGGTCACTATGTCTTAATTGACTTGACAGCGCCTAACAATCACATTGCTTTTCAAGACTTTGGAGAGGTCCTGGACAGCAGACTTCCAAAGCTATACATCTCCTGACCGCAGGTACCATGAGTGTTGATTGTGAATCCAAGTAAGATGAAGTCATTGGCAGTTTCAATCCTTTGTCCATCTATCATGATGTTACCTATTGTCCTAATGGTGAGGATTTTTGTTTTCCTGATGGCAAGATGTAATCCAGATTAAAGATCTTGATCTTATGCAGCAAGCGCCTCCAGTCCTCCTTGCCTTCAGCCAGCAAGGTTGTGTCATCTGCATAACGCAGGCTGTTGATGAATCTTCCTCCAGTCATGCCACATTCTTCTTCATAAAGTCCAGTTTCTCAATGATTCACTCAACATGCAGATTGAATAGTTACAGAGAAAGGATACTGCCCTGCTGCAATGCTGGCAAAGGATGTAGAATAATAGGAACTCCCATTGTCTGGAGGAGAGGGGAAAGGTAGGAGATGCCCCGGGCCTTATAATTCCTTAAAGAAGCTTGATAATGTCTAAGGACCAGAACAGAGACCAGATTAAAGACAAGACCAGACAGTGGATCCTGATAAGGCTCTGGACCTGATCACAAAAGTCAAAAGTTAACAAAAAAAAGCCCAAGTTAATTAACAGCCCCAAATTCTGAGTCAAATGCCACCTTCCTTGAAACCTCTATAAAAGAGCCCACCCTTGACTGTCCTCACATCATTTTGACTGTCTCCATGTGTGATCTGTCACTTGGCATCCCTCTCAGACCACCCAATAAAGGCCTGTTCGTTTCTTGGGACCAGTTTCTTTTTTTTTCTCTCTTGTCCTCAACTTTTTTCTCTCTATCTAACAGGTAGGAATACAAAATGATCTATCCATTTTGGAAGACATCCTGACAGTTTCTTAAACAGCTATGTGGAAGCTGACCGTACAGACCAGCAATCATGTTTCTGGATATCTGTACAAATAAGTTGAAAACTTACATCCACATAAAAAACTGCACACATGTTTACAGCAACTTTATTATTAAGTGCTAAAGATTAGAAGCAACCAAGATATCCTTTAATAGAAGAATGTATAAATAAACCGAGGTACATCCATGCTCAAAAAACTCAAACTCACTGCCACTGGTTCATGAAACTAATTCATAGATGACCTTCCACTGGGTTTCTAAAGGGGTAAATCATATGAGAGGATATTGCCCATTTTTCTCCCTTGGAGAACATTGTGTATTCAAATTGACAGAGAAGTGAGGCCTTTGCTTTATCAGGAAAACTCCCAATTGACTATGTTTCCAGAGCTCCATACATCCATACAAAGAGTATTAGACAGTGATAAAATGAGCTCTCAAGGTGTGAAAACCCACAGAGGACACTCAACAGCAAGCAAAGGTACTCAAGAAAAGCTACAGACTGTATGACTTCAACTAGCTGACATTCTAGAAAAGGCAAAACTTTATGGATAATGAAAAGATGAGTGGTTCAGGGAAGTGGTGAGTGGGTGACTAGGGAGAGCATAGGAAGTTTTGGGGGCAGTGAAAATATTCTGTATGATACTGTTCTGTCTCCACTATTCTACAGGAGAATATGCATTTGTTCAAAATCTAGAGGAATGTACAATACCAAGAATAGACTTAAGAAATCAACATGAAATCATTAAATATTTTAATGTATCACAAGAATACAAGGTGTTAACAGGAGATAGGGTGTGCAAGAAGTGGGGGTGCTTAGGATATCTCTGTACTTTCTATACATTTTTCTGTAAATCTATAAACTGTTCTTTAAAAAGTCTAATGAAAATCAAGATGTATTAATAATTATTCATGACTGGACGGCAAAAGTTGGAAACAATGAGGAAAGAATGATCAGACTTGGTGACAGAAATGAGGCTGGAAATACAATGATCGAATATTGTCCATTCAACGATTTATTTTATAAAAAAAAACTTTTTAAAAAGAACACAAAAGGCAACTCTACACACAGACTTTACCTGGTAGACTTCTCAGGAATTTTACTGTATCTGTGAGAAGAGTCATTGAGAAGTTAATTTTAATTAGTCAATACCAGAGCAGCTGCTGACTGTGGAATAGACCATGAATTACTCATGTAAAAGTTCAAACTGATGCTGAAAAAAATGAAAACTAGTCAACAAGAACCAAAATACAACCTTGAGTCTATTCCACCTGAATTTAAGAATCATCTCAAGAACAGGTTTGAGGCATTGAACACCAATGATCGAAATCCAAAAGAACTGTGAGGTGACATCAAAGAGATCCTCTATATAGAGTGAAAGGACATTTCAAAGACAGAAAAGAAGGGAGCTCTGGTGGCCTAGTGGCAGGAAGCTGCACTGCGATCCCAGAGGTGCACAGTTCAAATCCACTAGATGTTCTGCTGGAGAAGGAGGGACAATCTCCTCCTGTACCAGTCAGATATGATTTGATAGTACACACACAAAAATAAAACAATAAAAATAATTTTTAAAAAGACAGAAAAGAAAGAAAAAACCAAAATGGATGTCAGAAGAGACTGAACATCGCACTGAAGTGTCGTGAAGCCAAAACAAAAGGAAGAGATACTGAAAGAAAAGAAGTAACTGAACAGAAGATTTCAAAGGGAAGCTTGAGAAGACATAGTAAAATATTATAATGAAGAACACCCACGGAGGGTCAGCTATGAGTCAGTTCTGACCTGACAGTAAAACAATAACTCATTGCCTTCAAGGAAGCTAGTGGTATTTCAGTTAAGATCCATTTTTATCAAGTATAAATCCAAACCATTCTGTGAAAAGTTGCTTTCCTGTGTAAAAAGTAATAACTGTGCCAGGGTTCTCGTCCTTTCAAGCAGTCATTCTTATCACCACAATGACTCCAACTCTGCAGTACTCCCTTTTGCTACTGACTTACACCTTCCATGACAAAAAAAAGATGTTCAGAATAAAATGAAGAGAAAAGAAATGGAAAAAAGCTAGTGTGTTCCTGGAACGGAGGATTCTGAGTTATGTATTCGTATCCTAGGAGGTGGTATTACAAAAGCATTCTACCAGGAAAGCTGTTCTAGAAAAATTCCAATGACAGTGCTGCTGAAACTTGTTTCTGAAGGAGACAATATCCCAGATGTCTTAAGACTTGTCGAGTATCTTAATGAATGGCTTCAGATCATCAAACCATCTATCAATGACTCTATATCATCTGCCTTACCATGGAAAATATCAGGTTCCTGGAAACGGCTGTTTTGGCAGTGGTCTTCCTTCTGCTCTTTTCTGACAGTTTTCGTTTGGGAACATGGCTCAAAACACTTACCAGCATCTGCTGATGAATCCTCTATAGAAAATTTATACTGAGAATGTATTACAAAGCAAGTATTTACTTTAAAAAAAAAACTAAAAGGATAAAGGATTAACAGAAGATCGTTCTGTCATATTTTACATACAACAAATGTAAAGTTTGTGAAAGAAAATGATTTTGTTTTAAAAGGAAATGAATGTAAATTTGTGTTTTATTGACTCTGCAGAGGCATTTGACTGTGTGGATCATAGCAAACTATGGCTAACAATGAGAAGAATGAGCACACTTTTTTGTGCTCCTGAGAAACCTATACCTACACCAAGAGGCTGTTGTGCAAACAGCAAGGGAACACTATAGTGTTTAAAATTAAGAAAGGTGTACTTCTGGGGTGTGTCCTTTCTCCATACCTACTCAATATACATGCTGAGCAAATTATTCGAAGAATTGGACTCTATGAAGAGGAATGTGGCGTCAGGATCATTGGAAGACTCATCAACAATCTGCGTTATTCAGATGACACAGCCTTACTTGCTGAAAGCGAGGAAGACTTGAAGTGCTTGCTGCAGAAATCAAAGACTACACACAGCTTTTAAGAAGGATTGCATCTCAACATTAAAAAAAATTTTTAATTTTCACCCCTGGACTGATAGGCAATATTGCAAATAGAAGGAGAAAAGATTTAAACTATTAACAACATCATCTTACTTGGATTCACAAACAATTCACTTGGTATTTGGAGTCAGGAGATCAGAAGATGTATTGGACTGGGAAAGTCTACAATTAAGGACTTCTCCAAATTACTGAAGAGCAATGATGTTAGTTTTAGGACTAAGGTGTCCCTGACTCATGTCTTGGACTATTCAATCACTTGCTATGCATCTGAAGAGCTGGATAATGACTAAGCATGACAGAAGAACTGATGCCTTTGAGCTGTAGTGTTGGAGAACAGTACTGAAAATCCCTTGGACTACCAAAAGAACAAATAGATATGTCTTGGAAAAGGTGCAGCCAGAGTGCTCCTTTCAGACAAAGATGATAAAGCTTCTTTCATCTCACATACTTTGAGCTTGTTGCTCACAGAGGCTATTTCTGGGAGAAGTACATCATGCTTGGAAAGGCAGAGGGATGGCAAAGGATAGGAAGACCCTCAACTAGGTGGATTGGCATAGTGACTGCAGCAATGGGCTCAAGGGTGCCAGAGATTGTGAGGATGGCACAGATAGAACAGGGTTCTGATCTGTTATTCATAAGGTTGCTATGAATTGTACTCAATTCAACACCACCTAACAACAACAGTCACTCACCTGGAACCTCTAGTATCTTAGCGGTAAGGAGAAGCACTGCTAACCCAAAGGCATGTGGTTCAAATCCACTAGCTTCTCTGAAAGAGAAAGATGGGCATTCTCCTCAGGTGCATTTTTCTGCCTCTGCAAACATGCTAGGGGGTAGCTATGGGTTGGTTCTGACTGGACAGAACATCTCAATGAGTCACGCTTTTAGGAAGCAATGATGGTCAAACCTTTCAAGATGCTTTGTTAACCTAAATGTCACACCTCTCTGGTGGTTTGGATCTACTAGCAGCTCAGAAGGAGAAAGATGGGCAGTCTCCCACCCTGCCATGTAAAGCCTCAGAAGTCCAATGGAGGGTTGGCACTGAGTTCGTTCTGACTGCAAGGCAGTGAGTGAGTGAGTGAGTGAGTTACCCTACAAAAAGTTGTATTTTGTCCATGCAGCTTTCTCTGACTTCCCTATGCTGGTGATTACGAGTTGTACAAGTGAAAAGAGGGGACTAAAGAAAAATGGGGCCGAACTACAGCCTCCACCAGTGGAGAAAGTCCACCAGGGGAGAAATCAGAAGCTTGATGTTGCCTGGCACCACCACTTCTGATGGCTCTGATGGGATCACAAAGAGGGTTTTGGACTGAGCAGAGAAAAATGTAGTAGAAAATTTTAATTTTTTTTTTTAAAGACCAGCTTTATTAGTCTGATAGAAACTGGTGTAATCCTCAAGACAATCCTTAGACACTCTTCAAATCTGAGGCTGAAACCATTTCAGCCAAACAACATGCAGGCCTATAAAGTGAACAAAAACATCCATGAGGAATGTGCTTCTCAGCACAATTAACCATGCAAGACTGAAAAGGCAGCATTGGCCCCAGGACAAAGTTCAGAAGGTGGTAAGGAACAAGAAAGATGGACAAACGAAAGCAGGGAACCTACGACGACGTGTGAAGAGTGAGTGCCGTTACCTGGAGAGGGTTGCAGCTGGTTTTGTCACAAGATTAAATGGAGATTAATTCTAGAATGGGAAACTAATCTGCTCTGTGATCATGATAGTCACAAGTAAGAGACTGGAGAAGTCAGTACAATAGTAAAGAGAAGAATGAGGATAAGGAAATGTTGAAAAATATATAATAAAAATGGAACCTGTTCAATATGGTTTTGGAATATGAGGAGGCCAGGAAGACCTCAAGAGAAAGGCTGTCCTGTCAAAGTGCAGAGAAAAATTAGGAAAGTCAGTGATGATGTCATTATATTTGTTGGACTCAGGCACAGGTGCTCCGTGGAGCCTTTTTTATGGGTGAAAACCAGGACAGGAGAAGTTTCATCTTGGCAGACACAGAGCTGTGAGACTGTGTCGGTGCCACAGTTAGAGTTATGTGCCCCCTTTCTGGAGTGCAATCTAAAGAATGCTGAGTCACTAGGGAAGAAAGAACTGCTATTATTGATGCTGGATGCCGAACCACAGTAACCTCTAGATCCACAGGTTGATCTGTAATGTGCTTCAGAGGACATAGAGGCTTCTGCAAGGTTGTAGAAGGCTTAGTCTCCATAATGAATGGTAAGCTCTAAATACAAAGGCTGGGATGCATTTTGCTTTGTAGGAGGTATCGTTTTTGGCAGAGCAATGGACTGTTCAATCTTTAAAGGGAATTGTGTGGAGTTACAGTAAGCTCCAGGTGTACAGGTCTAACTCGTGTCACTAGGTAAGCTTGAATGCTGAGCTTGATCTTGACCTGCAATTAAAAGTATTACAACACTATAGACTGGAAATTGAGTTATGACCTTCTCAGGCGATTCCAGAGGCTTCATTGCGGCTCTTGCTTAGTTGCAGAAGACTCAATTCAACCTCGACTTTGGGTTCTGGATAAGGTAAGCTTCAAGTTTGAAGTCTCAATTGTTACAATGGGCAAGTATAAGCTATGAAATTGATTTTGGTTGGAGGTAGAACTTACACCTCGGGACTTGTTAGAAGTTAAGCTACAATCCCTTTTGGAGTATCTAGACTATAAATTGGATTTACCTCTTTTGTTGGACTAGGATCCATTCTTGTATTTGCTTCTGAAGATATGGTAAGCTCTAAGGCCAAAAAGGTGAAGAGTTACTTGCCTTGTGAGAGGAACTGTGTTTTCTGCATGGTTGTAGAATGTACAACTTGTGCAGTGGGGTTTTACAGCTTTAACTGTGACTTTGGGCACATCTGAATACTGAACTTGATCTTGATCTGATGATTGAGTTGCCATCATGTCATCTCATGGCTCACTAACAGCTTAGCTACAACTTCTTTAAGAAGCTCTGAAAGCTGAGTTGAGGTCTTCTGTTTTGTTGGAGAAGGTTCAATCTCCATATTGGTTTATAGAGTCACAATAATTTCCAGGTCAACTGGTTGGCCTTCGGCAGGTTTGGCTGCTGAACTTGAACCTGGTCTGGATGTAGAAGTGTCACCTTGGGCCACTTTGAAGGAGGTGTGGTTTTCTCCAGGGCTGTAGAAAGTTCAACCTGTGTAGCAGGTACTGGTGTTATGATAAGCTTCCAGGTTCAAAAATTAATTGTAAGTCATTGAATTTCGATGTTGAGCTTAAAGCTGGTCTGGAAGTGGGATGTTCACTTCAGGACAATTTGAAAAAAGGCATTCTAGTCTACTGTGGGGTTTTGGAATGTTCAACCTCTTAAGTGTGCTCTAGAGTAACTGCAAGTTCCAGTTCCAAACTGATCTAGCTGTAATGTTTTCAAACTTGTTTAGCTTGAAATTAGTTTGGATATTGAATGGTCAATAAGGACAATTTGTGTCTAGGTTTTGGGTTTGTTCTTTCCTTGCTGTGTACTGTCGAATCAGATCCAACAGGCACAGGAGGAGATTGCCCCTCCTTCTCCAGCAGAGCATCTGATGCAGCTTGCCACTAGGTCACCAGAGCTCCCTGTAATAAGGACAATTTGAAGTAAGTACTGCAGACTTTTGTGAGGCTGTAGAATGAACGGGTTATGGAAATATCAAGGCCCAAAGATTGAGCTGTGACATTTAGGTAAATTTAAATGGTCAACCTGATATTGACTGATGGTGGGACTGTTACCTCATGAAGCATTGGAGGCTGAGCTACAACCCCCTCCCCCCCCTTAGGAGGCTCCAGAGGTAGAACTGAAGCTGCCTGTTGTGTTGTCAAAGATCCCACCACACTAGAAGGTTCTGAAGGCTATGCTAGAGCTCCCTGCTAGATTGAAGAGTCCATCTTATTAGAAGTCTCAGTCAGTTATTAAGGGGTTCCTAGCTGGACCTTTTAAAGGTTCAATCTCCTTAGAAGTCTGAGTCTGAAATGGGACTTGCTGAAAGTGAAGAAGAGTTCCACTTCCTTACAGGGCTCTGGAGATGAGAAAGAGGCTCTCTGCTTGAACAGAGATGAATACACATTTTTAAAGAGCTCTGGAGGTAGAACTGGGTCCTCCCCTTAAATTGGAGACAGTTCCATATCCTTAGGGGCTTTGAAGGTACTTATGTAACCACTGACTGCAATGAAAATAGTTCAACACTCACAGGCATCTATTGGGGTAGAACCACCACCTCAGGCTGGACTGGAGAGGGTTGAACTTCCTCTAAAAGCTAATATGGATCTGCCTGCTGAGTTGGAGAAGGTTCAACTTTAATAGGAGGCTCAGAAGACTGAACTGGGATCACCTGCGGAGCTGGAGAAGGTTGAAACACCTTCAGGATCTCTGGAGGCTGAAATAAGATTACCAGCTGAGCTGGCCAAGCCTCAAGCTCTGTAGGGGGTTCTGGAGGCTGAGATGGGACCTCCTACTGAGTTGGAGAAGGTTCTACAATCACAGGACAATGGCGAGGTGGAATAAGGCCACATTGCTGGCCGGAGAAAGTTTTGTACCTTGAGAGTTGAAAGAAGGACTTGTGATAGGTGTTAAAGAAATTGCTAATGATCGTTGACCTTCAGACTAATATAGATCAGAAACTAGATTCTTACTTTGATGTAGACAGGACATTTTTCAAATGTCGGTGGGATCTAGGGGCATAATGCAAGCCTAAGTCTCTGGTACCTTCAGAGAATTGGATAATATCTGGATTGGTTTCAGGGAGCGTGTTCCGTCTCTGCCCCCTGACTTGTGAAGGGGTGTCAGGGTCTGCAGTGATTCCGTTCCGTGATGAGTGAAGGGCGATGTTCAGGTCTCTTGGCTTCTGCGGGATCACGGATCCGCTGGCCCCGGTCCAGGGTGGTATCTGCAGACCGTGCGGCTTGGACCAGCAGCCACAGTGTCTGCAAGGCGAGCAAGCACGTGGGAACCGGGAGGCGCAGAAGGGACATGACTCTCACAGGATTCCGGGTCTGGGACCCAGTAGTGGAGCGCAGGCGCTGTGCTCTGCGCGGTGGTGCAACCATCGCTGCTGCCTTGTCATAGACGCACTGCATGTTGGTAGCTGCATCTTGGCAAAGGTAGTCTCTTCCTGCCCTGTGCCCTACCCTTTAGTCACCGCACCTTTGTTCACTCAATATCTTTATTTTGAGTCAGAATCCATTGGATGACCATGGAGGGTTTGGTTGGTTTGGGTTCTCTTTTGTTTTGGTTTTTAATAAGGTTCATCAGAGACCAGACCCAAACACTATAGCTAGGCCTATTCCTAAAATCATTGTGACAAACGTGACAGGCCTTCCAGTACCTTGAAAATATATGAGGACACACCTCATATATAATAATAATAATAATAATATTAAATATAATAATAATAATAAATAAATAAATATTTTAGGGCTTTTCTCCACCTATCATGATACTGCCTATTGTCCTGGTAGTGAGGATCTTTATTTTCTTGATGTTGAGACACAATCCACACTGAAGGCTGTAGTCCTTGACCTTGTGCAGCAAATAAGTCCTCCTCAGTTTCAGTGGGCAAGGTTGTGCCATCTACATAACAGAGGTCGCCGATGAGTTTTCCTCAAATTCTGATGCCCCAGCACGCATTAAAAAAGGCTGATTAAATATATTCTTACAGTGATATAATATGCGAGAGAAGAAATAAATACCGAAAATTTTATAGGAAAAGACCTCCCAAACAAGGCACAGGGCAGAAGACAGATGCTACCTTTTGTGGAATGAGTGGGACAATGGATACAAATAAAATAAGAAATCTTGAAAATCTGTACATGCATACTTGTTACAAGTAAAGATGGAAACTATGGAACAAAGTGCATGATATTAACAATCGTGGTTGTTGGGGAAGAAGGGATAAATAACAGAGTGCAGGATACAGAGGGGTGGGAAAGATTTGACGGTATATGTTGTAGATTTTTTTTAATTCCTCATAATATCACATGCAAGCAAGAATCAGCTGAAAATTTCCCAAAATTGACTGGAGTACATCACAGAAATTGCAAATTAAGCATCCTGGGTTTACAAGAGGCCATGGTACTAGGGATATTATAATTAATGTCAGTTGGATCTTGGCTTAAAGCAGAGAGTACCAGATGAATGTCTATCTGTGTTTCATTGACAATGCAAAGTCATTTGACTGTGTGGATCACAACAAACTGTGGCTGACTCTGAGAAGAATGGGACCAGGAGGCATCAGTCAGAACAGAGCAAGGAGACACTGCATGCTGCAAAATCGGGAAGGCTGTATGCCAGGGATGTGCCTGTCTCCATAGCTTTCCAATCTGTATGCAGACATGTCATCTGGGAGGCTGGGCTCTATGAGGAGGAATGTGGATCAGGATTGGAGGAAGACTCACCTATAACCCGCATTATGCAGATGACACAGCACTTCTAGATGGAACTGGGGAGGACCTGAAACACTTGCTGCAGAAGGTCAAGGACAGCAGCCTTCAATTTGGATTCAAGCTCAACATCAAGAAAACAAAGATATTCACCATAGGGCCGATTGGCAGCCTTATGATAGATGGTGAAGAGGTGGAGATTCTTAACAGCTTTAGTTTGCTTGGCTCCACAATCAACTCCCTCAGTGTCAGTGGCCAGAAAATCAAAAGACGAATTGCATCGGAATGTGGGCTGTCAGGAACCTCTCCAGAGTACTGAAGATCAACTACATCAGTCTGGAGAGTTAGGTGTGCCTGATCCAGGCCATAGTCTGTAATTTCTTGCCATGCATCAGAGAGCTTGACAATGACTTGAGATGACAGAAGGGAAATTGATGCCTTTGAGCTGTGGTGCTGGAGACGAGTATTGAATACATCATGGATTGCCAGGAGAACAAACACTTTCATCCTAGACAGGGTGGAACCAGTTTGCACCTTGGACTTAAGGATTCTGAGGCTTCATCTGACATATTTTGGGCCTGTTGCAAGGAAGGATCAATTCTTGGACAGGGCTATCATGCTTTGAAGGATGGAGGGACAGAGAAAGAGAGGAAGACCCTTGGTGAGATGGACTGATACAGTGACTGGGGTGATGAGTAAAGGTGTGTCAGAAACAGTAAAGTTGCCACAAGATAGAGCACGGTGCAGGGCTATTGGACACAGGGTCGCTGTGAGTTGCAAGTGACTCGATGGCACAAACAACATCATAATTTCTTGCTATTCAGTCTATTCCATCTCACAGTTACCCTGAGTCAGAGTAGAATTTTCAAAGGCAGGGTTTCCAAGCCTGTGACTTTTATGGAAACAGATGGTCCCATGTTTTTCCTGTGGAGAGGAAGGGGGGTTCAAATCACTGACCTTTTGTTAGCAGCTAAACATTTAAGTAACAAACCACCTGAATCCCATCCCCCTATAAGCGGGATTACCTATCAAAGACATTCGTTCGTTTACAAGGACTTAGAAGAAGGCTCAAACTCATAATCCAAACCATTTTACATATATTCCATGTTAAAATTTTGTTTCTTGGTATGAGGGAATCTGTCTCTATTCCAGATCTATAGAACCATCCTACAGAATTAAATCCTTTTTCAAGGACATTGGGCATTCCAAACATTTACCTTGTCTCAGATTGTCTATCTTAACTCTTTCCTCCTCTCTAGGTGAATATTCTCTAGTGTCCTAGTGGTTGTGCTTCTGACCCAAAGAAAGTGGTTCAAATCCACCAGGTTCTCCTTGGGAGAAGGACTGGCAGTCAATTCCAATGCAATTTATGTGATTTACAGCTTCTGAAACCTCACTTGTGGTTGTGTATTGTCTAGTCTGAACTGATTTATAGCTGATCCTAATCTTAACCCAACTGCTCACTGGCCAGGACCCCTTCTAACAGAAAGTATAGTATCATTGCTGATTAGGTACTCCCATATGCAACAGGAATAAATTGGTAGTTTTATCAGGGAGTTTTGGTGGCCTAGTGGCAAGAAGCTGTGCTGTAATCCCAAAGATACACAATTCAAGGCCACCCACTGCTCTGTGGAAGAATCCTCCTGTGTGCTTAACTGCCTCTGAAAATGTGACTGCCTCAGAAAACCCCCCAGAGGGTCAAGCTATGTGTTGGTTCTGACTTTGTGTTACACACAACAACATCAATATGGAAGAAAGAGGAGACTTGAGGTCAGAAGAAACAGCAACAACCTTTGGGAGAGAAATAACTTTTAACTT
>NW_006399844.1:17738-18938 GCF_000299155.1 Elephantulus edwardii | reverse complement strand
CCCCCCCCCAAAAAAAAATCACACCACACCACACCACCACACCCACAAGCCCCCACAACCATCAGGTGGATTATGATTCAAGTACATTTGTTACCTAAACAAAGGTGTCCTAGATAAAGGGGTGCGGCACAGGGTGGGGCGAGAGCCCCATGTCCAAGGTGTAGCTCCCATAGTGCAGTGTGCCTGCGACCTAGCAGCCCTGATGGTTGTGCCCTCGCGCAGAGCACAGCGCCTTTGCTCCGCTAGTGGGTCCCAGACCCAGAATTCTCCGCAAATTATGTCCCCATTGCGCCTCCAGGCGCTCCCGCTTTTTTTTGCCCTGCAGACATTGTGGCTGCTGGTCCAAGCACCACAGTGTGCAGTTAAATCGCTGGACAAGGGCCAGCACATGCCTGATTTTGCAGAATCTAAGAGATACTGTGCATCACTGTTTATTGATGGCTTAACGGAATCACCCCAGACACTGACACCCCTGCACAAGCCAGGAGCAAGTGACGGAACAGGGTCCCTGCAGTCAGTCCAGAGTTTGGCCAGTGCCCAGAAGATCCCAGAGACTTTGGGCTCGCATTCTGCCCCACCATCAACTGTGAAGCCTCAACAGTTTGCTGACTCGAAATGGCATCTCAAAGACCACCTGCCGGCGTCAAGCCAAGTTAAGATTCAAATCTCCAATATGAATCAGACTGCAGACCATCAACCATTATCAGTTTATTCAACACCTCTCAAAAGTCATCATTTCAAGGAATTCCCTTCACCTCTGAGATGGAACAAATATGAAGTTCAGTGTCATTTAATTGCGAAAGCTGTGGTTGATAAAGAACTTAGAAAACTATTGAAAATGTTAAGTCACCTAGAGAATGATATTCTTGAGGACCGAATAGCTGATATACGGCACCTTCTTCGGGAAATCTTGCAGGACACAGGTGACAGTTCAGCGAACCCTGAACACAGAACTGAAACCTCAGAGAAGGAGGCTCTGACCCGGAATCCGTACCAAGTCCACGAAGAGCCCTCGGATCTGCGTCCAGAACTACTTAAACAGATGGAACCAAGTCCACACAAACAAGAGGCCTCACTTGATGGTCACCTCCTGACGGCCATTGAGACTGAATATCCTGCCGCTCAGGAGAGAGACCGAGATCAATATCCAAACAATCTTGAGGAGCTACAGCCTCCTCCCAGCCACCCGGAGGCCCCACA
>NW_006399844.1:15380-17198 GCF_000299155.1 Elephantulus edwardii | reverse complement strand
AAGATGGACCTTCTCTAGTCCTGGAACAGGCTCCAGGTTCTCCTGGAGGGGTCCCTGATGGCATAGATTCCCCAGCCCAAATGGAAATCCCAGCACCACCTCCCACTCCTCAGCAACCCAACCTTTCCCCAGCCCAACAAGAGGTCCCAGTCCAAATGTTGGTTGGGACTGAGGAGCTCACTGAGCCTCTGAGCTCACTTTCTGCTTCTGTGTCAGCAAAGAGTCCTCATCAATATCCTGCTAATCAGCAGCATCTAAAATACAACCTGCCTAAGACACTGCAAAGCAAGATTCCAGTCCCTGTGTTGAATCAGGAAGAAGGTGACCAACCGTACAGAGTTCCAGTGTCGCCTCTCACTAGGCACAGTGCAAAACGAGCTGTTATTACTACTTCACCGCCGAAGTGGAATAAATATGTCTTTCGATGCCATATGATTGCTAAGGGAATTGTTCATAACGAATTCCGTAAGCTATTTAAAATATTAAACCAATCCCAGGGCTACGATTGTCAGCCCAGAATGTCTCCTATGATGCAGCCTCCTTTGGACCACATACAGGTCAAAGATGAGCCCTCCAGGCATGCTGAGGACAACCCTGAACCTCTAGGGGAGCAGGCTCAGGACATTCATCTATATCAGCACCATCCAGGGACCTCAGCGGTGCTTTCCAAACTCCTTAAGGATTTGGATTCACGTCGACTCAAACAAGAGGCCCCACCTCACCTTCTGGAGGCATCCTAGGCGAGTCATCTTTGTCTAACACATAAACTACCATTTAATGTGTCTACAACACAAATTCCACATCACCATCAAATTGACCACTCAAACACGTCCAGTGTGACCTTCAAACAAGCAGTCGTGGAGTTTGGACTAACTAAACCCCTTACAGACCTTCAATCGGATCAACCGCAGCTGGAAGTTCCAGTACAGCCACCAAAACCTTCCCAGGAAGTTCAAACTGTAATCCAATAGGAGGTCCCCTTGAACCACCCAGAGTCACCCGGAAAAGGTGAACTTGATGTAGTTGAGTCAGAGGCTTCAGTCCAACTCACAAAGCCCTCTCAAGAGCCTAAGGCAGGCCCAGATCAAGACTCAAAGATGTCTGAAGAGCTAGAGCCTTCTCCTCCCCAGAAGGAGGCCTCATGCCCATGGATGAAACCTCCAGAGGGGTTTAAATCTCCTCTAATGCAGCAGCAAATTGCACCACAGTATGCAGAGACCTCTGACGGGGCTGGCTTTCCTTTCCAGCCAGAAGCCTCCACACATTCGCCAGAGACTCCAACTGAGCCTCCAAGGCACCAGAAGGCCAATGAAACACCTCTAGAATACTGTGGAGTACTTGGACCTACAGGCGTGAGCGTTAAAAGTCCTCTGCTGGACCTTGAGGAATTTGAGCCCTATCCACTCCCACACGTGAACCGTGGTTCACCTCTCAAGATGCTCTATCTGGAGTCCTCAGATCTGCCTCTAGAAACATCTCAGGAGGCAGAGCCAAGCACACTCCAAGAAGAGGTTCCACATCAGTCTCTAAATCTAGACCTTTCTCAAGCTTCAAAACGTATTGCAAATCTCAAGTTTGGGCTGTATTTTAATATGGCATGTATGGTATTGACTACAGCTTTCCTCCTCACTACGGTAAGGACAACAATGCAGTCTAGTTCCCTGGATAAATTTTTCCCTTTATGATAGATTGAGAATCACAGACTGAGCACTAAATCCAGTTTCCCACATAACACGGCTCTGACTTGTGGAAGGGGGATACCCTTTGGGTTTTCATTGCATAATTTATTGTCGGGATTTTATAAGGAACCTCACTCCC
>NW_006399844.1:13242-14235 GCF_000299155.1 Elephantulus edwardii | reverse complement strand
TTCTGGTTTGTTGGCATTGTGTGCCATCTTATCAGTTTTCATTAATCACACTGGAGGAGAATACCATCTTTCCTCCATGGAGCAGCTGGTGGATTTGAACTGTGTACTTTTGATTTGGCAATGTAGTGGCTTACCACTAAGCCACCAGAGCTTCCAAAGTTTCCACCAGGGCTTCCTAATGTTCTGGCTGATATTTTAATAAATAAATGTCATTTCCTCTTTTTCCTACTTCTAAGAGCTTTTGCTACAAATTTGATGTTGATTGTTGGCTAAAACAATTAACAATATCTTTAAAAATATCCAATCTAAGCTAGGTATTAAACTACTTACTGTGGGAGAGTAAAGAACTGTTAAACAGGACAGAATCCCAGGGCTCTAAAAAATTATCATTTAGCAAGGAAGACAAGGCTTATATAAAGGAAAGTATAAAGGTTTGCAGATAGTGGCCATTGTGACTGATAACCAAGATCATGCTTTCTTCCAAAACAGATCTATGTTCTTCAAAAGAGAATAAGGATATATAAAGAGATACTCTCAAGGTAAAAATTATCTGGCTTTTTTTTTTTAAAAAAAAGGTATTATGAAGCATTGAAAAACAATGAATTCTCAAGAAACACAAGGAGAAGTCTAGAGGGTGTCATCCTGGGTCAATTAACTCAGGCACAAAAAGACAAAGGGGCAATGGGGCCAGTGGGGAGAACAGGAGGAGAATGAATTGATAAGGAACATGATACTGGACTAGCGAAGGGGAGGTAATTCTCAAAAGAATGAATGAAAAGACGGTGAGTCGAGCTACTAACTAGCTGGGACAGGGCATGCATGTGAGAGGGAAAGGAGGGTAAATCTGTTTAAATGAGAAAGAAAAAAAAAAACGGAAAAAAAAATCTGTTTGTAAAATCTTGGAGGTGATGCACTCTGCACAGGATTCACGGTTCCTAATGTAGCCATAGTGTGTGCCAGGCAACGATGACTAGAAAGAAGGGCCCCAGTCAG
>NW_006399844.1:11750-12818 GCF_000299155.1 Elephantulus edwardii | reverse complement strand
CCAAGGATACAAAAGGAATACACCATGCCAATCACAGAAAAAAGAAAAAACGACATTAAAATTATTCTTCTGATGAAGATGAAATTTCCAACAAGGATTCAGGGAAACAATTTAATTCAAAGGGAAGCTAAAAAAGTATTGCCCAAGAGGCACCAATTATTAAATATCAAGTTTTGGCTCACTCTCCTCTGTCACTCATGCAGATGTAGTTTCACAAACATACCTGACCCTGTCTGTATAGAGAGAGTCAGCCACCTTTGAACCCTTTCATAGATTCTTGGAAGTTACCAGAACATTTAGATTTTTACTGTGTGAAAAGGCCCTAACTCCTTTTCCCCTTTACCCTCAAACTCATGAAAAATTTTAAATTCTATAGGGTAGAGGGCTCTCTGCCCATATAAATTAGTGGAAAATACACGTTTTTCTTTTTCATTTAAAAAAATATTTCTATTGGTTTAAATACAATAATTCATTTCTATTGTGTATTCCACAATATCCCCCATTTACATTGTGTTTCATACAATCCTTCATACACACTACACCATATAAATAATTACCAATTATCTATGCCTATTACATTGTCTTTTAAAGTCCCCACTGAAACTTTCCCTTTCTCTCCCCCTCCCCCTAATCCACCTACTAACTTCTGCTATTCTAGTGATTTCCAACCCTCCATTTTTGCCCCCCTTCCTTTTTCGGACCTTCACACACATCTTACTAGTTATCCTTCTATTTTTACAGTAATAATCTTACGCAGTTAACTCAGCATAATGCTTTTTAGAGTCTCCTATGTTACATAGTATTTTACAAAATCGTTATCTTTAGTGTTGCGTAATATTTCATTGTGTCAATGTACAACAATTTCTCAGTCCATTCGCTTGTTGATGGGTATTGTGGCTCTTTCCAGACTCTTGCCAACGCTGCTATCAACATCAATATACAAATCTCTTGATTTTATCTCAGTTCTAATTACCTTGAGGTATATTCCTAGTTGCGCAATAGCTGAGTCTTATGGGTTTTCTAAAAAAGCTAAAACACCAAACTGCCCGCCAGAGAATTTTAACCCCT
>NW_006399844.1:9890-10540 GCF_000299155.1 Elephantulus edwardii | reverse complement strand
GGCTTCTGACCAAAAGGTCAACAGTTCAAATCCACTAGCTGCTATTTCTTCTGAGGGTCTCTATGAATGAAAATCAATTCGGTGACATTGAAGTTTTGGCTTTTGATTTGGGACCAAGCTCTGGGTTGAGCCCTTTACAGTCTTAGCTTATTTAGTCCAATCATCCATAGAAGAATATTGTTATTCTCATTTGACAGAAAAAGAAACAAGGCCCCAAAAAGGTAAGTAACCTGCCCAAGTGCCCCAGGGCACAGATCCACAATGAATAAGATAGAGTTTCAAGGAAATAAAGATAGAGTTACAGGGGAATATAATTTCTCAAAGTCTATTCTCCCAACCTCTAACTCAGATATCACTTAGTGCTTCATAAAAGGCTGATTTCTGGACACACCTCCATCCAGTCCATATACCTTCCCCTGTCATCGAGTCAATCTCTTGAACAGAGGCATTGTAGGGACCATTGAGGTGTGACAAATACTTGGAGGTGGAGGGAACAGAGCTTCTCTGGCATTGCCCAGTGAGAGGACGGTAGGGTGGAGAGCAGAGGAGTACATGGAGGACTGCCACAAGTTCAAACTGGATTAGAAGAGGTCATGACACCAGAGATAACATTGCTGATGTAAGTTGGATCCTGGCTGAAAGCAGAGAAT
>NW_006399844.1:6372-9600 GCF_000299155.1 Elephantulus edwardii | reverse complement strand
GCCCAGAACCTCCACACATCCTTGTGAAGGAGTATTTCCTAATGACAGATTAGTATAAGTGAGATTGCAAAATCAATAATTTAATAATCAATAAGTCCCCTGAATTTATCCTCTGCTCCAACATACATTCTTTTGCATTTAGTGGGTTTTGAGGTGGCTGTATTACAGAACATTCCTTGCTACTACTCCCACTATGATCTCGGCTCGTCTTTTTGATTCCTTACCACATTTTTTTTCACTATGAGTTCACCTTTTCTTTTCTGATGTTTACCATTGTTTACGACTGCTTTATAAACTTGTACAACTTGAACTCTACCATTAAGAAACATTCTTGTTTTGTAGAAAATAATGTAAATCGTTCCTGACTTATGACTCCTTTGAATGCTTGAAGACCATCTTATAGTGTTGTTAGGTGCTGTCAAGTCAATTGTGACTCTTAGCCACCTAGAATAACAGATCTGAACCATGTCCTCTCCTGTGTCATCTTAACCAGTCCTGACACACTTAAGAACATTTTGCAGTTACCGTGTCAGTCATCTCAGTCAGGGCCTTCCTCTCATATGTTAACCCTCTGCTGTAAAAGGTGAAGGGCTGTAGTCTTCAATATAAATTGAAGCTCAACATCAAGAAGACAAAAATTCTCACCAGTGGGCCAAATGACAGCAGCATGATGGATGGGGAAGTGATTAAAGTCTGTTAACAATTTCAGCTTGCTCAGCTCCAGAATCAACACTCTTGGCACCAGCAGGCAGGAAATCAAAAGACACATTGCACTGGGGAAGTCTACTATCAGGGACCTCTCCAAAGTGCTAAAGAATAATGATGTCTGTCTAGGGACTACAGTGTGCCTGATTCAGGTCATAGTCTTTGCAGGTATTTGCTATGCGTCAGAGAGCTGGACAAGGATGGAAGAAGATGAATTGATGTCTTTGAGCTGTGGTGCTGGAGAACAGTCTTGAACATACCATAGACTACCAAGAAAACAAACAGTTCCGTATTGGAGAGGGTGAAACTAAGTTTTTACTTGAAGGCAAGGAGTTTGAGACTCTGTCTCATGACCAGTCCTTGGGGAAAGACAACATGCCTGGAAGAGTGAAGGGACAAAGCATGAAAGAAGACTCTGAATGAGATGGACACAATAGCTGGGGTAATGGGGGTAAGTGTGTCGGAGACACTGAGACTGGCTCAGGATAGGGCAAGGTTTAGAGCATAGAATTTCTATGAGTTCCTGTTGACTTGATGGCACATAACAACAGCAATAACTATCTTTACTAGGAAATGCCTTTTGTAGAAACATGGCAAAAGTATGTGAGACAAGGCGTCATCTTTGCCTTGCCTCAATGGAGCACTCTGGCTGAGCATTTCCAAGTCATCTCTGTTTGTTCTTTGGCAGGCCATGGGATATTCAGTACTCTTCTCCAGTACCACAATTCAAAGGCATCGATTCTTCTGCTGTCATCCTTCTTCACTGTCCAGCTCTCAGATGCATAGAAAATGAAAAGATCATGGCCTGACTCAGGTGCACTTAGTCCTCAATGTGGCATAATTTCTCCTCAGTAATTTGGAGAGTTTCTGAAAATGGACTTGCCAAATAATATATATATCTCTTAATCTCTGACTGCTGGTACCAACAGTGCTGACTATGGATCCAAACAAGACAACGGCACTGACAGTTTCACTTCTTTTCTCCACCTATCATGATTTTGATGGGTCCAGCAATGACGATTTTTTCTTGATTTTGAGATGTAAACTATATTGAAGGCTGTCATCTTTGATCTTCTGCAGCAAGGGTTTCAAGTCTTCTTTATATTCAGGAAGCAAGGCTGTATCATCTGCATAAAGTAGGCTATTTTTAAGTCCTCCTCTAGACTTGATGCCATATTCTTCTTCATAAGGGAGCTTCTTAAATTATTTGTTCAGCATTCAGATTGAATAAGTATGTAGAAAAGATACAACCCTGATGCAGACCTTTCCTGGTTTTAAACCATGTTTTCTTCCTTTGCTCTTTCTTTTATTTTATTAATTTTAATGAGCATTTACAGAGATTTTGGATTTCCATTCATTCATTGTTGCACTATTTTTCTCTATCACCTCCCAGTTCATTCCTCTCCTTTTTTCCCCCTTGAAAGTGTGTTTTAATTGTCCATTGCCACAGTGCTTGTCAAAACCAGTTCCGGTTAATCTCCTTTGTCAGTGTGTCCTTTGCCATACCCTATCACTCCTCCCTGAGATAGACTTCACCCTGATTCATAAGGAAAACGGGACGGCAATTTCTCTTAGCTACTTCCTGCTGAAAAGGGATGCTGTACATTTCAGGGTGAAGATCTTCTCTCACTACTCTAAAGGGCCCCTTTGGCAATAGGAAACTCATGGACTATTGTGGACATTGATTTTGGAATTTATATGCACTGTTATCAATTGTGCTTAGCCATACATGTTCATATCCTTGAAGATGCAGCATGGAACTATTGTAGCCTAGAAGACACCAATTTAACTAACAAGTTAAAAGTACCTGAGTCAAAAATTAAAAGTAATAATATTCCAAGTAGAGTTTCTAACAGTGGCACAAATCAAGTTACAGAGGGAAGGTAGTTCTGAAAAGAAAAGGCTTATTGACTAGCCCTTTGTCTATTCTAGTATAAAGGTTAGGAACCACAAGTTGTAGAGGCCCAACTATGTCATTTATTGTTCTCAAGTCCTGGACCAAATTCCATCTACCACTGGCTTCTTTTACAGCTCGGAAGTCAGCATGCAAGGCAGAGGTGAATTAAGGAACTGCTTATGAGGTTTTCCGTCAATTCCAACAACTAAGAAATAGTGAGAAGTGTTGGGACCTCAGAAGGCTTTTAGGACCAAATAATAGGCTCTTGTGTCCAGGAGAAAATCAATATTCTTACTAGTAATGTTAATGCGTACCCACGGCTCTTTGGGAGGATTCAAATTGTTGAAGCGTCCTGATTTGTTTCCAGCTGGGAGCTGGGGGCCTGTCAGTCCTGTCAGCTAAGAAGCTGATATGGGCCACCCTTGGCCATGTGTCCTTCATATCCACACTTAAAGCAAGTGAGTGGGAGCATCCTCTCTACTCCCTTGCCTATCTGTGGCTCTCGTCTGTGACACTGTCTACTGAAGTGGCCGTGTTTTCCACAGTGGAAGCAATTCTGACCTCCTTTATTACCTTTGGGTGGCACTGTTTAGGAGTAAGACTTCCTTTTCCTGACACAGGCCCTA
>NW_006399844.1:5799-6272 GCF_000299155.1 Elephantulus edwardii | reverse complement strand
ACTATTCCTCCTCCATGCCATGATATAGTGTTATTAGCATGAGCCGTTATAAATCCATTGCCTTCCTTACTCTAACTTAAATTTTTTTAAATTTAAATTTGTTATTAATTTCCATAAATATTTACAGAGACTTTGGATTTCCATTCATTCATTGTTGCATATTTCTCCCCTCCCAAGCCTACACCCCACCAGAACATTACCCTCTTGGAAAAGGAAAGGAAAATTCTTTCATTGTTTTATAAACCTTCCCCTAGGTCCCCTCTACTATGTAGCCTTTGCTCTAGACTCCTGTCATGACAAAAATACTTAATCACATATTGTTTTCAACAATTTTCTCCCTCATCTGTTTCAGTGCAGTATACACTATTGAAACCATCCTTCTCAGTCTCCTCCCAACCCCAAGGTCAGTCCTGTTTTACAACAGTGGCACCATGCAATATTTGTCCTTCTGTGGCTGGGATACTTCACTCACC
>NW_006399844.1:3927-5404 GCF_000299155.1 Elephantulus edwardii | reverse complement strand
TGCATCAGAGAGCTGGACAATGACTAGGGAGGATAGAAGGAGAGTTGATGCCTTTGAGTGTGGTGTAGGAGAAGATTATTGAATATTCATGGTCTGCTATAAAAAACCAAACAGGTTTGTCCCGGAGAGGGTTAAACCAGGCTGCTCCTTGGACATAAGGATTCTGAAGCTTTGTCTGACATAATTTGGACATGTCACAAGAAATCTAGGAGAGGGAAATCATGCTTGGCAGGGTAGAAGGACAGCCCAGAATAGGAAGACCCTCTACAAGGTGGATTGAGTCAGTTATTGAGGTAATTGGGGTAGGTGTGTCTGAAACAGTGAGGTTGACATAGATAGAGAAGGGTTTAGGGCTGTTGTGCATAGCTTTGATATAAGTCTCAGGCAACTCGATGGCACACATAACAACAAAAACAGCATATGATCAAGAACTGATAATATTGCAGGAAGAAGTCCAAGTTTCACTGAAGGTATGGGCAAAAACCAAGGCCCCAGGAATTGATCCACTGAAGTGTTTAAAAAACACAAACAAAACCCAACCCAATGCAAACCTGGAAGAGGTCACAAGTCTATATAGCAAGAAATCTGGATGAGGGCTTCCTGGATAACTAACTGGAAGAGATGTATTTTTTTCCAGTCTCAAATAGAAGGATATTTGAGCCATGTAGACATTAATGAACAATATCATTACTGTTACATGCAAGTAAAATCTTTCTGCAAATTGTACAAAAATATTTGGAACAGTCGGTGGACAGGAAACTGTTAGAAATTCATGCTGACTTCAAAAGAAGCTGTGCCACGAATCATAAAAATGCTGCTGTCAAATGGATCTTGGCTGAAAGTAGAGAATACCAGAGAGATACTTATTTGTGCTTTATTGATTATGCAAAGGTAGTTTCAGTGGGCAAGGGTATACCATCTGCATAATGCAGATCACTGATGAGGTTTCCTCAAATTCTGATGTCCCAGCACCCATTAAAGGCAGGCTGATTAATTACACCAAAGTACATTCATGCAGTGAAATATTATGCAAGAGAAAAAATAAATAACGAAGCTCTGATATAAAGACCCCCAAACAAAGCACAGAGCAGATATAGATGCTACCTTCTGTGCAATGAGTGGATACAAATGAAATAAGATATTTTGTAAATCTATATATTCATACTTGTTACAAGTAAATATAGAAACTATGGAACAAAGTTCACTATATTAACAATTGTGGTTGTGGGGACAGAAGGGAGAAATGACAGATTGCCGGATAGAGAGGGGTGGGAAAGACTTGATGGTATATATTGTAGGGTTGGGTTTTTTCTAAACTCCTCATAATATCACATGCAAGTAAGATTCTGCTGGAAAGTATCTGAAAATGACTGGAGCAGTCCATCAACAGAGAACTGCCAAATGTTCAGGCTGGGTTTACAAGAGGCCGTGATTCTAGGGGTATTATGGCTAAGGTTAGATAGATCTTGGCTGAAAG
>NW_006399844.1:1365-3412 GCF_000299155.1 Elephantulus edwardii | reverse complement strand
AGGCAGGAAATCACAAGATGAATTGCACTGGGAAAGTAGGCTCTCAGGAACCTCTCCAAAGTACTGAAGAGCAGTGATGTCAGTCTGGAGACTAATGTGTGCCTCATCCAGGCCATAGTCTTCGCCATTGTTTGCTTTGCATCAGAGAGCTTGACAATGACTTTGGATGATAAGAAGGAAAATTGATGCCCTTGAGCTGTGGTGCTGGAGAAGAGTGTTAAATATACCATGCACTGCCAGGAGAACAAACAGTTTCATCTTAATGAGGGTGGAAAGCAGCCTAGACTGCTCCTTGGAGGCAAGGATGCTGAGGCTTCATTGCAAGGAAGCATCAGTTCTTGAAGAGGGCTATAATACTTTGAAGGATGGAGGGACAGGCCCTCTATAAGAAGGTTGGATTCAGTGACTGAATGAGGGTACGTATGTCAGAAACAGTAAAGTTGGCACAGGATAGAGCAGGGGTCAGGGCTATTGTACATGGGGTCACTGTGAGTCACAAGCATCTTGATGGCCCATAACATCATAATGTTGCTCTTCAGTGAATTCCACATCACAGCGACCCTGAGTCAGAGTAGAAATTTCAAGGCAGGGTTTCCAAGGCTGTGATTTTTAAGGAAACAGATGGTCCCATGTTTTTCCTGTGGAGAGGCAGGGGGGTTCAAACCACTGACCTTTTGTTAGCAGCTAAACACTTCAGTCCTAAACTACATGAATCCCATCCCCCTATAAGACGGATTATCTATCAGTTCTGGTGGCGTAGTGGCAAGAAGCTGCACTGTAATCCTGAAGGTACGCACCCCAAGGCCACCCACCAGCTGTTCCTTGGGAGAATCCTACACTGTTTAACTTACTCTGAAAACTCTCCAGAAGGTCTCAAGACCCCTGAGGACAGTGAACTCCCTGTAGTTCATCAGGGAGTCTCAGGTCAAACTCCAAAGCCCCCAGAGGAAAAGAAAACTCCCATTGAGAAACAAGTCCCTCGTGTCATTCCAAGGCGTCCTACGGAAATGGCACTTGGAAAATTATTTAAAATATTAAGACAACCTGAGGCTCCTCCTGACCAAATGGCTGATATATTACTCCATATTTTAGAAGGCCTAGAGGTTGAAGATGAATATTTAAGCCATACTGAGGAAGACGATGAGTATTTAAGACATTTTGAGGAAGAAGATGAATATTTAAGACATTTTGAGGAAGAAACAGAACCTCTGCAGAAGGAAGCTCATTTTCCAAAGAACCCAAATATGCTCCATCTGGAGGCTTCAGATCTGCCTCTAGAAACATCTGAGGAGGCAGAGCAGAGCCAAGCCCACTCCAACAAGAGGTTCCACATTACCCTCTAGATTCAGAATATTTTCAAGCTTCAGGATATATCTGTAGGGCAAATCTCAAGTTCGAACTGTACTTTTATATAGCAGCTATGATTTTGACTACAGCTTTCCTTCTCACTATGGTAAGGACAGCAATGAATTCAAATTTACTGGATATATATTGCCATTATAATAGACTGAGAAGGACCGACTGAGAACTAAATCCAGTTTCCAACTTGTGGAAGGGGGAGAGATACACTTTGGGTTTTCATTGCATAATTTATTGCTGGGTTTTTGTAAGGAACCTCCCTCCCAGGAGATCTTGGTAGTGCTGGAAACCAAATAACAAGCAATTAGACTCTTTAGAGAAGTTAATCTTAAAAGGTCAAATTGAAGAGGGCAAAATTTCTGCAACTCAAAACTATGACAGAGATTTGGTATAGTCTCCAGCCAATTTTCATTGTATGGATGGTTTTATACTTAGCTGACCAAAATAAGGAGAGAGGGAGACGTGTTTACTCACACAGTGACCAATCAGAAAAAGGGGACATACACACACACACACGCAGACACACACACACACACACAGTAGTTATTTTGTAGATTTATTAGATTTTCTTATCATTTTCTTTCCCAGTGTATATAGCATTATCTAAATAGGCTGAGCTGAAGTCTTAGTCACCTTCCTTCATCCAGAAAAAGAAAAATACCCTAAATAAAGTATTTTATCTTCTCTG
>NW_006399844.1:0-543 GCF_000299155.1 Elephantulus edwardii | reverse complement strand
CCGTGATGAGTGAAGGGCGATGCCCAGGTCTCTTGGCTTCTGCGGGATCACGGATCCGCTGGCCCAGGTCCAGGGTGGTATCTGCAGACCGTGTGACTTGGACCAGCAGCCACAGTGTCTGTAGGGCGAGCAAGCACGTGGACACCGGGAGGCGCAGTGGGGACTTGACTCTCACAGGATTCTGCGTCTGGGACCCAGTAGTGGAGCATAGGTGCTCTGCTCTGTGCGGTGGTGCAACCATCACTGCTACCTTGTCGCAGACAAGCATGTTGGTAGCTGCATCTTGGCAAAGGTGATCTCGTCTTGCCCTGTGCCCTACCCTTTAGTCACCAAACCTTTGTTCACGCAATATCTTCATTTCGAGTCAGAATACATTGGATGACCATGGAGGTTTGGTCGGTTTGGGTTTTCTTTTGTTTTGGTTTTTTTTTAAGGTTCATCAGAGACGAGACTCAAACACTATAGCTAGGCATATTCCTAAAATTATTGTGACAAACGTGACAGGCCTTCCAGTCCCTTGAAAATATATGAGGACACACCCTC
>NW_006399843.1:13294123-13294943 GCF_000299155.1 Elephantulus edwardii | reverse complement strand
TCAGAGGCAGTGCGATTGGCACAGGACAGAGCGGAGTTTAGGGCTGTTGTACATAGGGTCGCTATGAGTCGCAAGCGACTCGGGGGCACATAACAACAACAACAACAACAACGTGTTGTCAGGAGAGGCCAGTCATTGGAGAAGGACATCGTCCTGAGAAAGCTGAAGAGTAGTGAGAGAAAGAGAGGAAGACTCTCACAAAATGAATTGCCCAAGCATTTCAGAGATTGCAGGGAGGACAGAGGATTTGGCAAGGTTCAGAGCTGTGGTTCATAGGGTCATCATGAGTGGGCTTGTTGGTACCTAACAACAACAACCACAAAAGGGAAATCTAGGAAAAACTCTTACTTAGATAATTGTCAAAATTTCCAATACCTAATCCTTACCTGTGTAACAAACTATGGCTGACTCTGAGAAGAATGGAAATCCCAGAACACTTGATTGTGCTAATGCGAAACCTATACTTGGACCAGGAGGCAGTGGTCAGAACAGAGCAAGGGAACACTGCATGGTTCAAAATTGGGAAGGGCAGGGGAGCTCTGGTGGCCTAGTGGCAAGGATCTGCAACTGCAATCCCAGAGGCGCACAGTTCGAATCCACCAGATGCTCTGCCGGGGAAGGAGGGACAATCTCCTCCTGTACCATTCAGATCTGATTTGACAGTACACTCACACAAAAATAATAAAAATTGTTAAAAAATGGGAACAGTGTATGCCAGGGATGCATCCTATCTCCATACCTTTTCAACCTGTATGCAGAACAGATTATCCGGGAGGCTGGGCTCTATGAGGAGAAATGTGGAGTCAAGACTGGTGGAAGA
>NW_006399843.1:13290352-13293610 GCF_000299155.1 Elephantulus edwardii | reverse complement strand
TTGGTCATGTTGTAAGGAGAGACAGGTCCTTGGAGAAGGACATAATGCTTGGGAGGATGGAGGGTAGGCGCAGGAGGGGAAGGCCCTCTAGGAGATGGACTGATTCGGTGACTAAGGTAATCGGGATGAGTGTGCCGGAGACATCGAGATTGGCACAGGGCAGAAGAGATTTCAGAGCTGTTGTACACAAGGTCGCCATGAGTCGCAAGCGACTCCACAGAACATAACAACAATAACAATATGTGTGTGTCATTGTATAAGTACCACATTGTCTTGACCACCATGGCACTTTAGTAGGATTTGAAATCAGAGAGTGAGATGCCTCCTACCTTGTTTCTCATTTTTAGGAATGCTTTGCTTATTTGTTGTTATGTGCTTATTTGAGGTTTCTTTCCATTCCAGATGATATTAGAAATTGCCTTTTCCATCTCACTATCAAATCTACATGTAGAGACAATTTTACCACCTCTTTGCCAATTTGAATATTTCTTATTTCCTTCTCTTTTCTTATTGCTATCACTAAGACTTCCGATATAATATTGAGTAAGAGAAGTGATTAAAAGGAATGCTTGCCTAGTTCTTGTTCTCAAAGGGAATGTCTTTAATCTCTCTCCATTGAGAATACTGTTGGCTCTTGGTTTTGCATATATACTTTTTACTATGTTGAGGAAATTCCCCACTATTCCTATTTTGTTGAGTGTTTCAATCAGGAAAGGGTGTTGGATTTTGTCAAAGGCTTTTTCTGCATCAAGTGATAGGATCATGTGGTTCTTGTTCTTTGTTTTGCTATCGTGATGAATTACACTGATTGTTTTTCTTATGTTGAACCATCCTTGCATACCTGTTAAGAATGCCACTTCATCATGATGAATTTTATTTTATGTGCTTTTTGGATTCTACTGGCTAGGATTTTGTTAGGAATTTTAGCATCTATATTCATGAGAGAATAATTAAGTCTATCTTTTTGCGGCAAAAACAGTGCAACAATGAATGAATGAAAACCCAAAATCTCTGTAAATGTTCATTAAAACTAATAAAACTTAATAAAAAAAACAAAACAATGACAACGACAAAGAGAGAGCTACGTTGGCCTGGTGGAAAGGAAGTTATGCTACCAAGCCGAAATGTGGGTGATTTTCAACTGTGGCCCTCGCCAAGCTTCAAATTTTTTTCCTGTCAAACATTGTTCTAGGTGGTAAAGCATTTTTCTGTGTGTTGCTGTACAGAGGAAACTCGTGCTTGCTGTGATGCCGAAGACTGCTACAGTGATGTACCAATCGTGGTAATGTGTACCAATCGGGGAGAGTTGGCTGGAGCTTCCCGACTAATAGAAGCCTGGAAGGAGGAGGGACATCCACTTTCCGGATGGCTTGCTTCTGGAACCTCTATGTACAAACAGTGCTCAGGCCGTTCGTTCATAGGGTCGCTATGAATCGTCAAGGTCTCGACAGCAAAACCAACAATAACAAGGACAACGACAAAGAGAGAGAGCTACGTTGGCCTAGTGGAAAGGAAGTTATGCTACCACGCCGAAAGGTGGGTGATTTTCATCCGTGGCCCTCGGCCTGGTTCAAATTGTTTTCCTGTCAAACATTCTTCCAGGTGGTAAAGCACTGGTCTGTGCTTTGCTGTACAGAGGTAACTCGTGTTTGCTGCGATGTCGAATACTGTGACAGTGGTGTGCCAATCGTGGTAATGGGTACCCATGGGGGACAGTGTTGGCTGGAGCTTCCTGACTAAAAGAAGCCTGGAAGCAAGAGCAGCATCCACCTCCAACATGGTTTTCCTAAAGAAACTCTATGTAGGAACAGTGCTCAGGCTGTTTATTCATAGTGTCACTATGAGTCGTCTAGGACTCGATGGAACTAACCAACAATAACAACGACAAGGACAAAGAGAGAGCTACGTTGGCCTAGTGGAAAGGAAGTTATGCTACCACACCGAAAGGTGGGTGATTTTCATCTGTGGCCCTCGGCCAGTTCAAATTGTTTTCCTGTCAAACATTCTTCTAGGTGGTAAAGCACTTTTCTTTGAGTTGCTGTATAGAGGTAACTCGCGGTTGCTGCAATGCTGAAGACTGTGACAGTGATGTGCCAGTCGTGGACATGGGTTCCCATTGGGACAGTGTTGGCTGGAGCTTCCCGACTAAAAGAAGCCTACAAGCAAGAGTGGCATCCACTTCCGAAATGGCCAGCCTCAGGAAACTCTATGTATATACAGTGCTCATACCGTTCTTTCATAGGGTCGCTATGAGTCGTCTAGGACTCAACGACACTAAACGACAACAACATGTCACAGATTACTGATCTGCAAATCGCAACAAAAGCATACTATATTGGTTGTTTTTTTATTTAAACCTCATGTTTAGAGTCAACAAGACCTCAGGGAATGGACTTGGTAAATTTTGGAGGAACTTTCTTCTAAGTGGTATAGCATTTTCTGCCAATATGCTGTACTGAGGTAATCTGTGGTTGCTGGAATGCTGAACCTTGTTTCATTGAGGTGTCAAATACCATAACAATTACCCTTGGTGGACAGTTTTAGGTGGAGCTCCCCATTTAGACAGGTTTGGAAGCAGGAGTGGCATCCAGTTCTTAAACGATATGCCTCTGGAAACTCTATGAACGTTCATAAATATAGTTATAGAAGGCTTCAGGCCTTTTGTCCACAGGGTGTTTTTGAGTTGTTCTGGACTTGGCAGCAATCAACAACAAAAACAAGAGGAAATGGACAAATTCCTTGAAACTCATGCCCTATCCAGATTGACAAGGACAGATACTGAACTCTTGAACAGATAGCTCACAAAACAAGAAATTGAACAGGTCTTAAAAAAGACTTCCCCAAAAGAAAAGTCCTGGACCAGATGTTTTCAAAGCTGAATTCTACCAAACATTCAGTCGCTTCTTTAGTCGGGAAGCTCCAGCCAACAGTGTCCCCCATGGGTGCCCATTGCCACAATTGGCACATCACAGTCACAGTCTTCGGCATCACAGCAACCACGAGTTGCCTCTGTTCATTAATGCACAGACCAGTGCTAATTCTACTAAAATTATTCCAAAATCTTTAAAAAAAAGAACATTCCAAGATTTATTCTATTAAATAAGCATAACCCTCATGTGTTTGTTTCTTATAAAACGTATTTGCAATGGATAAGTCATTGATTGTACAAAATTCAATCATTCTATCTCCAGCTTCATTTCTGTCACCAAGTCCATATTTTCCAACTACTGATTCTTCTTCTCTGTTCCCAACTTTTGC
>NW_006399843.1:13280137-13285717 GCF_000299155.1 Elephantulus edwardii | reverse complement strand
TGGGAGGGTGGAGGGACAGTGCAGGAGGGGAAGGCCCTCTATGAGGTGGATTGATTCAGTGACTGGGGTAATCGGGATGGGAGTGTTAGAAACAGTGCGATTGACACAGGACAGAACAGAGTTTAGGACTGTTGTAATAGGGTCGCTATGAGTCGTAAGCAACTCAGCAGCACATAACAACAACAACAATCCTTACCTGACAGGGAAAATACAATGATCACCAAGGTGATTTCCCAGGTGAGGCGTTGCTCTTGCACTTAAGTTGTACT
Source organism: Elephantulus edwardii (assembly GCF_000299155.1). NCBI lineage: Eukaryota > Metazoa > Chordata > Mammalia > Macroscelidea > Macroscelididae > Elephantulus > Elephantulus edwardii. The sequence goes on along the minus strand of NW_006399843.1, from coordinate 13,285,448 downwards.
GACTTCTACAGTTTCCCCAAACCAGGGAAACTGTATGATTTGTGGTAGTGGGAACTGTAAAACAAAAACAATAAAACCCTTTCCATATCTAGTTTCATCCTCTGATCCTCAGCACCCATGGAAGCAGCAGCCAAGATATCATCAATGTACTGTCTTAGGTTAACCTGCTGCAAGAGATCTCTTTAAAGTGTTAAAGAGAAAATTCACTTTGTTTTACCATTAATTTAAGGAGGGGGATGGAACAGGAAGAACTTCTGCTGTTACGCTGTTCTGAAAACAGCTAGGAATGATCTGAAGCACTTCCTGCTAGAGCTGACCAAAGGTACTCTTGTTCTTCAGGCTCTAGCCCCTGGGAACCTGCTCCACCTGCCAACTTCTCCTTCCCAGCCTGATGAGCCAGCAGGGAGTTGGTGGTATTCCCCTGGAGGCCTCCACAGCGATGGGGTCCCCCACCTTGGCCAGTAAACATGTTCTTCACCTTCAGTATGTTGCAGGTCCACCAGAGTCCCTGAAATTTCTTGTACCAAATTCCTCAAAGTATCCTTAAAGATGAAGTGGGCAGGTGGCCAAGTCAGCCACCCTGGCATGGACTCCCCTTGACCTAGCAATCTGTGAGCTGTGATCCACTGAAATATGATTAACTGTATCTCAGAAGGCTACTCTCCTGAGCACCACTCAGTCAAAGCTTTTCTGGTGCCTGTGGTGAGGACATACATAGCTTTTGGTAAAAGGGAGAAAGACAACCTTTTGATTTCCAGAAGGAAAAACCATTCAGGAGTCAGAAGGACTATAGGATCAGTAAGAGATCCAAAGTTCTAGAACTCCCTAAGTGGCTATTCTAGTTAATTCTAGAGCCAACATCTATTGAGAGTACTGTCTGTTAACCCACTGGGATAGCATCCTTTGTTATGCGGATTAGACAGCCTCCAACCTTGCTTCCTGAAAGTGAGGAGGACTTGAACACTTGCTGCAGAAGGTTAAATTAAACACCCCAGTCTTCAATATTAATTGCATCTCAACATCAAGAAACAAAAATCCTCTCCACTCGACCAACAGATTGAAACTGTCAAAACTTTATATATTCCCTGGATCCTGGGAAAGTCTGTAGTAAGGGACCTCTCAAAATTGTTTAGGAGTGATGACGTCCCTTTGAGGACTAAAGTGTGCCTGATTCAGGCCATGATCCTTTTAGTCATTTGCTATACATCCGAGAACTAGACAGTGAATAAAGATCACAGAAGAATAATTGATGCCTTTGAATTGTGGTGTTGAAGAAGAGCTGAATATCCCATGGATTGCCAAAGGAACAAACTGATTTGTCTTGGAGAAGGTGCAGCCAAAGTGCTCTTTGGATGCAAAAATGAAACTTCATCTCACATACTTGGGGCACGTTGCTAGGAGAGGTTTTTCCTTGAAGAGGAACATGAAAAGGTGAAGGGTCAGTGAAGGAGAAGAAGACCCTCAGCCAGGTGAATTGGCACAGTCAGAGCAGCAATGGACTTGAGTGTGTCAGAGATTGTGAGGCTCCCACAGGACAGGACAAGGTTAAGATCTGTTGTTCATCGAGTTGCTATGAGTCATACTTGACTTGAGGCACCTCACATCCCACTGGGTGAACAGTGCCTTGGTTGCCCTTTATCATTTCAAACGGCATTTTCTGAGAGACCAATAAAGGTGATGGAGAGATAAATTAACCAGAAGAAAAGCCCACTTTGATGACAAAGAAAGGAAGGATGTTAGGAGACAAAAGAAGGGATGGGGAAGGGAGGAGATGCAACAAAATGGAGGGAAGAGATGGGTAAAGGAAAAAAGGCCTCCAGCATCTTGTAAGCTAGTTTCCTGTACTATAATAATTTTGCAAAGGATAAAATTTTTAAAGTAAAAAAAGCAAAACAAAAACAAAGAGTAAAGAAATTGCTTTAAAGCATAAGGTTCATCTAACCTAAACCATGATATTTTCATGCATGTGGAAGTTCGGCAATGAATAAGACCAAAGAAGAATTGATGCCTTTGGGGGAGAGCGTTCAATATACCAGAGACCACCAAACAACCAATCAGTCCATCCTGGAAGAAGTTCAGGAAGAGTTTTCCTTAGAGGCAAGGATCATCTCACATGCTTAGGGTATGTTATCAGGAGTGTCTAGCCAGTCCCTGATGAAGGACATCATGCTTAGAAAAGTAGAAGAGGAATAGAAGACCCTCAGTGACGTAGATTGACACAGTGATTATACCAGTGATGGATTTAAGCACAGCAGATTATCAGTCTGGCTCAGGACTGGGCAGTTTCATTCTCATAGGGTCTTTATCAGTCAGAGCCAATTGGAGGGCACCTAACAGTGACAAAGCCACAACCCTAATGTGGGTCCCCTTTTCCCTTTCTTGTTTTATTTATTGAGACCTTTTCCTCACTGGTTACCCTCCACCTTCAATTCATCCTATCTATCACTACATTGTCTTCTAAGGTGTACTTCTGACAGCATCACAGAAGAAAATTTTAAACACTGTATTGCTTGCAGAAAAAAGTTAATGGTCATGATTTTTATATTCTTGTTGTCGTTATGTGCCGTCGAGTCACTGGTGACCCTTTGTACAGCAGCTCTGAACCCTGCCCTATCCTGAGCCAATCTCACTGACTCTGACACACCTATCCCATTGCCCCAAGATACTGTATCAATCCATCTCATCCGGGATCTTCCTCTCCTGTGCTGTCCCTTCACCCTTTACAAGCATGATGTTTTTCTTCAAGAACTGGTCTCTCCTGCCATGTGCCCAAAGTGTATGAGATGGAGCTTCAAAATCCTAGCCTCTAAAGAGAAACTTAGTTTTGCCCTGTCCAAGACAGACTTACTTGTTTCCTTGGTGGTCCATGTTATGTTCGATACCCTTCTCCTACACCACAACTCAAAGGCATCGATTCTTCTTCTGTCATCCTTAGTCACTGTCCAGCTCTCTAATGCATAACAAGTGACTGCAAAGACCACGGCCTGGATCAGGAGCACCTTAGTCTCTAGATTGACATCGTGCTTCTCAGTACTCTAGAGAGGTCCCTAACAGCAGATTTTCCCAGTGCAATTTGTCTTTTGATTTCCTGATTGCTGGTGCCAAGAGTGTTGATTGTAGATTTGAGCAAGCTGTAACTGTTAACAATCTCTATCTCTTCTCTATCTATCATGGTGCTGCTAATTGATATATCTTTTATACGTTTATTCTATACTAGGTGACTCTCAGCCCACAAAATATCCAATTCACCCTTTTTAATCACTATTACTCAGATCATCCCTTCTACACAGTGTGCTCCTAAAATCAAACTGATTTTTCAAAGCTCAGCCCGAACACTGCCCTCCTTCCCCTACACTCCAGCTATAAGCAGTCCTTCTCTAAATCCCCGAAATTATTCTTACTTCATTTCTCAAAACCATCAAATCAAAACCAAACCAGTGGCTGGTTGATCACAATTCATGGCAACCCTATTTGTTTCATGGTAGAACTGAGGTTTTCTTGGTTAGTATTTTTAGGGAAACAGATCACCAGACCTTTTTTCCATGGCCCTGTTCAACTCACCAATCTTTCCCTTAGTAGCAGAGCTCAAATAATTTGTCCCACCCAGGGACCTTTTACACCTACCATACTCAAACTGGACCATCTAGTAGTCTCCAGATCTTCCACCTAACATAGTGGAGGTGCCCAAGGTTTGGTTTTGTTTTGTTTTTCCCATCGTGTCAAATTCTAAGTTTAAAGTGATATTGGCAAGAAATTAACCCTTGTACATCTGTCTAGATACATACACATCTGGCTTCATTCCCATTTCCAGTTTGTGCTGTTTCTAGTAGGATGTCTGTAGAATGAAGTTGTTCAAGTTGCACTTTATTTCTACTGCAACAGGACCTATTTCTTTTACTATTCAAATGATCTATTTATCATATTTGAATAAAAGAATATGACACTTCTCTCCACTATATCTCTCATTGGATCTTACTGAAAGGAAGTCAGAATTCTGTTAAAATGTTTCCTGTTATTATTTCTAAACTGACCCAAATTAGGGTAGAGGAAGAAAGAGAGGCTGACTTATATTTTGTAATAATTTTTATTTCACTTTTTTTTTAGCATTAGAGACAGATGGATTGAAATGTTAATCACAGTGTCATTTCTGTTTCTGGCTCATGCTGCACCAGGCATGGCTTGTATCATATCATGTGGACATGTGGCCCTTGTTTTCTGCTTCACCTTCGCTCACCTCAAACCACATCCTCATTCTGCACCTGAAAGTCGGTTGACTGAACATATTTGTAAAGTATATGCTCATCTGAGGCACTTACTTTGTTTGCATTCTGTAATCTCTGTCCTCAATATGTCATTCTGTGCATCAGCATGATGGTGACTTTATCCCTTGTAGAAACTCAGCAGATACACTTCCAGATTAGATGTCCAGGGGCAGGAACTCACACTGCATTCCTGGACAATGAGAGAGGATTCTGAAGAAAGAACTAAAATAAAAGTGTTCTCCAATCTTGAGAGTTGAGCTTAAGGTTACCTGACTCTGAGTTTCAGAAGTTATAAGCACCTGAAGGGACAGACACGTATAACTCTTCTCTTTGCTCTGGGAAACATCTGAAGGTTCCAGAGAAGTACTCTGAGCCGTCAGGATGTCAATGAAACATGAGCTGGCCTCTGCCTGAATTGACCTGCTCTGAAAGGAAGGACCCTTCCTCTTCTGATCTCATGGCTGTTTCTACAAATCTTCTCCTGGCAACAGATAATGGACTAAAAACAAAGGAGGAGAGGAATGGAGGAGATATCTCAAGGAAGAATCTGCAGGTACAAGAGGCAAGCACTGACATTCTTGCTCTTTCCATTCTAGTCAGTATGTTGCCCAGAGATCCAGGTGTCAGACAGGTGACAAGTCTCCTTGTTGAGATTGCACAGGGCTGGCTGGAGCGAGCATGGGGACTGCTGGGCAAAACCAAGCTGCCCTTCATATGCCCTTCCCAAATGTATCTCTCCAATCACTCCTGACTCTAGAAAAATGCAAGGAAATATTCCCAAGAGGGAGGCACTCCAACATTGCACATTGAACTATTTAAATGGAAACTAGTAAGGAGACTGGAGCAAGATCGGGTGCTCTGGAGGTGCAGTCGGTTGAGCTGGGTTGCTAACCAAAATGTCAGCCGTTCAAATTCACTGTCTACGCCATGAAAAAAAAAGATGAAACAGACTGCTTCCATAAAGATTTAAAGTCTTGCGGGGCGAGCTGCCCTAGGCCCCCGGCCCAGGGCGAGCCGTCACGGCCCTCTGCCCGGGGCGGGCTGCCCTC
>NW_006399843.1:13275069-13279577 GCF_000299155.1 Elephantulus edwardii | reverse complement strand
ACCAAACTGTGCAGCTCTGCAACTGCATCCTGGCCCATCCTCACCCTTCTGCCCCCAACCCTCACCTCCTTGTACCCCCAATATGTTTTTCCCCAATTAAAAAAATATATTTAAAAAAAAAGATTTAAAGTCTTGGACACAAGGCGGCAGGTCTACCCTATCTGGTCACTGTCCGGGAATCAGCTCCTCCCAATATTTGATTTTTAGTTTGGTGAGGTAAAGTCAAGGAAGTCCACTAGAGGGAGCCCAAGCCAACTCTATGCTACAAGGAGCCTAGCAAAGTAAACTTGGTAAGGGAGGCAATAGAGATTAAGTCATGTAGAAAGAAGATAAACATGTGAGCTACCCAGTTATAATACAGGCCTTTTAGGATATAAGTCCAGGAATCTGAGGCTGAGCAGAGTTAAATGACCAGCTCGAGTCTGCACATCCAGAGTGGTACCCAAGGGCCTGCCTCACCTCTGTGACTCATTTATCTGAAAAGGAAAATTTCTTCCATTTACTTCTGCATTTTCTTACATTGAATGAATGCCTTACAAATGGGAATTTTAGTTTTAAGCCTAATGATGCCACTTTGCAGATAGGATCTCAAGGTATAATTTTCTCAAAGTAGATTTCATAGGTTCTTTGCTTCTGCATCAGCATAGTGGTATATTTTGGGTATGCAAATGTGTAATTTGTAAATTCAAATTGAAAACAGTATCTGCTTGGAAATGAGTCCTAGCTGATTGTCTTCAAAGCTCTTTCTCCTCAAACTACACCTTAGATGTGGAACTAGGGGGAGGGCTGACTCTCTACGACCTTGGCATATTAAGCCCTATGAACTACTTTCCCGTGAACTCCATGTTTCCTGGTTGTCCAGACAACATGAAATCTAGGAGCTCAGCCTTCCAGTTTCAGGTCCTCCTCCAACAGCAGTTTTCCACTCTGGATTGGCTCCCAGAACGCAACCCTCTTCGGGTTCTTATGTGATTGGGCCTTCTCTCTGCCCCTCCCCTGGGAGACATAGCAGAGGCAACAGAGAATCTTACTGGTAGGAAGAGTCTGAGGTAAGGAAGCAAGGGAAGACAAGTGGACCATGTACTAAGATTTCTTTTCTCCAAAATGGTTGAGAGTAATGGTTTCTGTGCCTAGAGCCTGGCTGGGAAGCTCTTGTGACCTACCGGTAGGAAGCTGCACTGCAATCTCCAAGACAGTTCAAGTCAACAGCTGCGCTGTGGAAGGATCAGCAGTCTACTCCCTGTGATTTCCTGCCTCTGAAAGCCCACTGTAAGGTCAGATAGCGGTCAGTCCTGACTTCACAGTATACACCAACAACAGAGCCTGGTCGGTAGACAGAGGCAGTTCTTGGTATTTTAGGCTTGTCTAAGGTTCAGAGGAGATCAAGGACTGAAACTTCTGGAAGGTGTAAGAGACAGACTTGGAAACTAGAATTCTAGCTTTCCTAGGAACGCCTGGTTCAGTGTAGTGGTCAGGAAAGCATCCCTTTGTCCAGACTTGAACATTAGTCCCCTCCCCCTTCAGGACAGCAGGAAATGCCACCTAAGACCAAAGAAAAGGGGTTGCAGAAGAAGAAAAAGAATTCAGGTGCTGGTGAGTCAGTGTGGGTGGAGGTGGGGGCCCCTTGTTCCCCATGCTCCTTCCCAGAGACCAAATAGAAGTTCTCCAGAGAGAATTCAGCCCTTGTTGTTGTTGTTGTTGTTATGTGCCATCGAGTCGCTTGCGACTCATAGCGACCCTATGTACAACAGCCCTAAACTCCGCTCTGTCCTGTGCCAATCACACTGTCTCCAACACTCCCATCCTGATTATCCCAGTCACTGAATCAATCCACCTCATAGAGGGCCTTCCCCTCCTGCGCTGGCCCTCCACCCTCCCAGGCATGATGATGTCCTTCTCCAAGGACTGGTCTCTCCTCACAACATGTCCAAAGTATGTTAGATGGAGCCTCAGAATCCTTGCCTCCAAGGAGCCACCCGGTTTAACCCTTTCCAGGACGAATCTGTTTGTTTTCCTAGCAGTCCATGGTATTCTCAATACTCTTTTCCAGCACCACAGCTCAAAGGCATCAATTCTCCTTCTATCCTCCTTGGTCATTGTCCAACTCTCTGATGCATAACAAGTGAGTGCAAAGACCATGGCCTGTATCAAACGCACCTTAGTCTCCAGAGAGACACTATTGCTCTTCAGTACTTTTGAGAGGTCCCTAACAGCAGACTTTCCCAAGGCAATGCGCCTTTTAATTTCCTGGCTACTGGTGCCAAGAGTGTTGACTGTGGAGCCAAGCAAACTAAAGCTGTGTACAATCTCAATCTCTTCACCATCCATCCTGATGTTGCCAATTGGTCCAGTGGTGAGAATCTTTGTCTTCTTGACATTAAGCCTCAATCCATATTGGAGGCTGTAGTCCTTGACCCTCTGCAGCAGGTGCTTCAGTTCCTCTTCAGTTTCAGCAAGCAGGGTTGGTTGTGTCATCCGCATAACGCAGATTGTTGATAATTCGTCCACCAATCTTGACCCCACATTTCTCCTCAGAGAGCCCAGCCTCCTGGATAATCTGTTCTGCATATAGGTTGAAAAGGTATGGAGATAGGATGCATCTCTGGTGTACACCCTTCCCAATTTTGAACCATGCAGTGTTCCCTTGCTCTGTTCTGAAGACTGCCTCCATTCAGCCCTTAGCATGACAAAATGACCCTTTCTTGGCCCTCCTCATATTCTCACATCCTGATTCCACAGAACAGGGATGTTGGGGAAATCTGCCATCGACTCCCTCCTAATATATTCACCACATGTATTGTGAGTACCTGTTATGTGTTGGTCAGTGAAAAACAAAAATGAACTCAGTAGACAAGGTCTCTGCCCTCAAGGACCCAGTAGTTGTCCTCAGATTTCTTCTAAGAAGGAAGTCCAAGGTGTTGGGTAAGAACAGGACAAGCTGAGATTCTTCAACCCCCTGCCAGCTAGCCAGGGCAGATGTGGAAGCCGAGTCCAAGCACAGGCTGGCTGTGCTGGAGATGGAGTTGCTCCGAGATCGCTTGGGTAAGAAGAGTGGAGGCTCTGGGAGGCAATACGGGTGGGTCAGGGGGGTGTTTCTGTCTGTACCACCTCCTTGGGGGATTGAAGCATTAGAGCTGAGAAGGAGGGCTGGACTGACCTCTCAGCATGCTCTAGTGGAACATTGTCAAGAGTTGAGATTGAAGGAGAGGTTGTGGGTAAGAATTGATGAGGGAACTAGAGAGTTCTTATAGCTAGGATGTAGAGGGAGTCTTTGATTTTTAGTAATAAAAATTCAGGGGGTAGGTGAGGTGGGGAAAAAGAAACAAAAACAGTGAGGATGAGCATAAGAGGCTAGATGGGTGGGCAGAGTCCAACATGGGCACAGGAGCTGATTCAAGGCCGCTCTGGGACTGTTCACAGTTTTGCAAAGGGACGAGACCCGCCGAGCCAAGGCCTCTGAAGACCAGCTAAAGCAGAAGCTGCAAGGCTTGGAAGCTGAACTAGAAGGGGCCCGGAGTGAAGGGAAGGCGATATACGCAGGTGTGTGGTCAGTGAGCAGATGGGCAGGAGAAAGAGACCTGGAAAGGGGTCAGAGGAAACAAAAAAGGCAAATTAATACTGCTCTCCTCAGCCTTCCAGCATGGCACAGAGCAGAGAGGGGCCTGAAGGCCCAAAGCAGGGCTTCTGGAATCCTAGTCAGGGATCTTCTTGGATCCTAATGTCATGTGCATGATGGGCCTGTACATATAAAATACACTCATTGATATTAGCTCATTCATCCCAGGGGAGTGGGTGAGAAGAAGGACTAGATTCTCTGGAGAAAGGGTTTGTGGTTCCTGCTCCATTACCGGGGTCTGCAGAAACTCTCCACAGAATCCTGTCTCACCAGACCAAGCAGAAGCCCCCAGCCACTCTCCACCCACAACTTCATCTCTTTTCCCTTGGCCTCTGTCCCCACCCGGATCCCTGGTCCGCCACTGTCCCTGTGACAGAGATGAGTCGTCAGCACCAGGCCCTGCAGAAGGAGATGGAAACTCAGAGCAGGAAGCTGGAGGAAGAAGTGGGGAGCCTTCGAGAACAGCTGAGTAAGCTTCTCCTCTCTCCTCACAAAACTGTTTCTCCCCAAGGGTCACTGATGGTCAGGTCCAAACTGAAGAGACTTTTTTCTAGAATGCTGAAGCCTGAGCTCACTTTTCATGTTCCCCACTGATGCTCCTACCAGTGAGGAGTGGGGCACAGGTATCAGTGTGGCAAAAACCTCTAAGTGGCTCAAGAAAATCATTCCAGAAGATAAGTCTCTCATCCTGTTTCTTCCTCACCTGGTCTTTCTAAATCCAGGTCTGACTCACCATCACTGCCACATCTTTCTTGAGTAAAATATGTTCCTTTTCGTTTCATTGCAGTGAGATTTTAAATGAGGGTGGAGCTGGGAAATAAGTGGGTCAAGGCACTGGGCTATGGGCAGGGACACCCCACAATGAGGGATTTATCTTTCACTGCTCCACATA
>NW_006399843.1:13231059-13247290 GCF_000299155.1 Elephantulus edwardii | reverse complement strand
TCCATAAAGATTAATTCAAACTCAAACTTGCTGCTATAGAGTTGGTTCTAACCCACAGCAACCATTCATTAGGTTTCCTGGGCTTTAAACTGCAATGGGGAGAGAAGGCCCTTCTATCTCCTGCAGAGCCAATGGGGAATCCAAATTGTCTGAAAAGTGTGACAGCATGACTCACTACGGACTGAGTTCCCTCTGTAAAGTCACATGGAATCTATGTTGACTTTCAGTCAAAACTCAGCTCATCTGTATGGACTGCCTGCTGCTCAGCACGTGCCCTCATCCTACCCACTTAATAAGCTCCCACCCTCTTGGCTTCTCATTCCTTTGAAAGTACCACATTTATCCTTCAACATATCTCTTCATGGAGTGTTTTTCTCTCTGCTTTTCACTAGGCTAATCCCATGGGGATCAGATTAACTGTCCCGCAAAGAGGCTTTCCTGCACCGCCACTCCCCTCAGCGTGACACTAGCATAGCACTGGGAACTATCCTTTCCAGACACCTTCCACTGTGCTTCTTTAAACACTTACATTTTCAATAAGCATTTATATTTACATGTTTTCATAAGACTATAAGGTCAGAAAGGACAGCAGCCTGGAATTTTGTTATTTCTGCCCCAGAATCTAACATGTTGCCTGGCAGACACACAACAAGCATTCAAACATTTGTGAAGAAATTAATATTTTAGGAGGTTTGTAAGGCCCATTCCTCCCCCATATGAATGTTTTTTAAAATTTTATTTTATTTGATTTGTGTGTAGATCTGACTGGTACAGGAAGAGATTGTCCCTCCTTCTCCAGCAGAGCATCTGGTGGATTCAAACTGTGCACCTCTGGGATCGCAGTGCAGTTTCTTACCACTAGGCCACAAGAGCTCCCTTTATGAATGTGTTGTGTGGCACCTCCTTTAATGTCTGCCACTCTGTTTGTTTACTTTTCATATGTGAGCTTCCTGCTGTAGAGAACACAGTCTAGTGCCCCTTCTCCTGAGGGAAAAAATACCTGTTAATAAGACCAGAAAACGGCACTCTATCCCAGAACACTTACCTGTGCTCCTGTGAAACCTATACATAGACCAAGAAACTGCTGTCTGAACAGAACAAAAGAACATTGTACAGTTTAAAATCAGGAAAGATGTGCATTGGGGTTTGAGGGAAGCCAAATATAAAATTTACTAATAGTAGACCAAGTGCTATATCAGGAAATGAGGGAGGCTTAATACAAGCTGAAGGTCACCTTGTGGCACTAACGAGTTCCCTAAGAGTTAACATTGTTCTTAGTTTGTATCAACTGAATCCTTCCCTCCTGAGATTAGCATAAAGAGGAACTTGGCCTTATCTGTAAAAGACTTTTGTTTTTGTTTTGTACTTCCTTATGATTTTGCTTTGTTTACCTTCCTTATGATTCTAAATAAATACTCAGAGAAGCATGGCTTGGGGCCTTCAGTCATGGGAACTGTTGGCCCCTGTTTTTCACACTCTCTGTTCTATATTATTCCTGGTAGTCTGTCTCATTATTAATAATTATAAAATTATTTCCTTCTTTGGGACCTTCGGTCTGCAACAGGGGTTATAACCTTTCTCCACACCTATTCAGTCTGTATGCCGAGAAAATAATTTGATCCATAATAGTCTATGTATTTCCTATTGCCAAAGGGGCCCTTTAGAGTAGTGAGAGAAGATCTTCACCCTGAAACCTACAGCGTCCCTTTTCAGCAAGAAGTAGCTAAGAGAATATACCGTCCCCTTTTCCTTATGAATCATGGTGAAGTCTCTCTAAGGGAGGAGTGATAGGAAATGGCAAAAGACACACTGACAAAGGAGATTAATCAGAGCTGGCTTTGACAAGCACTGTGGCAATTGGACAATTAAAACAGACACTCCAATGAATGAATGGAAATCCAAATTCTCTGTAAATGTTCATTAAAACTATTAAAAAAACAAAAAAACCCAACAGACTCTCAAGGGGGGGGGGACCAAACTGGGGAGGAGGGTAGAGAAAATAGTACAACAATGAATGAAAGAAAACCCAAAATCTCTGTAAATGATCATTAAAAATTAATAAAATTTAGGGGAGCTCTGGTGGCCTAGTGGCAGGGAACTGCAACTACAATCCCAGAGGCACACAGTTCGAACCCACCAGATGCTCTGCCGGGGAAGGAGGAACAATCTCCTCCTGTACCAGTCAGATCTGATTTGATGGTACATGCGCGTGCACACACACAAATTAATAAAATTTAATAATGAAAAAAGACACTAATAAGCAGAAAAAGAAAATAATTTGAAAACTTAAACTATATGAAGAAGAATGTGGCATCAGAATTGGAGGAAGATTCATCAACAAACTATGTCATGGAGATGACAATCTTGTATGCAGACTCGTAGAAAGTGAGGAAAACTTGAAGCACTTACTGAAGAAGGTCAATTGTTACAAACTTCAATACACATCTCAACATTAAGAAAACAAAAATCATCACTGTTGGATCAATAGGCAACATCACGATATTTGGAGAAAATACATTTTATCAATGACTTCATTTTATTTGCATCCACAATTAACACCAATGCTACAGAAACCAAGAAATCCAAAGGGTGTTGCACTAGGAAAATCTGATTTCAGGGACCTCTCCAAAGTGCTAAAGAGCAAAGATGTCAGTGCCTGATCCAAGCCATTACTTCCTATGCAGCTGAAAGTTGGAGAGTCAATAAGGATGACAAAAGAATCCTCGTCTCTGAACTATGATATTGAAGAAGAGAATGGAATATCCCACGGTTCCTAGGGTTATTATGAGTCTAAGGCAACCTGAGGACATCTGACAATAACAACATCATGTTCAAGACAATTGCATCATGAAGAATTAGGTGGGACCAGTCCTCTGTTAGTTAACCTCAGAGAGGTTTTAGAAGTATGAAAATAAAAAAAAAGAAGTATGACAATAACAATTCTAGTGAGTTCACAGGATAACTTGGGGGCTTTCTGAACCCCACCAGGTACCACAGCCAGTCACTGAAATTCAAATCAGGCAAGAACATCTTCAAAATAGCGATGTGGCCTCAGCCACAGGCATTACCTTCTGCCTGATATAATGACTAATGACTGAAGGAGTGGGCTCCATGTGCTCTGTTGTTTGTTTGTTTTTTAAAAACTTAATGAATGCTAGAACAAACTTAATGAATGCTTACTATGTGCTAGGTCCTTAGGATTAAGTCATTCATCCCCACTATAGACCAGGAGTTGATTATATTATTATCTCCATTTCACAGACAAGGAATGTGAAGCACAGAGAGGTTAAGTAATTTTCCAAAGTCACAGATCATAGCCAATGATAAAGCCTCGGTTACATCTCAACACTAAGAAAACAAAACTCCTCACCATTGGGCCAATAGGCAACATCGTGGTGGATGGAGAAGAGATAGAAACTGTCAATGATTTCATCTTGCTTCAGTCCATAATCAATACTACTGGTATCAAAAGCCAGGAAATAAAAACATGTATTGGGAAAATCAGCTGTTAGGGACCTCTCAAAAGTGTTGAAGAGCAATGATGCCAGCTTAAAGACTAAGATGCACCAGATCCAAACCATGATCTTTTCAATTACTTGCTATGTAGCGGAAAGTTGAAGAGTGAATAAGGATGGCAGAAGAAGAGTCAATGACTGTTGTGGTGTTGGAGTAGAGTGCTAAATATCCCATGGACTGGCAAAAGGACAAACAGACATGTCACCGAAAAGGTTCAGGCTGAGTGTTTTTGGAGGCAAAGACAGTGGAACTTTGTCTAACAAACTTTGGGTATGTTGTTGGGAGGGGCCAGTCCTTGGGAAAAGACATCATGTTTGGAAGAGTGGATGGTCGGTAAAGGAGAAGATGGATTGACACAATGACTGTAACTAATGGAAAGCTCTAGTATGTTGGAGATGATGAGGATGGCGATGGCACAGGATAAGGTAGGGTTCAGATCCATTGGTTATATAAGTCAAAGTCCACGCAACAGCACTTCACAACAACAACAAGAAGCTGCATTACTGAATCCTTGCTGTTAGCCATTATGCTTTGCTGTCAAGAAAAAGGAAAGCTTGTTGGAGTTTTGCCATCACTGACCAGGACTCTTGCCAAAATGAGTGAAACATTCCTAGTCATGTCAAGGGTTACTATCTAGCGAGCTGTTTCAGCCTCACAGATATTATGTATCCATAGTAATACAAAGAGCACAGGCTCAGAATCATAACAACTGGCCTCATATCCTCTCTACTCTTGTCTTTGAAGTGGCTGGCCTTGACAACTGACTTGGCCTTCATGAGCCTCCGTTTCCTCATCTATAAGAGGAGGGTCATAAAAATACTTCATTTCCAGGGTTGATGCAGAAACAAAAGGCTGATAAATCTCGCCTCTTCCCTGCAAAACCTGGCACATCCGCCCTGCCCACAGCACAGTTGTCAGCCCTGTAATTTGGTTCTGGAGCAGCCTTGCCTGCATCCAGGACGGGCACACTGTTCTAAGCCAATTACCAGCACCATCTATCCTCTGAGCATAAGTGAATCAAATGGCATCTGCTTTATAAACCTGTCTTTGGTGATTGAGTTAGGATGACTCATCACTTCCAAAGCCTCACCACCTCTGGAGAAACATGAACAGAGGTAGACCCTGGACTGCAGTGACCCCTGCCTCCCAAAAATAATGACTGGGAGGAGAGAAGTAAAAAGATTACTGTTAGGTAGGATTGTTAGTAAATTCCCTTTCTAGTCTCTAAGCCTTCCTCATCCTTGCAGCTCTTCTCTCTTCACTCCCTGTGTCCAAATAAAAGACCAAACCCACCACTATCAAGTCGATTCCAACTCATAGTGACCAAGAGGGCAGAGCAGAGCTGCCCCGTGGGGTTCCCAAGGTTGCAAATCTCTACAGAAGCAGACTGCAGCTTTCTCCCAAGGAGTGGCTGGCTAATGGGTTCAAACTGTTGACTCTTCAGTAGCAGCAGAGCACTTTAACAACCACCCCACAAGGACTTCTTCTTTATGGTCCCCTGAAAGCCAAACCTGAAAATCAGACTCAAGAAGAGGCCCCACGGTGAAGAGGGTGCTCTAGGGGGGCTGATGTCCTCGGATCTGACAAGGGGAGGAACAAGGGCAGGGCGCCGGGGCTATTACCTTGAGCAAGTTGAAGAGCAGAGGCAGAATCCGTAGGGGCAGCAGCTTGGCCAAGATGCCCAGCACCAGGCTGACGTCCTCCCCGACCCGGCCCACGAGCTCGGCCACATCCTTGCCCACCCTCTGCAGGGTCGTCTTATGCAAGCCCAGCACAATGTAGAGGGCAGCCAGGTATTCCTGCATGGCGGGCACAGTAAACACGAAGGTGCCTGGGTGCCCTGGCTCCACACAAGGGGCCAGAAAAAACCTCAGGGCATCTCGACGGAAGACATGAAGCAGCTGAAACTCCTCTTCCGACTTGATGCCAGCCTCCAGGCACCCACGGACATCCTCTTCAGAGAAGTAAGTCTTCCGAGAGGTCACCCCTTTATGGGCCAACTTGCCCAGGGTGCGGGCTGCATAGGCCATGAGAGACACTTTGGAAGGGTCAGTGCTGTCCAGCGTTTCCCCACTGAAGTTGAGGCGCAGGAAGCTGGTGTAGATGCTTGTGAGTGTCTGGCTGGCTGGCGTGGGGGCATGTAAGAAGTGCAAGGTGGCACAGACGAGCCAGCAATAGGAGGGCAGGAAGCAGGCTGCAGCAATCTGATGGTGCCCCTCCAGGTTCCGGGAGAGCATCTGTACCATGTTGTCGTGTTGGGCAGAGGTGGCCGAGACGCCAATGCCCCCGGCACTGAGCCCACAATCAGGCTGGTTGAGGCGGAGCTGGAAGTAGAGCTTCTGCAGGTTGGTATCAGAGAAGCCACAGATCTCACCGTAGCGGCCCACGTACTTGCTGGGGATTCGGCCGATGGCAGAGGGCCGGGTGGTCACCAGAATGCTGGCCTGCGAAGATCATGACCGAGGTCAAGAAAGACCTTCATGATTGGCTGATTTCCCAGGGAGTCCCTGAAGATTGTGTATGCAAGGATGAAAACAGTGACATCAACTGTGGACCACTGAAGGATCTAAGCTCTCACATCTTTCCAGGGTTGACAGTATATTGGGCTCCTAACTAAAAGGTCAGTAGTTTGAATCTGACTGAGAAAGATGGGCAATCTCCTCTTGTAAAGATTTACAGCCTCAAAAACTCAATGGAAGGTCCTGATGAGTCAGAATCGATCAGGGACAGTAGGATGCATTTGGACAAATGCCCAACGCAAAGCATTACATGCAGAATCTCATGTGACCATTGCAACTCAAGAGGAGAAGGAAACAAACTTGAGGAAGTTAGTGACTTGCTCAAGCTCACAGCTGGGAAGTGGAGGAGCCAGGATGTGAACCAACTCAGATCCACACTCTGACCCAGTGAACATGGGGGCACAGGGCACAAGAAGCCTTGAGGGGACTCCACCAGCAGGGAGCACCCACCTCAGGCAGCATGTATTTGCGCAGCAGGTTGACCATGATGGCAGCTGGTGCTTTTGGCTCCTCAGGGTCACTGCAAAGCCCGGTGCCAGCCAGCCGGAAGTCAAGGTTGAGACGCTCCAAGCCATGGAGCACAAAGAGCAGGCGGGTCCCGGCTGCAGCCATCAGAGGCAGAACCTCTTTCAGGGGTGAGTAGCGCTGGCCCACTAGCTGGTACAAAGAGGCTGGGGTGGTGCCCAGGGATGACAGGTCCTCGCAGGAAAAGGGGATGAGCAGCTCAAAGGCTGGCAGGCGCCCGTGACACCAGTCTAGGACCATCTTGCGCACCAGTGTGCTCTTGCCTGTGCCCACAGTCCCGTACAGAACCACCGTCTGTACCCGGCGCCCACAGGCATCTGGGCCAAAGAGCTGAGACAAGGCCAGAGGTGGGAGCGCAGGCTGGGGCAGCTGATATTGCCGGGCCAGCTCTGCAGAAGGGCGAAGCAGTTCGTCAGTGTTGCTCTCTCGAATCACAGGGTCCACGTGGACCGTGTCTAGTGCAAAAGTTGGGCCAAACTGGCGCTCCTCTCTGGGGAGCCGGATGAACCATTCAGCCAGGTTACGCCGGTGCTTCTGAATTGCTTCTAGAAAGGAAAGGAAGGAAATTGGTCAGAAAAAGGAGCCCAGATATTCAAGAGTTTAGGGTGGTGAGGAGGGGAACCACTGAGGGGTGATGCCATTGGGTCCTCCACACCCCCCACATCTTGCTTTTCTTTCCAGCCCCTTCTAGGTTGATTGAGGAGTCAGGCCCTTTACCAGCTGCAGAGACACTCCGGAACAGCTGCCCATGCCTCCCTGGTGAGGGAGTACTGTCCACTGAGCTTCCATGGTGACGTGCAAAGGTCCTGGGAAAAGACGAGGGGAGAAACTGATGCTTCTTTACAGGCCTCAGCCTGGCCCAGACACTTGCCTGGCCCAGTCCATCTAGACCACTGAACTTCCTGAGATCCAAGCCCAACATTGGACGCTAAGTAGACAGCCTTGCCTGAGCGCTCACATCCTTCTAGGGTTCCATGGTCTGAGATCTCACCCCTCCTTACACTACCTGCTGGCCTGCATCTCTGGCTAGTAAAGGTCAGACTCCACCCCACTCTCCACTGGCTTCCCTCAGGCTGACCACCATGACTTCTATTTTAGGTAATCTAAGCCAGCTTCCTCTTAGGCTTAGTTGCTGACTCCATACCCTCTCCATTTAGGAAGGCCATCCATCTTCTCCTTATTCTCAGGATCAAGCTTGTTCCAAGTCTTGACCCTTCCTACGCTGTCCTGATGTTTTTAAGGTAGGATAAGAAGGGCTCACCTAGGGGGCCCAAAGGGACATGCTCCTTTAAGAGGCCAATTCCAGTGGATCAGGAAGGGGATATGTTTATCTACAGAGAGAAGGTGGAAGGGAAAAAGCACAATATACAAATCAACCCACACTTTCCCACCAATACCTAGACCCCAGTCTCAGTCAAATAATTTATTTGCTCTCATTGTGATTGTTATACAATTTCCTATTTTATCATGTTACTATTTGATTAATGTTACTCTTCCTCACACACAGATTAAGGATCACATCTGGTTTTGCTCACAATAATATACCTAACATATAGCCCAGAGCCTAGCACATAGCAGACACTCGGGAAATATTTGTTAAGTGCAAAATGAAGTCAGATCATTCTTCTTGGCCTTGTATAGCTCACAATCACTTCAGAGAGTCCAAATATCTTATTTTTGGGAGAGAAAAGGGAATCTCACAGAGATGGGGTGACTTGCCCAAGGTTACAAGCCAGAGAATGGCAGAGCAGGGACTAGTGCATCTGACGCCCTGCTCTCCTGGACTCACATGAGACAGGAGAGTTAGGAGCAGAAACCTGGGATCCCTGCTTACCTGGTAATTGGTATGCTCTTCCCAAACCAGAGCCCCAAGAGGCTCTGGGCAACTGGCAACCCAACATCATGGTGGGAGAGAGGGTCAGAGCCCAGGAGAAGACACCACCTTCTTTCTATCCTGCTCTCTGTAAGAAGAACAGTGTAAATGGTGCAGTCCCCATGGCAGGCAAGGACCAGCCCAGAGGATCAACCATTCCCAAAATGTCAGCTCTGCTGACGTTCTGTCTGGCTTTCCCTCTCCTCCCTTTCCTATCCCTGCCACCAAATGATCCCATTTCCTCTCCTACCACTTTTTGCATTTGTCCTGAGTTCCAGCCTTATATGCTATTTTAGTGATATCTTTCTTTTTCTTGTTGGTTTGGCTGCCAGCAAGCTCTGATAGATATCCTGGGTTCATTTTCAATGGCTCTTTTGAACCTAGATTTTCCAGTAATAATTAGCCATTCTCTTCTGTCTTTATTACTTAGCTGTCTGGTTCTTTTAATGCTTTTCTCATTTGTATCTTCTCTGTACCTTCCATGTAAGTGGCCTTTGAGGCCGGTATTAATAATAAATAAATGGAAAAAAAAAAAATAATAAATAAATGAATGAATGAACTTCCTGTTTGACATCTCCATATGAATCTCCTGCCAGCGCTTCAATGTCATGCTTCCAAAACTCAGCTCATCTTTCTCTCTCCTTTTATTTCCTGTAAGTTTTCCCAGGTACACTATTTAGACCCTGAACCTGACTTCTTTGTCTTCAAGTTCTTCTTGCTCCCTCCTTCAGTCAGTCCAAATAATTTCACCTTCCCAAATCCTTTCCCAAAGCTTTGCCTGTCTGGCCGCCATGCCTCACCCTAGTAATCACACAGTCCCTTCCTGCACTTACAGGGATCCACATCTCCCCACTGGTCTCTCTACCTCCAATTCTACTCCATTTCAATCCTTCAGCTTCACTACCAGCCGTCTCCCTAGAGGCCTGAGAGTCAAAACACCAAAGGCACACCTCTCACCAGTACCCCATTCCCCAGGTCCACCAAAAATTCTTGCTCACATTTTACTCAACTTGAAATGACCTTTCTGTCAGATTCTACAGCACCCTTTGAAAGTCCCCTTTTCTGGAAAATCTTTCCTGATCCCTCAGGGCTCCCTTGACAAACGGCCTGAGTTCCTACTGGGCATCTAGTCTCCTCCATGGAGAGACAACTCCTTACTGACAGGGTAGTGTGAGAATTGGAAACATTGCCCCATCTCCCTTCCTAGAGACAACCAGTGTGGGGTGTCAGTTTGGAGCCTGAGCAGATCTCAGGGCTGGGGAAGAATTAAGACGGGGCTCCAGAAGTGTGAAGAAAGATGGTGTGCTCAGTAGGTTAGAATAAGAGCGTGAGCCAGAGTCAAAATGAGTAGGCCTCCATGGGGGTGAGAGAGGGAATGTCACAGTACAGGAACTGTGTTCCCTCCCACGGGTCCGAGCCTTCCCACCAAACTGGGATTCAATTTCAGCTGCACTTGGTTTCAGAGACCAAGGAAAATCTGCCAGAATGCCCACCACTGAGGGCACCAGCTCGTTCCCACTCTCCCAGGCTGGGAAGTTCAGCCGCACCTGCCCAACCCCCACCCGGCCCCGCCCTGGCCCGGGCGGAGCGCAGCCGCCCAGCTGCACCAGGAGGGCGGCGGAGGTGGCTAGACCTTTACCCACGGCTGCCCAGACCCCCGGGAGCACGCTGGCCGGCGGCCCCGAGCGGTCAGCCGGCAGGAGCAGGCGAGTCCCCGCTGGCTCCCCGAGTCCCCGGCGCCGCGCGGCACTTCCTGCCCGCCTCCGCCCGCCTGCGCGCGGCTCTGCCTGCCCTGGCATCCGGCCTGGGCAGCGCGCACGGGGGGAGGACGAGTCCCGGCACCGCGGGGTCCTGGGAGCCGGAGTGCCCGAGAGCTGGTGCTGGGGCTCCTCCCTCCCTGCTTCACCCGCGTCCCCTCCGACCCCGCCGCGCCTGCTGCCCTCTGCAGTTCACCACCGACAAGCACACCCAGCTTCCTCTTTCGCAGCCTCTTAGGCCGGACTTGAAGCTGTCCTCATCTGACGTATGAAGAAACTGAAGTTTCAGAAGGTGAAAGACGGGCTCTGGTTGACACATTTAAGAAGCGGAAAAGCCAGAACTGAGTCTTGGGCCAGTCTCCCTCCCTCGCCTCTGGTCCTTCCTGGTTGTACACTTTTGCATGAGAAAGGACTTTAGGTTTTTCCAAATTACTAAAAAGTGTTCCACAACTCTGGAGGCAAGGTATCCCTGAGAGCATCCTTCATCTGACTCGCCTACCCTTCATCAAAGAGCAGAATCCTGGGCATTCCTGAGCCCTTACTTCTATACCTGGACCTCTTCAAACCCCGGACCTCCAAGTGTGATCTCAGGTCACGTTGGTCAAAGGAGGAAGAATGGAACATGAGCTGTGGTTCCTACCGCAACTTGATTATCCTGCTCAGCACCTAATCATAGGCTAACCTCAGAGCTTCCGGGTTCTCCTCCCTACACTTCCTGAAGAGGCACACCCATGGTCCATGCAAAGAAGATGGGGTAGCCCCCCACCACCCACCGCCAGAGCACACCTTCACATGCAAGCACATGTGTGCACTATGCACCCAGCACAGGTGCCCAAGTAGGGAATTCAGAGAGGCTTCCTAGGGCCAGCCTGGAGGGGGGCTTTGTGATTTCTACCCCTGATAGGAGCTCGTATCAGCCATTATAATTCATTTGTCCATTTAAGTCCATTTAAATGTCCATTTGTCCACTGTTGTTGTTATGTGTCATCACATAACAACATAACATGTGTCATCACATGTTATGTTGTTATGTTGTTGTTATGTGTTGTTATGTGCCTGCAACTCACAGCAACCATATGTACAACAGATCTGAACTTTTAAGTCTGTCTCACTGTCTCCGACACCCCTACCCCCATTATCCCAGTCTCTGGGTCAATTTATCTCACCTGGAGTCTTCCTTTCTTATACTGTTACCCCACCCTTCCACACATGATGAAGACCTTCTCCAAGGACTGGTTCCTCCTGGCCACATGCCCAAAGTATATGAGAAAGAGCTTCAAAATCCTTGTCTCCAAGGAGCAGCCTGGTTTCACCCTCTCCAGAACAGACCTGTTTGTTCTTTTGGTAGTCCATGGTATGTATGTTCAATGCTCTTCCCTAGCACCCTAAGTCAAAAGCATTGATTTTTCTTCTGTCATCATTAGACATTGTCCAGCTTTCTGTTGCATAGCAAATAATTGCAAAGACCATGGCCTGAATCAGGCACACCTTAGTTTCCAGATTGACATTGTTGGTCTTTAGCATTCTGGAGAGGTCCATGACAGCAGATTTCTCCCTAATGCAATTCATCTTTTGATTTCCTGACTGCTAGTACAAAGAGTGTTGATTGTGAAGCTGAGCAAGCTGAATTTATAACAACCTGAATCTCTTCTCCATTTATCATGGTGCTGCCAATTGGCCCAGTGGTGAGAATCCGTGTCTTCTTGATGTTGAGCTTCAATCTATATTAGAGACTAAAATCCCACTGTTGTTGTTAAGTGCTCTTATGTCATAGGCAACTCATAGCAATCCTATGAACAAAAGACCTGAACACTTGTATCATTTTCATAGTTTCTCAAAGTTCATAGGGTTTCTGGAGGCAAGCTATTTCAGAAGTAGACACCACTCCTGCTTCCAAGCTTGTTTTAATCGGGAAGCTCTACCAAACACTGTCCACCATGGGTAACTATTATCACATTTGACACATCAGGATCACAGTGTTCAGCATCACAGCAACCATGACTTACCACTGTACAGCAAATGGATAGACCAGTGTTATACCACCTAGAAGAATGACCAAAAGCAAAACCAGGCCGGAGGAGATGCAGATTAGAATCACCCACCTTTGGCTTGGTAGCATCACTTTCTGTCCATTAGGCCAACTGAGCTTTATGTTGTTGTTGTTATTAAGTGTCATCAAGTCATAGGCAACTTGTAGCAACCCTATGAATGAAAGACTTGAACGCTTGTATAACTCCCTTCATTTCTCCAAGTTCATAGGGTTTCTGGAGGCAAGCTGTTTCAGAAGTGGATGCCACTTCTGCTTCCAAGCTTGTTTTAATCCCATTAGACATCTTGAAACTGGTAAAAAGGCAGCCTTCCATTGCCTGTCACTGTAAACTAATTGAATAGAGACAATGATTAAATCTCTTAAAGACACTTGATTCAGATGCTGACGATCTGAGAGAAACCAGTCAGTAAGGATGTCCTAAAGACTGTATTCTGACATCTCAGAATCAGCTAGGCTTTTTAAGGCAGTGGTCAAAAGAAGTAGGGAAGGGGTAAGGGCTCCTGTTGAGGGAAAGGTCCTTCAGGGAAATGTCCAGGATGGCTTTTTTCCATAATGTCTCCTCCCCTGATGGCTATCAAACATCCTGTGTTTGATGTTCTAGGCAAGTAGTTATCAGGCTTCCTTGCACATGGTGCATTCTTCAAGTAATTTAGCAGAGTTTATTTTTTACGTTAGGTGACTTGATTGCAAATCCTTGGTTCCTGCAATAACAATCTCACGGCTGGCTAATCAATCAGGTTAATGAACTTTACACAGGCAATTTTTATTTTAATTCTAAAACTGTTGTTAGATGTCATTGAATCAAGTATGACTCATAGCAACCCTATGAACAACAGTTCTGAATCCTATACTATACTGTGCCATCCTCACAGTCTCTGACATACTCAAGTCCATTGCTGCAGTCACTGTGTCAATCCATCTGGTTGAGAGTCTTCTTCTCTTTTACTGACTCTCCACATTTCCAAATATGATGTCCTTGTCCAAGGAATAGCCTCTCCTAGCAATACGCCCAAAGTGTGTGAAATAGAGCAGGCGCTCTCTGGCTACACCTTCTCCACGACAGCTGTTCTTTTGGCAGTCCATGGGATATTCAGTACACTTCTCCAACACCAAAGCTTAAAGGCATCAATACTACATCTGTTATCTTTCATTGTCAAGATCTCTGATGCATAGCAAGTGATCAAAAATACCAGGACCTGAATCAGGTAGACTTTAATGTCAAACTGACGTCATTGTTCCTCTATCTCTGACTGCAGACTTTCCCAATGCAGTAAGTCTCCTGACTTCTGGTAACAAGGGTTTTTATTGTGGATCCAAGTAAGGTAAAGTTGTTGACAGTTTCAATCTTTTCTCTATTTATTGGTCCAGGGGTGAGAATTGTTTGGGGTTTTTTGACATAGAAATGCAATCTATATTAAAAGTTATATCATCTGATCTTCTGCAGCAAGTACTTCAAGTCCTCCTCACTTTCAGCAAGCAAGGTTGTGTCATCTGCATAACAGGGTGTTGATTAGTCTTCCTCCAATTCTAATGCTACATTCTTCTTCATAGAGTCCAGCTTCTTAAATAATTTGATCAGCATACGGAGTGAATATGTATAGAGAAGGAATACAACCTTGACACACATTTTTTAATTTTTTTTTTTTTTTTATACACAGAGGCCCATATTTATTTCGGCTTTGTTCACAAAAATTGGAGGGTTTGGGGGTGTGTCAGGGAATGCAGGAAGAGGTTGAATAGCTAATGAACAACTCACTGGAATAGTTAAAAAGTCAATCTGAAGTGAATGGAGAATCAGACATCACGTGTACCGCAATGAGCAAGCCAGGAACAGGACATGCACTGAGGACTGAAGGGGTGGGGCATCTGAATGAATGCGGGAGTAGAAAATCAGTATCTTTGTAAAGCTTCATTCAAATCACACTTTAAGGGGGGGGGGCGGGAGGGGAAGACCTTCACTTTCATATCCTACATGGACTTTTCAATAAACAGGAAAGAAATCATCACACTGTTTTAGTTTTAAACAGAAATACTATGGGATTTTCCTCTAAGTTAGATTTTCTCATTTTCTTTTTCTCATGACAGGATTTCCCCAGATGATGTTCAGACCTCCTGAACCCCCGGTGACTGACCACCATCCTTGTCCTCCTCCGGACACTCGGCTGCTGGGGCCGCGGGGGAAGGTCTGGGGCTCCGGGACACGCCGGACACGATCGGACCGCGGGAGCCGCTGCCTCGGACTCGGAACTTGTCGTCACTCCTTGACAGTGACGATAAATGTCGGGGAAAATATAAAATTCGCGCCAGAATGACGGCGACACGAGACCGAAGCTGAGTGAGGTCACTTCCGGTGGTCACATTTTTTAATTTTAAATCATGATGTCGTTGTGTGTGTCATTGAGTCACCTGTGATTCATAGCGACCCCTATGTACAATAGCTGTGAAGCCCGCTCTACCTTGAGCCAGTCTCACTGACTCCAACACACCTGCCTCCATTGCCCCAATAACTGTATCAGTCCATCTCATCCTGGGTCTTCCTCTCCTGTGCTGTCCCTCCACCCTTCCAAGAGCGATGTCCTTCTCCCCTTGGAGAGACTGGTCCCTCCTGGCCCAATGTGTGTGAGACGGAACTTCAAAATCCTAGCCTCCATGGAGAAACTTGGTTTCACCATCTCCAAGACAGACTTACTTGTTATCTTGTCAGTCCATAGTATGTTCAAGACTCTTCTCCAGCAACACAACTCAAAGGCATTGGTTCTTCTTCTGTTATCCATAGTCATTGTCCAGTTCTCTGACATAGCAAGTAATTGCAAAGACCATGGCCTGGATCAGGTTCAACTTAGTCTCTAGACTGACATTGTAGCTTTTCAGTACTCTGAAGAGGTCTCTGACAGATTTTCTGAGTGCAATTCATCTTTTGATTTCCTGACTCCTGGTGTCAAGAGTGTTGATTGTGGAGCCGAGCAATCTGTATTGGTAACAATCTCAATCTCTTCTCCATCTATCATGGGGCTACCAATTGGCCCAGTGGTAATCTTTGTCTTTTTGATGTTGAGTTTCAATCCATGTTGCCCTAGAATGCTGAGAAGCCAAAACAAAGGGAAGAAATCAGAAGGTTAAGAAATCAGAAGATTTCAAAGAGCAGCTTGAGAAGACAAAGCAAAGTATTTTAATGAAATGTGCAAAGAACTGGAGTCAAAGAATCAAAAGAGATGAACTGGCTCAGCATTTCCTAAGCTGAAGGAACTGAAGAACAAATTTAAGCCTTGAGTTGCAATACTTAGAGATTCTATGGACAGAATGTTGAGTGATCTAGAAAGCACCAAAAGAAGATGGAAAAGAAAACAAATTTTGTTTGTTTTGTTTATGTGTGTATTGTCGAATCGGATCTGACTGTCACAGGAGGAGATTGCCCCTCCTTCTCCAGCTGAGCATCTGGTGGATTCAAACCATGCACCTTCAGGACTGCAGCTCAGCTTATGAAAACAAATTTTTAATAAAGAAGATATTGGAAGGTATACAGAGAGTCACTGTACCAAAAAGAGTTGGCTGACACAGAAGAATTTCATGGAACAACAGGGAAGAGGCAATAGTGAAACAAGAAGAAATTCAAGCTGGTCTGCAGGAATTGGCAAAAACTAAGGCCCCAAGAGTTGATGGAATACTAATTAACATATTTCAACAAACAGATACAGCCCTGGATGTGCTCATTAGGTAGTGCCAAGAAATCTTGAGAGCATCTACCTGGCTGACTGGAAGAGATCCATATTTATTTCTATTTTTTAAAAAAAAGTGATCCAACAGAGTGTGGAAATTACCAAACAATATCATTGATATCACACACAAAATCCTACTGAAGATTATGCAAAATTGACATTTAGTACTGGGTTTAGAAGAGGAGGTGTGTCACTAGGGACTTCTTCATAGCCAATGTCAGATGGATCTTGACTGAAAGCAGAGAGTACCAGAGGAATATCTACCTGTGTTTCAT
>NW_006399843.1:13229135-13230549 GCF_000299155.1 Elephantulus edwardii | reverse complement strand
ATCATCCTTTATAATTTAAAAAAATTTATTATTTTATTGGGTTTTTTGTGTGTATTGTCAAACCATTCTGACTGGTACAGGTGGAGATTGTCCCTCCTTCTCCAACAGAGCATCTAGTGGATTCAAACCATGTACCTCTGGGATTGCAGTGCAGCTTCTTGCCACTAGGCCACCAGAGCTCCCTCAGATCATTCTTTATGAGGAAGAATATGGCATCAGGATTGGAGGAAGACTCATCAACTACTTGCATGGTGCAGATAACATGACTTTGCAACCAAAAATGAGGAGGACCTGAAGTGTTTGTTGCAGAAGGACTGCAGTCTTCAATATGGATTGAAGTTCAACATCAAGAAAACAAAGAATCTCACCACTGGGCTGATTGGCAGTGCCCTGATAAATGGAAAAGAGATTGAGATTATTAACAATTTCAGCTTATTCAGGTCCACAATCAACACTAAATCAAAAGACGAATTGCACTGGGAAAATTTGCTGTCAGGGACCTCTCCAAACTGCTAAAGAGTAATGATATAAATCTAGAGACTAAGGTGTACCTAATCTAGGCCATGGTCTTTGCAATTACTTGCTATGCATCAGAAAGCTGGACAATAAATAAGGATGAGAGAAGAAGAATTTATGCCTTTGAGTTATGGTGCTGGAGAAGATTATTGAACATTCCATGGACTGCCAGGAGAACAAACAGGTTTGTCCTGAAAAGAGTCAAGCCAAGTTGCTCCTTGGAGGCAAGGGTTTTTAAGCTCCATTTCACATACTTTGGGTATGTGGTCAAAAGGAACTTGTCCTTGGAGAAGGACATGATGCTTGGAATCATGGATGGGCAACACAAGAGAGAAAGACCCAGGATGAGATGGACTAACACAATAATTGGAATAATGGACGTAGATGTGTTGGAGATAGTGAGATTGGCTCAAAATGGGGCAGGGTTCAGAGTTGTTGTACATAGGATCGCTAAGAGTTACGGTCAACTTGATGGCTAATAACAACAGCAACAACGTTAGTGTTCCCTTTCCTCTTGGTCTAGGTATAGATTCCAAATGAATAAATTAAGTGTTCTGGGATTCTCATTCTTCTCAGTGTTAGCCATAATTTGTTATCATCCACAGGGTCAAATGCCTTTGTATAACCAATAAGGCAAAAATAGACATTCGTCACCACAACAAGATAAAGCTGAATAATCCAATAGAAAAATGGGCACAGGATATGAACTTCACAGAAGAAGACATTCAGATGGCCAACAAGCACATGAAGAAATGTTCAAAATCCTTAGCTCTAAGAGAGCTGAAAATCAAAACAAGTATGAGATATCATCTCACCTTAGTCAGAATAGCAAAATTTAACAGAACAGCAAGCAACAAATGCTGGCGAGGTTGTGGAGAAACTGGAACCCTTATTCACT
>NW_006399843.1:13214079-13214904 GCF_000299155.1 Elephantulus edwardii | reverse complement strand
TATAAAAGGTATTTGCAATGAATAAATCATTGAATGTGCAGAACTCTATCATTCTACCTCCAGTCTCATTTCTTTCACCGAGCCCATATTTTCCAGCTACTGAACCTTCTTTTCTGTTCCCAACTTTTGCGTTCCAGTCGCCCATTATTATCAATGCATCTTGATTTCATGTTTGATCAACTTCTGACTGCAAAAGTTGGTAGAAATCTTCTATTTCCTCCTCTTTGGCTCTAGTTGTTTTCTTTAATAGACTTCTTTATTTTTTAATTTTTATTTTATATTGGTTTGTTTACAAAGTTTGCATACAATTCACACAATGGAATACTACGTCGCATTGAAAAACAAGAAACTCTTGCAATATTATTAAAAATGGGTGACCCTGGAGGACATTTTACTGAGTGAAATATCTCAGTCACAAAAAGACAAATACTGCATAGTGCCACTGTTGTAGAAAGGGACTGACATCGGGGTTGGGGTGAGACTGAGAAAAATTGGATAAATTATGTATGCTGCATTGAAACAGATGAGAGAGAGAACTGTTTAAAAGCCATATATGATAGGGTATTATGGTTATGACAAGAGTCCAGAATGAAGGTTGCATAGTGGTGTGTACTCAGGGTGGGGGCGGAGGAGGGGAAAGGATTGTAAAACAATGAAAGAATTTTTCTTTTCCTTTTCAAAGAGAAGAGCAAACTTGGGGGATGGGCGCAGGAAGAAAAATGCAACAATGAATGAATGGAAATCCAAATTCTCTGTAAACGTTCATTAAAATTAATAATTTTTTTAAATGTTCATATGTTAAGGGGGAAAAACCCCACAAAATTC
>NW_006399843.1:13204573-13212269 GCF_000299155.1 Elephantulus edwardii | reverse complement strand
GTGCGATTGACACAGGACAGAGCAGAGTTTAGGGCTGTTTTACATAGGGTCGCTATGAGTCGCAAGCGACTCGACAGCACATAACAACAACAACAACATCCTTCACTCACATTATATTTCATACAATCATTCCCATTCATTATATTTTATAAAATTAATCTCCATTGAAATATGCCCACCGTTGCCCTGTCTTTCCAGATCCCAACTGGATCTTTGCAATTTCATTCACCTACCCCACCCTCCATCCATCAAATTGTGCAAACCTATCATTTCTCTCCTTCCAGTCCTCACCCATCTGCCCCTACCTTCCCACTCTTGGATTCTCATACACATTTTACTAGTTATCTTCCTATTTCTACAATAATGATCTTATGCAGCATTTGTCCTTATGAGGCTGAGTTAGTTCACTCAGCATATTGCTCTTCAATCTTTCTCAAGTTATGAAGTAATTTTTAAATTATTGCTCCTGAGTGCTGCATAATACTACATTGTGTAAATGTACCATAATTTCTTTACACATTCAATTGTGGTGGGACATTTGGGATGTTTGCATGTTCTTGCAATTGTGAATAATGCTGCTTTGAACATTGGTGTACAAATATCTGTTTGTTCTCAGTTCTCATTTTCTTGGGGTATATTCCTATCAGTGGAATAGCTGGGTCATATGGAATTTCTATGTTCAGCTTTTTGAGGAAATGCCAAACTGTCTTCCAGAGTGGTTGTGCCATTTTATAATCCCACTAATGGTGTATGAGTGTTTCTATCTCCCCATATCCTCTCCAACACTTATTGCTTGCTGTCCTGTTAAACTTTACCACTGCAACTGTGATTTGCATCTCTTTTATTGCCAGTGATTTTGAGCATTTCTTCACGTGTCTGCTGGCCCTTCCTATGGGAAAAGTCTTTCCATGTCTTTTCCCATTTTACAATTGCATTATCAGTCTTTTTCTTGTGGGGTCTCTGTGGGATTCTGTGAACTTTTGTCATGAGACCCTTGTCTGAAATGGTATTGTCAAATATATTTCCCCCAGCAATAAGTGCTCTTACATTCTGAGATTCTACTTGTGGTTCTATATCTAACAATGTTCCTCTGTTATTCACAGGGTCTTTAAAGGCCTGTTATTTCAAAAGTGGATGGCCATTCTTCCTTCTTAGTCTGTTTTAATATAGAAGTTCTGCTAAAAACTGTCCACCATGAGTGATTCTGGTGACACTTCAAATATTAGTGGCATCCAGTACAGTAAACTGACAGATAAGTGCTGTACTCCTAAGAGCAGATGATAAACAAACAAGCACACACGTACCTAAACTATAAAAAGCAGCAATGTACAAATAACACCCCCCCAAGGCAACAAACTGACAAATAAATATTGAACCCCTAAGAGAAAACCATAAAGGCAAGCAAACATGTAGATGCCACGGTGCAGGCGGCTTCCATCTCCTCCATCCCGGCACAGGCCCAAGGATGGCACACAGCTGTCTCAGGTGTTGACTAAAAAAAACAGATCGTCAGTCACTCCTGTGCAAGTTCAAAATGAAGCTAAGGAGAATGAAAACAAGTCCACAGGAGCCAAAATACAACCTTGAGTCTTTCCTACTTGAATTTAAAAACTATCTCAAGAATAGGTTTGAGGCATTGAACACCAATGAACACCAGATAAGTTGTGGGATAACATCTAGGATATCTTCCAGAAAAAATGCAAAAGGTCATTGCAAAAACAAGGGAGGAAAAAAAGACAAAACCTGATGTCAGAATAGACTCTAAAAATTGCACTAGAATATTGCGAAGTCAAAACAAAAAGAGAAGCTCAAGAAGGCAAAGTATTATAAAGATATATGCAGAGCTGGAGTCAGAAAATAAAAAGGGAAGGATATGCTTGACATTTTTCAAGCTGAAAGAAATAAAGAACAAACGTAAGCTTCAAGTTGTAATACTGAAGGATACTATTAGCAAAATCCTGAATGATCCAAGATGCATCAAAAAATAGAAAGAATACACAGATTCACTGTACCAAAAAAAATTGGCTGACACAGAGTCATTTCAGGAAATAACTTATGATCAAGAACCAATGATATCTGGGAGGAAAAAATGTATTTTAATTTTGTAAATAAACTGATATAAAATTTAAAAATAAATATTAAAAAACCCCAATGATAACAAAGTAAGAAGTTCAAGCTGAACTTAATGCACTAACAAAAAATAAAGCCCCAGGAATTGATGGAATACCAACAGACATATTCCAACAAACAGATGCAGCCCTAGATGTGCTCATCAGGCTGTGCCAAGAAATCTGAAAGATAGCTACCTGGCCAACTGACCGAAAGAAATACATATTTGTTCCTGTTCTTAAAAATAGTGCCAAGGGAGCTCTGGTGGCCTAGTGGCAGGAAGCTGCACTGCAATCCCAGAGATGTGTGGTTTGAATCCACCAGATGCTCTGCTGGAGAAGTAGGGACAATCTCCTCCTGTACCAGTCAGATCCAATTTGATGGTACACTTACAAAACCAATAAAATTTAAAAAAAAATGGTGATCCAACAGAATGTGGAAATTATCAAACAATGTAATGAATATCACATCCAAGCAAAATCTTGCTAAAGATAATTTTAAAATTACTACATCAGTACATCAGCAGAGAACTACTAGAAATTCAAGTTGGATTTAGAAGAAGTCATAGCACTAGGGATCATTGCTGAGGTCAAGTGGACTTTGGTTGGAAACAGAGACTACCAGTAAGATGTCTATCTCTGTTTTATTGACTCTCTAAAGGCATTTTGACTGTGTGGAACACAACAAATTAGGGCTAATAATGAGAAGAAAGGGAGTTCCAGAACACTTAATTGTGCTCCTGTGAAACCTCTACCTAGACAAAGAAGCTGTTGTCTGAAAGAACAAGGATTTAAAAATCATGATTTAAAGTCAAGAAAAGGGTTGCATTCTTCCTCCTATTCAATACATGTTCAATCTGTGTGCTGAGCAAACAGTCAAGAAGCTGGACTTTATAAAGAAGAATGTGGCAGCAAGATCAGAGGAGGACTCATCAACACCTGTGTTATGAATATGACACAACCTTGCTTGTTTAAAGCGAGGAGGACTTAAAACATTTGCTGCAGAAGATCAAAGCCTACAAGCTTCAATATGGATTACATATCAACATCACGAAACAAAAATCCTTACCACCAGGTCAGTAGGCAACAAAGTTGTCAATACTTATATCTTTCTTGGATCCACAATCAACACCCTTGGTACTTGCAGTCAAGAAATCAATAGACTCATTGCAGTGGGGAGAATCCACTGTCAAAGGCCTCTCAAAAGTGCTAAAGAACCAGAAGGTCAGTTTAAAGACAAGGTGCACAATGGTCTTTTAAATGACTTTTTATTCATCTGAAAGTTGGACAAGGATGACAGAAAAATTGATGTCTTTGAGCTGTGGTATTTGAAAAAGAGTAGTTGGAGAAGAATATCCTATAGACTGCCAAAATAACAAGTGTGGAGAAAGTGTAACCAAAGTGTGGGACTAGGCCTTGGACAGGTGGAGGGTCAAAGAAAGAAAAGACCTTCAACAAGAGAAACTTACACCTTAACTATAGCCATGGACTTAAGTTATCATAGCAGATATTTTTATTGTTTTTTGGCAAAAGAAAGAAAATTAGGTTTATTAGTCATTCATAACAGACTATGAATGGGTCAGGACAGACTGACTCTGTCTTTATCTTACAGAAGGGTTTCTATATCTTTTGGTAGCAGGGAGTGGGGTTTAAACAGCTGATGGTGTATTTCTTCTAATGGGCATGGTGACTTGGGCTATCTTGTTTATCTTTTCCTTGAGTCTGTTTGTTTTGCCACCTTCCTTGAGAGTCTTTTTATTGTCATATAGCTGCATTCCTTGAGGGTTGGTTTCTATTGTTATATTGCCACAGTCTTTATCAAAACCAGTTCTGATTGATCTCCTTTGTCAGCGTGTCCTTTGCCATTCCCTGTCCCTCCCCACTGAGAGAGATTTTACCCTGATTCATTGGGGGAATGAAGGGGCCGTTGCATTCTCCTAGCTACTTCCTGCTGGAAAAGAGCCTTGTAGGTTCTAGGGTTGTGTCATCTGCATAACGCAGATTGATAATAGATCTGCGTTATGCAGATGACACAATCCTGCTTGCTGAAACTGAGGAGGACCTGAAATGCTTACTGCAGAGGATCAAGGACTGCAGCCTTCAGTATGGACTGAAGCTCAATGTCAAGAAGATAAAGATTCTCACCATTGGACCAATTGGCAGCATCAGGATGGATGGTGAAGAGATTGAGATTGTTAACAACTTTAGTCTGCTCGGCTCCACAGTCAACACTCTTGGCACCAGTAGCCAGGAAATAAAAAAGCGTATTACAATGGGAAAGTCTGCTGTTAGGGACCTCTCCAGGGTATTGAAGAGCAATGATGTCACTCTGGAGACTAAGGTGAGCCTGATACAGGTCATGTCTTTGCAATCACTTGTTATGCATCAGAGAGTTGGAGAAAGACTAGGGAGGATAGAAGGAGAATTGATGCCTTTGAGCTGTGGTGCTGGTGAAGAATATTGAAAGTACCACGGACTGCCAAGAAAACAAACAGATTCATCCTGGAGAGGGTGAAGGCAGGCTGCTCCTTGGAGGCAAGGATTCTGGGGCTTCGTTTGACATACTTTGGACATGTTGTAAGGAGGGAGAAGTCCTTGGAGAGCGACATCATGCTTGAGAGGGTGGAGGGACGACGCAGGAGGGGAAGACCCTCTATGAGGTGGATTGATTCAGTGACTGGGGTAATCGGGATGGGTGTGTCAGAGGCAGTGCGATTGGCACAGGATAGAGCAGGGTTTGGGGCTGTTGTACATAGGGTTGCTATGAGTCGCAAGTGACTCGACAGCACATAACAACAACAACAACAGGTTCTAGGATGAAGATCTTTTCTCACTACTCCAAAGGGCCCCTTTGGCAACACTGCTATCAATTGTGCTTAGGGGTAGAGGTTCATATCCTTGGAGGTGCATCTTTTTTTAAAAAATTTTTTATTTTTGTGTGAGTGTGCCGTCAAATCAGATCTGACTGGTACAGGAGGAGATTGTTCCTCCTTTTCCCGGCAGACCGTGTGCCCCTGGGATTGTAGTTGCAGCTCCTTGCCATTAGGCTACCAGAGTTCCCCGGAGGTGCATAATTTTAACATATGGAACTGTTGCAGCCAGTAGAAGAATCTTCAGTGGTCAAGAGTCCTTGGAAATTCTATCCCGGACCATGAGCCCCCAAAATGTCGAGGGGATGATTTCCAAAAGAGGTCCAGGGGCTTCTTTGAATAAGAACTAGAAAGTTCTGACTTGGAAATACAAGAAAGACACCAATACCAAGTGAGAGCAAGAGAAAGCAACTGAGGTTTATTAGACGTTCATAACAGACTATGAACAGGCCAGGACAGACTGACCCATATCAGACATTTCGAGGTGGTACAGGATAGGGCAGGGTTCAGGTCCATCACTAGCTGACTCGATGGTACCTAACAACAACACATATATTCAGTATAGTGTGGGTCAACTGTCAATAAAACTATACCTGTCAGTTGATTGACTACTCACAGCAGATCTCATTATGGAAGTGATTACATTATGTGAGGCTTCAGTAAGCAAATGATGTTATATTATGTTAGGTATCATCAACGGGATGATTACATTATACTAGATCTTATCAAGGGAATGACTACATTATAACTGCTAAACCCAGAGAATTATAGACAGTCAAGTGGATATACAACCCTAACCATCACAAATGTTAAAGCATGGATGGTTCTGGAGGACATAGTACTATGTGAAATAAGTAAAAAACATAAGAACATATATTGTATGACCTCTCTTTTAGAAGACAAGATTTATATATGCCACTAGTGAGGGGAATGGAAAAACACTTTATAGCTTTGTTGTCAACACAGACCCACAGAAATTTCATTGTCTTAGTTACATGGTGCTACTATAGCAGAGTAAATGTCAACAGCTTCATCTTGCTTGGATCCACAATTAACATGCTTGGTGCCAGCAGTCAGGAAATAAGGAGATGCATTGCATTGGGAATATCTGCAGTTAGGGACGTTTCCAAGTTACTGAGGAGTAATAATGTCACTTTGAGGACTAAGATGGGTCTGATTCAGGCCATAGTCTTCCCAATTACCAGCTATGCATCTGAGAGCTGGATAATGAATAAGGATGACAGAAAAATAATTTATCCTTTGAGCTGTGGTGTCCCATGGATGGCCAAGAGAATAAACAGATATGTTCTTGGAGAGGGTGCAGCCTGAGTGACTGACTGCTGCAATGGGCTCTTTTGTGTCAAAAAGTATGAGGATGGCACAGGACAGAACAGGGTTCAGATCTTTTATTCATAGAGTCACTATGTGTTGTGCTTGACTCGATAGCACCTAACAACAACAACAACTATAGCAGAGATTCTACAAGTGGGTGGCTTTAATAAACAGAAATTATTCTCTCACAAACTGAAGAGGGCCTAAAGCACTTGCTACAGATGGTCAAAGTCTGTGGTCTGCAATATGGATTGGAGCTCAACATCAAGAAGACAAAGATTCTTACCACTGGGTCAATTGGCAGCACCATGATAGATGGAGGAGAGATTGAGGTTGTTAACGGTTACAGCTTTGCTCCACAATCAAAACTCTTAGCACCAGCAGTCAGGAAATCAAAAGACAAATTGCACTGGGAAAATCTGCTGTCAGAGACCTCGCCAGAGTACTGAAAAGCAAAGATATCAGTCTAGAGACTAAGGTGCACTAATCCAGGCCATGGTCTTTTATTTTTTTGTGAACTAAAACATGTTACAGGCCACATCACAGTGGAACTTCCCTGATCAGGGTGTGGTTGGATTAAGGGAGGTTGTTTTTCACCCTTAATCCTTTTATAACTGTTGATCAGATTATGAAGAAAAATCACATTGTTTCCATATTATATCATTACATACATATATTTTGGGGAACATAATTTAATCCATGACAACAAGTAGAACAGGATAAAGCCTTCTCAATCCTATGTCATCCCCACAATCTCTGCTGTGTTTAAATTTAATGCAGTCAATTTTTCATTCCACCTCACTGACTCTGATATTCTATTTTCTAAGCATGATGTCCTTGGTTCCTCCTGACAACATGCTCAAAGTATTAAAAGGAAGCACTTCCACTAGAGATTTGTTTATTCTTTTTTTTAAATTTTTAAAAGTTTTATTTATTATTTTGTGTATGTGTACCGTCAAATCAGATCTGACTGGTACAGGAGGAGATTGTCTCTTCTTTTCCAACAGAGCATCTGGTGAATTTGAACTACGAACGTCTGGGATTGCAGAGCATCTTCTTGCCACTAGGCCACCAGAGAGCCCTAGATTTGTTTATTCTTTTGGCTGTCCATATATTCAATACTCTCACTAACACCACAACTCAAAGATGTCAATTCTTCTTCAGTCGTCTTATACATTGTCTTACTTCACATGGATACAAAGCAATTGAAAACACCCTAACTTGGGTCAAATGCATCCTAGTTAAGTAATGCCTATAGTCTTAAGAAAGTTTCTGACTTCCAACCAAGAAAAGCCCTGAACCAGATGGTTTTACAAGTGAATTTTATAAAACATTTAAAGAAGAACTGTTACCAATTCTACATAAATTATTTCAGAAAATAGAAGA
>NW_006399843.1:13199468-13201513 GCF_000299155.1 Elephantulus edwardii | reverse complement strand
AATGACAAAGAAGATTAATCAGAACTGGCTTTGACAAGCACTGTGGCATTTGGACAAGAACAAACTGGGAGGAGGGTAGAGAGAATGGTGCAACAATGAATGAATGGAAACCCAAAATCTCTGTAAATGTTTATGAAAATTAATAAAATATAATTATAGGGGGGGAAAAAAGAAAAAAAAAAGAAAGTTTCTGAGTGGCCATGGAAGATGCCTACATCTTACACCCTGACCAATCTCAAATTGTGGAAACAGTAAGAAAGTAACCAAAGGAACAGAGAAGAAACAAATTGTACTTGTTACAATATGTCATCCACAGCTTACCTTCCTTGAGACCAGAAGAACAATCACCATAGACTGTTCATAGACTTGGAGCACAATTGTGGGTCCCAGAGAGAACAGGAGAAAAAATATGGAGAACTCAAATTCTTATGTTTTAAAGAAGTCAGATGAACTGTAATAGTGAACAAAGGATTTTTTGAGACGGTCACTAAG
This sequence comes from Elephantulus edwardii, assembly GCF_000299155.1. Taxonomy (NCBI): domain Eukaryota; kingdom Metazoa; phylum Chordata; class Mammalia; order Macroscelidea; family Macroscelididae; genus Elephantulus; species Elephantulus edwardii. The sequence goes on along the minus strand of NW_006399843.1, from coordinate 13,201,021 downwards.
GCACTCTTTAAACCTGTCCCTGGAGATTACCGTTTAGAGGATGAAAGGAGTGAAGGTGGTGTGGGGACAGCTATATCAACCTGCGTGAACTCCACAAGAAGGAACTCTCCCGTTAAGAACATGCACAGCACAAAACTGTAATTCCTATGAAATCAAACATGTCCTCCATGCTCCTGGATCTACTTCAATTCACTCCAACACCGATTCTACTGGTCTACTAATAGGTCCCAAAACTGTTTCGGTAGTTACTCAGACCTCACAGAACCATATTTACAATTTTGAGGGAAGCTGGTAAGAAGCTGTGCTGCAATCCTAAAAATACGTGGTTCAAATCTGCCAGCTTCTCTGTAAAGAGGATGGGCAGTCTCCTCCCATGACGTTAAACTGCCTCTGAAAATCTGCTGGAGGGCCAGCTATCGTCAATTCTGACTCGATGGTACATGACACCCCCTTACAAATCAGGTTGGCAAAAGGATATCATTTCTCAGACAGGACAGCTTATTTAAAAAAATAAAACTAATTGAGATTTTAACGAAAGTTTATAGAGAACTTGGATTTCTTTCTATTCATTCACTATTGCATATTACCCTCTCTACCCTCCCCCCAGTTCGCTTTTCTCTTTGAAAAAATTTTTTCATTGTTGCACAGGTTCATCCCCCCACCCACCTCCAGTTCACTTTGCTATGCATCTGTTGTTCTGGACTGTTGTCATGCAAATAATACTTAACCATATATTCCTTTTAAGCAATTCTTTCCCTCATCTATTTCATGCAATTACATTATTTATCTCTTTTATTAGTTTTCTCTCAACCTCCATGTTAGTCCTGTTTTATAACCGTGGCATTATATAGTATTTGTCCTTTTGTGACTGAGATATTTCACTCAGAATAATGTCCTCCCGGGTCATCCATTTTGTATAATATTTCATGAGTTCCTTGTTTTTTAGGTCTGCATAATATTCCATTGTGTGAATATACAACAGGGGTATAGCTATCACCTATACAATTGGTGTCCTACTTCAAAGTCAACCATGAGATCAAAAGTCACTAATGGCTCAAAAGCAAAGATAAAAGTTAAAGGAGCAGGGAAACTAGAGCACTGGGGGGAAAAACCCCATTTGTTTGTTGATGGGCACCTGGGTTGTTTCCATCTCTTTGCTATTGTGAACAATGTAGCAATAAACATAGGTGTGCATCAGGACAGCTTCATAAGCAGGCTTGCAGGTCCTTCAGTCAGTCTTCAGCCATGTGGCTTCAGACAAGGGTTGTAAAGCTCTCTTAGTCCTATGGGTTATGGTATCTTTCCTCCCCACCCCAGTCTTCCTGCAAGTTTGGGCAAAGGTCACTAATCTGGCTCTATGGGGCAACAGTCTTAGGTCAGCTTTGTTTCATGTTGGGTCATTGGTTCTCTGCAGCCTCTGTGGCTGCTCTCAAATAGGCCCCAGTCTGATTAGTACAGAAATCTCTGGCTTCACTGTTGGAGAATGGGACTGTCCTTGGGGTTGGGGAGACACTGAGTAAGATGGGTTCAATAATGTATACTGCACTGAAGCA
>NW_006399843.1:13164904-13197543 GCF_000299155.1 Elephantulus edwardii | reverse complement strand
TTTTGGATAATCTTCAGTAAAATCTTGCTTGCATGTGAAATCAGTGAGATTGTTCTGTAGTTTCCACATTCTGTTGGGTCACCTTTCTTTGGGATGGGAACAAATATAGATCTCTACTAACTCAGTCTATTTGCATGTTCTCTCCCAATTATGTGATGGAAGTCAAAGGGAATGGGCTAGGAAAGCCATTTGGAACAATAGACCCCCTCTACTACAAAGAAACAGCAGAATGGCACCCAAAATGAAGGTTATCACCTATACAATTGGTGTCCTACTTCAAAGTCAACCATGAGACCAAAAGTCACTAATGGCTCAAAAGCAAAGATAGAAGTTAAAGGGGCAGGGAAACTAGAGCACTGGAAAAGGAACAAATGGAACACAATTAAAGGGATGTTGATATAGGATAATAAATGTAATTAATGTCATAGCATTTTCTATTAAATTTGTCAAATAAGACTCTAACCTGCTAAGTGAAAACTTTGACCCTAAAATCGATATTACTTAAGAGAAAAATAAAAAAGAAAATGGAGGCATCAGATCACATAATATAGGCAGCATTACTCCACATACATTTCACCCACAGAATGCACCAGGCCACCCCGGACACAGGCATGTGTAGCAGACAGGTCCTGATTGCAAATACTATGCACCACCCCTTCCCTTTCTGCTTCCCAGTTCCCTACAGTTTCATAGTCTGTTTTAGTAACCTGTAATTTGACTAGACTCTAACAGACTCAAGGACTCTGAGTCATGTTCTGGCATGTTTTGTCTGGTTCTTTCAAAGGAATAGCATGGGAAACTGGCCTGGTCACCTCTACCATCCAGTATCTGAACAGGCGTTGGCCTCCAAAGTCAGTGTCAGGGAGAGGGGGCCAATCTCATAACATTCTTGGCTGTCAGAGTGCATGCATGCCTTAACCCAACAGGTTGCAGGGACTGGTAAGAGAAATCGCAGGCCAAATAAGTAATTTTTATTGTTAAGAACACAATACAGCATCTTGAGAGCTTGTCTGAGTCTTTCTAAAGCATTTTCTGTAAAAGGAGTTTAAAGTCAGTGGTCTGTAGGTAGGGTCATCCTCTGACTTCCTCAAACTTCAATAGGGGAAGGAGAATCCCCATCAGCATCAACAGCCCCAGGTCGAGTTCAGTAAGTTCAGACATGCCTCTGTCCTCCAACCTTTCTGCCAGTTCTGAATACCATCTGTGTCTTCCACAGCACACACTGCTTACAAAGGTCACACAGGACTCATGTACAGTACTCACACAGTATGATGAGGTTTATTAGGGAAATAATAGATTACAATTCAAGACCAAGAACAACTCAGGATAAAATGCTTCAGTCAGAACAGACTCTTCAGTCATTCTCAAAGTCAGGCCTCTTCCTTTGTCCTGCTCAGACAAATGTTAAAAAGCTCTTTTAGCTCTGCTGGTATAAGAGACCCTAAGGATATCACTCTGACAATCAACCTCTTGTCCAAAAGGCACTCAGCCTTCTTACCATGTGATCTGGGAAACCCATGGTTGTGTCCCGCATCAGTCTCCTGGTTTCCTGTTCTCCTGGATCTACTGCCCCTGCAGTGAGATTCTGCTTCCTGCCTCTGGGATGGCTCACTTTAAGGCCTAGCATGATGGCAAAACTGCCCAAGCACCTTGTTATTTGCATGATTCCACCCCACAGGTATGCCACACACCTCACTTAAACTATTAGCAAGCTATTCAATTCCCTTGGTGGGCCGTAAACATCTCACATTTGCATAGTCCTACCCAGACTACAGTGCACCTGATCTAAGTCATGGCCTTTTAAATTGCTTCCTATGCTCCTGAAAGTCGGAAAATTAGTAAGAATGACAGAAGAAGCTATGCTTTTGCATTGTGGTATTGAAGAACACTGGCTATCCTGTGGACTGTTAAAGAACAAACATGTCTGTCTTGGAAGAAATGCATCAGGGAGCTCCTTACAGGAAAGGATGGTGAAACTTGTATCATGTACTTTGGGTATATTGTGAAGATGGGTCATTTGGGCTCCTCTCATCCCACGCAAACGAGTTGCTGGAAGATTCGCTGTCTGAGCCATGTCAAAGAAAAAAAGGACTGAGTGCAGAAGAAAAGAGGATGCACATGATGCAAATATTTTTTGAGACGAAAGATGTGTTTCAGCTAAAGGATATGGAGAAGATTGCTCCCAAAGAGAAAGGAATTATTGCAATGTCAGTAAAAGAAGTCCTACAGAGCTTAGTGGATGATGGTATGGATTGGAACATCAAATTGTTATTGGGCTTTTCCAACTAAAGCTCTTCATGCATGGAAATGTCAATTAGAGATTCTGGAGTATCAGTTGTCTGAAGGAAGCCTAAAACATGAAAACCTACAAAAAAGTATCAAGAAAGCAAAAATTGGTCGACATGAGACAGAAGAATGAACCAAGCTAGCAAAGGAGCTTTCTTCCCTTCGACACCCACAGGAACAGCTCAAGGCAGAAGTAGAAAAATATAAAGAATGTGATGCACAAGTTGTGGAAGAAATATGTCAAGCAAATAAAGTAGCCAAAGAAGATGTAAACAGATGGACTGATAGCATATTTGCAATAAAGTTCTTGGGTAAAAAGAAAATTTGAAGAAAATAAAATTGATAAAAACTTAGTAATTCCAGAAGACTCTGACTACCTAAACTAAAAGCTTAAATGGTAGTGTATGCTCTATGTGTTTGTGAATATGTAAATTTCTATATTATCAAAATAAGTATACTGTAAAGCCATTTCCCTGTAACTTTATGTATCATTTAATTTAAATAAAGTACAAACTGGAAGGGGGGGAAAAAAGAGAGGCCGTTGGGAAAAGTGGAGTGTCAGAGAATGAAAATATCCTCAACAAGATGGATTGACACAGTGAGTTTATCAATGGGCTCAAGTATATCAGAGATTGTGAGGATGGCACAGGATAAAGTAAGTTTCAGCTCTGTTGTCATAGGTCACTATTGAGTCATAGTCAACTTGGACTTGATGGCACCTAATAACAACAACCCAGTCTTTCGGTGAGAGTTAACAAAGACTGCCTGTGAGAGGTGTATGGTAAACTCTATATACGTCCCCAGATGGCTACTCTTAAGCTGAGTTCTTGTTTTTCTAGTTCTTCCCAGAATAAATGCAAACTGACTGTCTCCTTTATATTTTCTTGGTCACCCTTGCAGAACTAGATACAGATTAAGCAGTTGATAGTTTTCCCCTTAAACTAAGCATTGTGTATGTTTGCATTTTCCATCAGCCTAGATCATTCTTCCAAGTACAGCAAACTGACAAGAATTACATGGTCTAATGGAAAATGAGAACACCACATAGATTGGAATTGTCAATGATTTCATCTTACATGCATCCACAAGCAACACCCTTGGTACCAGCAGGCAAGAGGATGGATAGTAATGGGAAAGTCTGCTGTCAGAGACCTAAACAAAGTCTTGAAAAGCAATGATAGCCATTTAAAGACTCAAGTGTGCCTGATGCAAGCCATGGCTTTTCCCATCACCTAATATGCATTAGAGAACTGGACAATGAGTAAGGATGACAGAAAAAGAATCAATGCCTTTGAGCTGTGGTGTTGGAAATGAGTACCAAACATTCCATGGATCCAAACAAAACAAACAGCCATAATGTTCCTTGGGGGCAAGGATGATTTGGGCATGTTGCTAGGAGAGGGTATTTCTTGGAGAGGAACATCATGCTTGGAAAGGTGAAAGGTCGGCGAAGGAAGGGAAGACCCTTGGTGAGACAGACTGACACAGTGACTGCAGTAATGGGCTCAGGTGTGTCGGGGAATAGTGAGGACAGCACAGGGTTCAGATCTGTTGTTCACAGGATTGCTATGAGTTGTAGTCAACTCAGTGGCACCTAACAACAACAACAGTGAATAATTCTTGACTTTATTATATAAGGGAGGTTGTTTGTGTAAGGATGTAAAATAGGTGGTTCTCCAACCCTTAGTGAAGTCTTTAATTGGCTGCTGCTGGATTCTTGCAGGCTGCACCTCCATCAATGTTTTCCTTTCCTAATGAACGGAAATGCTTATCTTTTACTCTGGCTCTGGCTCGGTTTTTTTGGTCTTTCTGCAAACACAAACCCTGAGGGACTTTCTCTCTATGGAACAAACTCCAGCAAGAGCTATATTAAGTCAGTCACCACATCGTGAGGAAGAAGAAGAATCCTAGCAGCCTCATAAGGTTGCTGTGAGAATCAAAAGACTTTTATGCACAAATATGTGAGCCCTTCTGTGAACGGCCTCGGTACCTGAAGGTCCTTGCTGGCCCTGGAATGGCGGCTCACTCTCTTCAGCTCTCTAGGGAACATATAAATATATGGTTTGATAAAAAGAGGAAGATTTAAATGGTGCATCTTAAGAGAGACTCCAGAATGATGAGGTTTCACGGTCCCTGACTCGTGTAGTCAGTCATTCACTGGCATCACTCTAGGGTGAACGTGGCACCCAAAAGGCCTCCTAAGGCTAACTGGAATTTTAGAATCCAGAACTGGGACTCTTTCCCACTTCCCATTCCCACTCCTGCTTAAGCCACAAAGTTCATCTCCAGGCAAGCACCATACCAGCCATAGGACTGGATCCTCACTTAGGGCAGGGCACTAGTATGAGGCACAAGTAAGGTGTTTCAGGCACAAGTAATGTGTTCCAGGAAAGGATGAGGCCCGTTTAACACGCACACACAACTGGCAGGATCACAGCAGTCTCTGCCACAAGTTTCAAGCTTCAGGCCCAGAAGATGGAGGATGACACACTCTGCTCTTCTTGAGCCATCTTTCTAGCAGTCTTGAAGCACCTCTGAACACTTGCTCACTCCAAACCTTGGGCCACCTTCACAGAAGCATGTCTATGGAGAGTCATGCCTGTGGCAAGCACAGAAATTATACCCCTGTACAAACATCTGACACCCATCTTTTAGATAACTTTATTATAATGTTGTTATGTTCCATCAAGTCAGAATCAAGTAAATCACACTGGAGGAGATTTCCCATCTTTCTGCTGCAGAGCAGTTAGTGGATTCAAACCATGTGCCTTTGTGTTAACAGTGCAGCTCCTTACCACTAGGCTATCATATCAGCTCAAAAATATAAGCTTGTTAAGCTTTTACTGAATACATTGTTGTTGGTGTGTACCATCAAGTCAGAACCAACTCATAGCTGAAGCTTTCAGTGGGTTTTCAGAAGCAGTTAACTGAATGGGAGGAGATTGCCTATCCTTCTCCTGAGGAAAGGATTCAAACTGCATGGCTTTGAACACATATGGCAGTTGTTGTTGTGTTGTTGTTATGTGCCGTCAAGTCACCTGTGACTAAAAGTGACCCTATGTACAACAGTCCTAAATCCTGCTCTATCCTGTGCCAATCTCGTTGTCTCTAACACACCTACTCCCATTACCCTAGTCACTGAATCAATCCACCTCATTTAGGGTCTTCCTCTCCTGCATTGTCGCTCCACCCTGTAAGCGTGACATTCATCTCCAAGGACTGGTTCCTCTTTGCAACATGTCTAAAGTATGTCAGACAAAGCTTCAGAATCCTTGCCTCCAAGGAACAGCCTGGCTTCACCCTCTCCAGGACAAATCTGTTTGTTTTCCTAGCAGTCCATGGTATATTTAATACTCTTCTCCAACACCACAGCTCAAAGGCATCAATTCTCCTTCTATCCTCCCTAGTCATTGTCCAGCTCTCTGATGCATAGCAAGTGATTGCAAAGACCATGGCCTGTATCAGGTACACCTTAGTCTCCAGACTGACACCATTGTTCTTCAGTACTTTGGAGAGGCCTCTGACAGCAGACATTCCCAGTGCAATATGTCTTTTAATATCCTGGCTGCTGGTGTCAAGAGTGTTGATTGTGAAGGCAAGCAAACTAAAGCTGTTTACAATCTCAATCTCTTCACTATCCATCACAATGCTGCCATTCGGTCCTGTGGTGAGAATCTTTGTCTTCTTGACATTGAGCCTCAATCTATATTGAAGGCTGCAGTCCTTGACCCTCTGCAGCAAGAGCTTCAGGTCCTCCTTAGTTTCAGCAAGCAAGGTTGTGTCATTTGCATAACACAGGTTGTTGATGGGTCTTCTACCAATCCTGATGCCACATTTCTCCTCATAGAGCCCAGCCTCCCAGATAATCAATCTGTTCTGCATATAGACTGAAAAGATATGGAGATAGGACACATCCTGGCATATACCTTTCCCAGTTTTGAACCATGTGGTGTTCTGACTACTGCTCCTGGTCCAAATATACATTTCACATAAGCAGGATCAAGTGTTTCAGGATTCTCATTCTTCTTAGAGTTAGCCACATAAAAATTATACATTTTCCAAGCTTTCCCTCTCTCATCTTTGGCACTCTTCTCCAACATCACAGCTCAAAGGCATCTTACAAATGGTTTGATGGATGGGGCATAGTTGGCATTGGAGAAGACCACTGAACATCCAAAGGATAGACAATAGAGCAAACAAATATGCCTTAGAAAGGGTGCAATCAGAGTGCTCTTTGGAGGCAAAGATGATAAAGCTTCATCTCACATACTTGGGGCATGTTGCTTGGAGGGGTGGTCCCTTGGGAAGGGAGATGATGATTAGAAAGGTGGCGGGTCAATGAAGGAGAGAAAGACCCTCAGCCAGGTGGATTGACCTGGTGACTGCCACAACAGACTCTACTGTGTCAGGAAGTGTGAGGATGGCATTGGATAGGAAAGGGTACAGATCTGTTATTGAGTCATACTCAGCTAGACGACACCTAACAACAACTAAAAGCATTTGCTGATGAAAAATGGTCTGTTGGGTGCTCAAGTTATTTTTGTTTGTTTTCTTCCTCTTTTTCTCTACTCAGCTGAGCAAGAGCACAGTCTGCCTTCACCCACGGAGGTTCTCGTTACGACAGTAGTAGGAGCTCTGGAGGCATAGTCCATAGTAGGTTGTGCTGTTAACCCAAAAGTTACACACTCTACAGCAGTTCGAAACCACTGACAGCCCTGAAACAGAAAGATGGGCAGTCTCCTCCCATAAACCTTTACAGCCTCAGAAACCTAATGGAGGGTCGCTGGGAGTCAGAACTGACTTTGAGTGAGTAGTGGGGTTGAGTTCTAAGTTACTGAGGGATCTCTCATAGCTGTTAATAGAAACTGCTCAGTGGCACCCCCCCCACAAATGGCATCCAGGATGTACATGCTTGAAACACAATATATATGAATGATAAAAATATTAACTTTAAAAAATGACACGCAGGGAGCCTGCCATATCTTCGACATGCCTTTGCATCTGCACTGCTGGTGACTAATGGTTCAGGTGTGGTTATCTGTAACCAGGAGGGAGAGGAGAAAAGGGGAATGCCAAGGTGAGTCAATGAGGTCCCTGCTACCCCCACTTTTGCTGCCCTTTATGACCAGTAACACCCCCAGCCCACCCCATAAGCACAACTAGGGCTCAGTGAACACTGAAGAGAGGATCATAGGCATTCAGGCAGAGACACACTCGAACCATAGACCCAGGGCCCTCAGCACAGCACACAGACCCATCATCAACAAGTATCACCAGCTTATGCAGATAGAAGACCTGGTTTCCAGACCAGATCCTTTCTCTACTAGCTGAAGGCCTTCAGACAAATCATGTAACCCAAGTCTCAGTACTCTCTTCTAAAAAATGAGTGGTCAGGGAGGTCTGATGGCCTAGTGGCAAGAAGCTGCACGGAAATCCCAGAGGTGCGTGGTTCGAATCCACCAGATCCTGTGCTGGAGAAGGAGGGACAATCTCCTTCTGTACCAGTCAGAACTGATTTGATGGTACATACACCAAAAAATAATAAAAATAAAATAAAATTTAAAAATGAATGGTCATTGCAAGAATGAATGCATGACTGGAAACCCTAAGTCTCTGTAAACTGTCATTAAATTTTTTTAAAAAAGGAATGGTCGTAGGGAGCTCTGGCGGCCTAGTGGTAAAAAGCTACACTGCAATCCCAGAGGCACATGGTTTGAATCCACCAGATACTCTGCTAGAGAAGGAGGGGCAATCTCCTCCTGTGCCAGTCAGATCCAATTTGATGGTACACACACACAAAATAAAACTTTAAAAAATTAATTTAAAAAATGAATGGTCGTGACGGATAGTGTATAGTTGGCACGGGAGCCCTTGGGATGATGAGAGTAAAGCATTTGCAAGATGCAAAGTATGAAGCACAAATTTCATAAGCCAAACACTCATTGATCCAGTATACACCTGGCATTTACCTTTTCCTGCTTCCAGGTTCCTAAATCAATACTTTGTCAAATCCTCACAGTTCATGGCTATAAGTAAGACTCACAAATCAATACACTGCATACTGTATAAATATAGGTTTTATTAATAATGGGTGAAATCCCACAAATACAACTGGCATCTCTGTGTAAGGGAAGAATCCGTGGCAGGGTGAGGGGAGGTGAGGGTATGTGAATAGGAACAAAGGGAGAAAGTGCTGTGGGGAAGGGGAGATGGGAAGTAGAATGAGCCTGAACCCCACCAGGGAAGACAGATAGGCTCTAAGTGTGTCTGCCACCCTGCCACCTAGGGCTTGTCCCTGTGATGCCCTGGGGCCACCGTGGCTGAGGGGGTGAGGCAGCATGGAGGGGGCTTTGAATGAGCAGCAGAGAGGCTGGGGAAGGAGAGGGTGAGAATGCCAGCCTGACATGCCAGAGGGCCACAGGGTGGCGGTGGCCTAGGCTAGCTTCTGCCCAGGCCTGTGCTTGTGTGGGTCCTAAACTCCAGGGAGTTAGTGCCCTGTGCCATCCCTGGCTTGGGAGGGAGGGAAGACTGGGGAGTAGACACCTGCAGATCCTTGAGACACCTTGAACAGCACCAGCTTTATCCTTAGACGTCTCCAAAGTGGGCCCCACCAGAAAGATCGTGGCACTGCCTTCAACTGGCACGCCCACCACCTTGCACCACCACTCCTTTGAGCTGCAGGGGATGGTGATTGTATGTATGGCTGGGATTGCCTGTTCGCAAATATGTGCCTGTAACTCTGCAGATTGAGGGAGCATTTTGAGACAATACTTTAGAAGCAACGAGAAAGGAGGCCTGGGTCTCCCCCACCTCCTCCTGTCAGAATAAAGTGCATTCACTAGTTCCAGTGGCAGGTGGGAAAGAATACAGACGTTATTGCAGAAGTGCCACTAGGCCCTACCTCCTACTGAAGGTGAGGAGGAGCTACAGGGGCCTCTTGTGGCCCCAGGCCTGCCTGAACCTCAGAACTGGGAGGGGGAACCAAGACAGAAAACCCAGCTTCTGTCCCAGTAGATTGTCCAAATAAGCCAAGGTCTGGGGATGGGAACCAGGTGGAAGCAGGAAGACACGTCCAGAGTGCTTCTCTGCTCCATTCCAATGTCTATATGGAACATCCAGGAGACCTCATACCAGGGCCCAGCCCTGGAACACCAACCTTGTAGCAGCTCAGTTTACAAACACTTGTGTGGTGGGGTCCCCCAGAGGGGACCACTTTGGTCAGTTGTAAGTTAGGTGTGGAAAGCCTGGTGCTCCTGGTCAGACAACAGAGGAGGGTGCCAAGGGACAGAAAGAATGGGCAGCCTCCTAGTGGTCTCAGCATGCAGGTGCTGGAGAGAAGAGGGAGGAAGCTACAGACTGCATCAACCCTGGGTGTGGCAAGGAAGGCTGGCGCCCTCACCCCCAAGGCCAAGGCTGGGAGTGCTGTCCACTGGCCAGTCTGGAGAGGAGCCGAGGGAGGGGAGGGTGGCTGCTCCAGCAACCAGTGCCCAAGTCTACATGGTTAAAACAGTCCCAAAGGGCTGGGACTGGAGGCTTCCTGCTGCGGGGACTGGGGCGCAGGTCAGGCGCAAGGCTCTATCTCTCTGACTTGACCCGGTAACGGAGCACGAGGTATGCCAGCAGCCGGAGTGCCAGGAAGAAAATGCCCAAGACCACAAAGTCCATATAGAGCTTGGCATCCTCCACATCTAGCGCTCGGAGGATGCTCTGTGGCTCCCGGAAGGGGCAGCGCTCCTCTGAGCATGTCAGGTGTCCTCGCTCCATGCCATATATCGTCAGGATCACACCCTCAAAGCCATACCTAGGTAAGCAGGGGTGTCAGGGCAAGGTACAGGGACCTCTCTTTCCAGAGCCATTTGCCAGGGTTCAGCTGCAATGTTCTTATTCTTGGGTGCTAATCAGGTTGCCCTGACCAGAGTATATGAGGACAAGTATCAGATTTGGCACAGCCCAGGAAGATCAGGCCATGGCCTCCCACAGGGAGGAGCAGGGGCAGATAAGGAGGAGGGACACTAACCTGACATAGGAGAGGTAGGAGCTCCACTGCAGGTATGTGGGGATGGTCTTGAAGGTGACAAAGAAGCCAGAGAAGAGGAGGACAGGGATGGCGGTAACTGGACCTACAAAGGTGGCCACCTGAGGGGAGTAGAGGGAGGCCTGGCTGTCTCAGGGGTGGCCAGGACAGACTCAAGACTGGGGTGATCCAAGGGCTTCCCACAGGTCCATCCCTCCCTTCATGGCCAGTTTCTGCTTCCTGTTATGATACACCCCCCCATCCTCTCTCAGGCCCCTTCCACCTGCAAGGAATTGGAGGCAGCTCCTATAAGCAGCCCTAGAGACTGGGCCACCAAGGCGGTCGCTGTGGCAAGAGCTGAGAAGAGCAGGAAGCGGCTGGTCTCGGCTGGCTGGCCCGTCATCCAGTAGACGATGCTGCAGTACACCACTGGACACACCACCTGGGGAGCAGGCACAGGGCTGGCTGGAGGACCAGACAGCAAGAAGGGCACAGTGGCCATGGCCCTCCACTCTCCAAGCAGGCAGGGACTCCAAGAATACCAGTTTCTGGAGTGAACCTGCCTCCAGGCTCTGGCTCAAGCTGTCACCTCAGACAAGCTCATGTCCCCTTAATGCCTGAACCTCCTTCACCTTCTATTCCTACCTCTTCCCTTAGGCAGAGTCTGACCAGACACACAGTTGGGCAGGATGTTCCCCAAATAAGAAGCAACCACAGATTGAGATCTACTTTGTGCTCTGCTCATGTTGCCACCCACTCTGGCACCATGCAATGTCCACCCTGAGGAGAGAGCTCCTTGGTCTCATTTTCACTAAGGTATCTGTGGATGAGTGGCACCCCTAGTGCTTAGATAAGTTAGTGGTGGTAATAACAACAAAAATAGCTAATTTCTGGCCTCCTCCATATCTCCTTTCCAAGGAGGAAGGGTCATCTTTTGGAATGTAACTTGCTAATAAATCTATCTTTATAGTTAAAAAAAATTAGCTAACATTCTGAGGTACAGCTATTGATCTCTACTGATCGGGAGTAAGAGAGAAAAACATGAACCCAAGAATCCAAGAAGGAACCAGACCACAGGGCTGTCACTCTGAACCACAGCCTGCCTCTATCTCAAGCGCAGAAGAATTAGAAGGTGCCCAGCTACCAGAACTTTCTGACCAGGATCTCAATAGATGGATCCTGATAGAAAGGGAGAAAAAATATGTCTACTTGTGCCAAAATGCCATACAACAACTCATTGCTGTTGAGTTGGAATCAACTCATAGATAACCCTCCAGCAGGTTTTCAGAGGCAGTAAATTGCATGGAAGGAGACTGCCCATCTGTCTCCCATCAAGCTGCTGGTGGATTCGAACCACATGCCTTTGAGTTAGCAGCACAATTCCTTACTCACTAGGTCCCCAGAGCTCCCTAAAAAGACAATATTTTAAAGTAAAAACAATTCTGAGTGGTACGAATTGTTAAACACACTTGACCTCTAACCATGGAGGCTCAAGTCCATCCAGAGACACTCTATAAGAACAAGGCCTGAGAATTTATTCCTGAAGAATCAGCCATGAAGACCCTGGGGAGCCACTTCCACTTCGACACATGAGCCACCATGAGTCACAATTAACTCAACAGCAACTGGTTTTGGCCAGTATGTGCTAAGCACTCTTCTAAGCACTTGACTTCTGTTAATTACTTCTCTCAGATAATGCTGCAGCAGAAACAATCATCCCATTTTATAGATGGCCACCCTGCAGCAAGGAGGGGTAACTTATCCAAACAAGTAGCAGGTAGAAACAAGGCTCTAGGGCCTATGTTATTACTATGTTCAATACACACTCATTTGTGTGATTATTATAGACAGCAATTTCTGTCATTCATTGTTTCTACTAGACATACATTCCACAGGTCAAGAGCATGTCAGTCTTGTTTGTTGCTTTATCCCCAGTGCTTGGCATTAGGGCCTGGGACACAGTAGGTAACACCCAACTGTTTATCAAGTGGATAGAGGGAAAGGAGAGGATGAAAGGTGATAGCATGAGGGAACAAGCAAAGGCAGAGACAGAAAGACAGGCTGGGAGCAGCAGGCAGACAGGAAGAAGAGCTCACCTGAAAGGGGACATCGGCCATGGTCTTGGCCAGGTAATATGCTTTGAGGCTGTACCAGTAATTGAGGTGTTCCCTCATAAAGACCGCCATCTCTAAGGGGACTGAAGAGACAGATAGATTTTAGTGTAAATGCCCCAACATCTTGGCCCCAACCATGTCCCATTCTCAGGGCAGCTCAGCTCACAGGTGAGCACAGTTGGCATGAGGGCGGCAAACATGAGGAACAACATGGAGAAGAAGAGGCAGCCAGTGTTGTTGAAGACCTTGCTGGCATCGTCACCGATGTGTAGGTAGAGGAGGCCAATGAGCACACCGATCACCACGTGGGACATGAACCGTAGGTGGGTCAAGACCTGGAGGAGGAGGGGGCCACCATCATGGGAGTATGAGACGAAGAGGTAAGACGAACCCAGGCCAAGGGTGGGCAGGCTGCGGGGCAGGACACACTGGAACAGGAACTCAGAGCTGCCCTCACAGACTCATACACTCCACTGGGGGGTTGCTGGAGCGGGGACCCCACTATCATCCCAGCTGCTAAGATCTTAGGCCCCCCAAAACCTCGATTCCTCTGCCCCAACTTGATGCCTCACCGTGTCCCTGAGGATGGACAAGAAGGTCCTCTTGAAGAGGATGCAGAACTGTGTGAGAGTGCTGGTGGCAAAGGTGTGGCTTTCAATGGAATCCACTTCCTGGGGGAGAGAAAATTGGGTCAGGTGAGCCTACCCACCCCCAGTGCCCACCCTGCTTAGGGAATGGGGAAACTCCTGGAACCTTCCCCTACGCAGGGGTCTTCTCGGTTGACTGAAGAATTCTCCACCACTGAGCTCTGTAGCAGGAAGCTGCATTTGGGGGTGTGAACTGGAGTGAGACTTAGAGAGCAATACTTAATGAGGAAAAAACTGAGAGGGAAAGGGAATCCTGGACAACCAAGGTGGAAGCAAGGCAGTTGTTTTTCTTCTATTCTTCAACTCATTGGAGGGAAAATATTATCCTTGATTCATAGTAGCAACACAAGTGTCTATCAACAAAGGAATGCATAGAAAAACTATGATACATTCACACAATGGAATATTACATCAGTGAAAAACAATAAACTTGTAAAATGTTACACAACATGGGGGAGCCGGGAGGACATTACCCTGAGTGAAATATTGCAGTCACAAAAAAGATGAATAGTGCATAACACTGCTGTTATAAGATTGACATGGAGAGGGTAGTTGGGGAGAGAATGGAAAGAGTGGATAGACCATGAAAACTTCACTAGATCAGATAAGGGGAAGAACTATCTGAGACGAATGTATGATTAGACATTATAAGTATGACAACAATCTGGAAGAAGGGGTGCATTGTGGGATGGGCTGTGGGGGGGAAGCAAATTTGCAACAATGAATTTAAAAAAATATGTATATAATAATAAAATTTATCCTAAAGTTGGAGAATTCCTTTATCACTACAATTTCACAGTTGGAGAATTCCTTTATGACTACAATTTCACAGTAACATTATTTAATAATGGTAGTAGTGGTAACAATTACCCCCTTGCAGTTCTGAAGGCTAAAGTATCTTATTTAAGGATGAGAACTAAAGCAAAACAAACACCAGCTGTAGCAGATAAGGTGCTAAGAGCTTGGTGTGATTATCTAATTAGTCCTCTCATTACCCTGTGAAGTAATATCCTCACCTCCAGTTGGAGTGGACAGTAAGACCTACTGGCCTCAAGAGATAAGGTCTGTCTTGCTTTCCAAGAAAGAGCCCTGGTAGTGCAGTAGCTAAGGAATTTGCTAATCAAGGGGTTCAAAGCCATCAGTTGCTCCACCGGACAAAGATGAGGCAATCTACTTCCGTAAGGATTCGCAGCCTTGGAAACTCTCTGGGCAGCTCTGCTCTATCCTGCAGGGTCATTGCTGTGAGTCAGAATTGACTTGATTGCAGCAGTTTGGGTTTTAGATTTTTGGGGGTGCCACTGAGAACGCACTGTGGATGTTCAGTAAGACTTTGCTGAATGAATAAATTGACAGAAAACTGAGGGTCAAAAAGGTTAAGTAACTTACCCAAGGTCACACTGCTGTTAACAGTAGGTCTATTCCCAGTCTAAGCCCTGGTGGCACAATGGTTAAGCTCGGCTACTAACCAAAAGGTTGACAGTTTGAACCCACCCCGCAGCTTCGAGGGAGAATGACATGGTGACCTGCTCACATAAACATTATGACCTAGAAAACCCTGTGGTGCAGGCAGTTCTATTCTGTCACATGGAGTTACTATGTGTCCAAAATCAAGCAGATGGCACTCAACAACAAGGCCTGTGTTCTTCCTAGTTCCCAGTGGTTGTGATTCCTCTTGGGGCACTCTTTGCCAGGACCACCTTCCATGGCCCCTTCTCCCCTCCTCTACTTTGCCCTTTCTGCCCTCTCCATCTCTACTTACCTGAGAGCAAGGGGGGCAGGTGGTGGGGACCTCATTCTTCTCTGGGCTGCTCTTCTTCTCAGCCATGGCACAGAGCCCATTCTGCACAGCCCTGAACAACATGGGGTTCAGGTCTCCATACTCGCCAGACGCCACCTCAATGACTGGGGGGCACGAAAGGGATTACTTATTTATTTAAGGTCCACCTGCCCAAGGGCAAGCCAACCCCTCTTCTTGAGATGTGTGGTGGTGGGGGGGAGTAAGCAAGAGATCTCTACCCCCTGGTTGGACCCACCACCACCCTATCCCTGTCCCTCCCCTAGGCCCTTACTTACTAAAGTCAGCTGGGTTGTGGTAGGTGGGGCAGTGCAAACCCTGCCCCTTCAGATAGGGGATCAGGTTGGTGACCATGCCTTTGAAGATGCACTGACCTTGGCTCAGAATGTAGAGCTGAGGTGAAAAGACAAGGCTGAGAAATCATGACCAGGGTGACAAGTGGGACCCCACCAACATCTTTTTGATCTTCTTCCCATTCCTCACCTTAGACCAATCATCTTTGATGTCTCACCTTGTCAAACATCTCAAAGAGCTTGGCACTGGGCTGGTGGATCGTACAGATGATGGTCCGGCCTCCCTGGGCCAGGGACTTCATGAGGGACACCACTTGGAAACAGGAGGCACTATCCAGACCACTGCCCAGAGAGAGGTCACCAGAGAACCAAGTGAGGTGGCAGGCCGAAAGAGGGAGGTGTTTGGGGTGGTGTAGCTGCTATGCAGGGAATGGAGCTGGCAGAAAAGGGTCAGTCTAGCCACCTACACATCATGTACACCCCTAGGGTTCAAGTATTTGAAAGCAAGGGAGATCAGAGCACCGCTCACTTTGGCAAGCATAGAATGAGCACCTGTAGACCAGGCACTGAGATGATGATGAAAAGCAAATAAGACACAGATTCTGATCTGGAGGAAGAAGTAGGCAAGGGCATAGATCATGTCAGATCCTGTGGAAAGTGCTGTAGAAACAGAGGGGGATGATAAGGAGCAGGAATTAGCTCACGGCACAAGGGTGTCAGAGGGTATCAGAGGTTTACTGAGTGAGCTGGAAGAAGTAAAAGTTAAGCCAGGTCACAAAGGTAATGGTTGAGCAACGTGTGGATCATAATACAAGTCACTGAACTGCACATGTAAAGACTGTTGAAATGCCAAATACACATACATAGCATATAAGTATTTATCACAATTTAAAAAGATACTGAAGGGAAAAAAATGGACGTAAGCCAGATAAAGGTACAAAGGGGAGTGTGGTGGTGAAGGGCATTCCTGGCAGAAGACACAGCATGTGCATTGCTTAGAGGCATGAAACACATGGTTTGACGATGAAATTATAAGCAATTCAGTATTATTAGAACACAACAGGATGGAGCAAGACCTGAGGCTGGAGAAGTAGGTTGAGACTAAGACCTTGTAGGTCATCTGACTTCTGATGGCAAACAATTGCGTATTTCAAAGCAGAGTGAGAATGGCTAGGTTGGTCTTTGAAAATGATCACTCTGGCTCAGGTTTAAGGGAAGGATCAGCTGAGAGACAGGAGGCAAGGAGAGGGGAAATCTGCTGAGGAAAAGCAAGCATGGGCTGATGATGTGCTGAGCTTGAGGACAGGGTAGGGTGAATCTGAGAGCAGCTATCTGAAGGAGGTGAATCAACAGGCCCCTGTGATTGACTCTGGAGCTCCAGAGGGGAGGAGGCGATGAAAGAACTGAGGACAACTGGATTTCTGCCTGGTGACGGATGGGGCTGTTCACAGGCACAGGGTATGCGAGTGGAGGCAGGATTGTTAAGGATGGAGGTGAGGAGCAAGGCCTTTTTCTTGGATGCTGGAGGCTGCAAGCAGGGACTTTTGTCTCCAGTTTGTAGGCCCAGTTCAAGGCTTGGGGAGGGAAGGTTCTGGTGGAAGACAAGGGGGGAATTACCTGGTGGGCTCATCAAAGAACATGACAGGTGGGTTGTTGACAAGCTCCAGAGCGATGGCCAAGCGCTTCCTCTGCCCGCCAGAGAGCAGGGCTGTCCTCGTGTGGGAGCAGGACATCAGGCCCAGTGCCGTCAGGATCTCTGTCACCTGGCCAGCCCCCCAACCCACGCCAGATCAGCTTTGCAGTATCTGCTACCTCCAGCATCACCCAGTTTTAAATAGCACCCCCTCCTAGGTCCACTCTCCCACCCTCCAGCTCTGGGCCCCAGAACTCAGTGGCACCAAATGGGGAAGCTCTCATTCCCTCTCCACTCACCAGCTCCTTCTTCACTTCTTGCTTCTCACTCAGCTTCAGGTTAGCAGAGACCTGGAGCCCAGAGAGTAGGTTACTTAAATGTGGCCTGAGGCAAGGTGGGGGGCACTGTTGTGACCCCCTCAGACAAAGATTGGAATGAGGGTAAAAGAACAGCTCAGCAGGGGTGGATGGGAAGAGAGAATGACCTCACCATCATGGCTTCCAGCACTGTGAGGTGTGGCAGTAGCATGTCATCCTGCATGATGTAACAAGACATCTTGCGGAAGGTCCTCAGCTCCCGTGGCTTCCCATTGACCAGGATCTGCCCCTTCATGCCAGACTCCCTGCAGGAGCATGAGAATGTACAATGATCACACCTACCTACCTGCCAAGGGATCTCCTTCCTGGGCCCCGCCTCCCATCCCGCCTCAGCCTTCTCCTCACCTATATCCTGCCAAGATGTTCATGAAGGTGGACTTGCCAGCACCTGAGGGGCCCATGATGCCAATCAGCTCCCGGCGGCAGAATTTACCTGATAAGCACTTGAGGAGAGTCTTATAACCTGCAGTGAGTGAGAGGGAAGCTTAGGATCAGAATTATAATGGGCAAAAGCACCTCAAAACACTTAGAAGCTACTATGATCATCAATAAAATAAGAGGTGCCTACTTGGTTTGGTTTGGTTGGAATGGAGAAGCCATTCTCCAAGTGACCCATATCCCCTCATTTTGTGTTGTTATGTGGCATCCAGTCAGAACTGACTCATAGCTGACCCTCCAGCAGGTTTTCAGAGGTTGTAAGTAGCACAGGAAGAGATTGCTCATCTTTCTTCCAAGGAGTGGCCAGTGGATTTGAATTGCCTGTCTTTTGGCTGGCAGCTCAACTCCTTACTAGTAGGCTACCAGAGCTCCCTCCCTAGTCCCCTAAAAAATACCACTATCAAAGCACCAGGGGTAACAATCCCGTCCTAAAGGCCATGGAAAAAGCCATACAGCTCTTAGGGGGACAGCAGATGGTTGCCAGAGAAACTCTGGTTCTCTTCCATAAACACAAGAGCCGCTGGCCCAGCCTGCAGCCCTGCAAGGAGGACTGGCTCCCTTCAGCTTCCATGGCACTCTCCATTCCCCCCCTCACATGTTTGTGCTCCTTATTCATGTGACTGAGGCTCAGCTCCCTTCCCCAGCCTTTACTCAGTGAGCTCCATGGAGGTAGGGTCCTGGTCTTACTCATCTTTGTAACTTAAGCTAGCTGTCTGGCGTGAAGTAGATGCTCAGTTAAGTGTTTGTCCCGTGCATACGTGTCTGCCTCACTCTGAAAAAAAATCTTTGCACTCTTTCTGTCTACCAGACTTGTCTCTCTAGCCCTCAACATGCCCTGGTAAAATCTCACCTTTCATTCATTCATTGGAAGACAGTATATGCATTAAGAGTACTGATTTGAAGTCGAGTGGATCTGGGTTCACATCCTGGCTGCACACTTACCCACTATGTGACCTCAGGCAAGTTGCTTAACCTCTCTGAGAGTCACGTCCCTCATCTGTAAAATGAGGATGATTGTACCTATTTCACAAGGTAATTGTAAAGGTTCAGTGAGATGTAAAGCAGACAGCACAGAGGTTGGCACACAGAGTGCTAAAAGTGGCATTTTCCTCCTGTGCCAGTTGGATCTGACTTGACAGTACACAACAAGGAAAAAAATAAATAAAAGTGGCATTTTATTACTAATCACACTTGGCAGATGTTTACTGATGTCTGCTGTATCCTCCCGTGCAACGTATAGCCTCTGAAAACCCGCTGAAGGGGTCAGCTATGAATCACTTCTGACTCAAAGGCACATAACAATAGCAACATATACCAAACTCTGTACCAAACAGTAGACAAAAAAAAAAGAAATCACAGTTCCTCTATACTGGAGGCAAGAAAAATAGACAAGAAGATACTTATGATCTTAAAAAGAAAACACCAGTTAGAATATGAGAATCCAGAATAAGAAATAAACAGTAGGGGTGAGGATGAAAGGGCAAATCAGGGACGATGTTATACAAGCAGATATTATAGAATAATCTAGGAACACAGGGCAGAGACCAACTGGAGTCACCAGGTTAAACTCAGATGAAGAGAAAGGATGAAGTCAATGAAGAGGACTTTGAATGCTGTACTCGCAGACCTGCCTTAGGTGAGGATCTTCTCCAAAACTTTGCTAACTACCATCCTCTCCTGGCCCTCACAGAGACCAATTCCTTCACACCATTTCCTTGGCAGTCAAGGAAAGGGGTGCCATCTTCTACCTCCCTTCAGAGCACCAAGGACTTGCCACTGGTTCCATCTGTCCCCTCCCCCCCACATATAGCTGTGTGCTATAGGAACCAATGTCCAATGTTATGTTCTGACCATGCTAAAGTGTCAGGGTGCTTTACAGTTTACAAAGCTCATTACTTAAGTTGCTCCTCTAGAGATGTAAGTTAGGTAACTAAAGTTCAGGCACATCCAGTGACTCACCCAAAATCACATAGCAAGTTCTTCATAAGGAGAGGGAAACTCAGATTCCAACCCTCTGCCTCAGACTAATGACTCCATCAATCAGAAAGGCATCTGGTTGCACACACCAGCATATGCCTTTCAAAGCCACTCACAGGAAGTGATTTCTTTTGCAGAGGAAGAAACTGGCAATGATAAACCTTCCCCTCATTTAATCACAGCTGAGCACTAGAGTGAGCCTGGATGCCTGATACAAATATCATCTTACACTTGCCTTCCACAAAGCTCTTTCACAGACACTGTCTCAGTTGAGCTTCCTAACAAGTGCAGTGGGCATTCTGATCATCCTTGTTTGCAGATGAGGAAAGTGAGAACAAGAGAGGGTAAGCAGACTGCCAAGGTCATGTCGCTTAAAAGAACACAGGTCTCCAGACTCCTGATGTCCCTTCAGAGCTCAGCCTGGAAGGGGCCTTGTCAAATCGATAGGCTGGAGAAACATCAAACAAATTGTTTGGACTTTTCACCCCAGAAACAGCAAGCTATCCCCTTTCTATAAAGCAGAAACTTAACCAAAGGTCTGTGGCCCATAGGAGGTCAGAGGGTTCAGAAACTCCTGGAAATGATATAAAATGTTGGGTAAAACTCCAGAAAAGTTAAAGAGTGATGGCTATAAGAAATAAAGTTGAAGGCCCTGTCTGGCACCACAAGGAGGAGAAGCAGCAAGATGCCATCATGTCATGCCTAAACTCTAATGGAAAGGTCACATCATTGAAGTGCTAGGCTCAGTCAATACCTGTAATATGGTCAGACCACTTAATCTTCAGGCCCTCAGTTTCCTCATCTGTAAAATAAGTGCAATGATATTTCCTCCCAACAACTTAAAAGGTTTGTTGTTGCTAAAAGGTTTAGTGTAAAAATTAAATCAAGTAATAATAATTCATAGGAGAGAATCTCTGAAAAATTATAAAATCATATCTACATAAAAGATTGACATTGAGTTGGAATTGACTTAGTGCCAACGTGTTTGGCTAACAGGACAACATATTATGGACTATGCCTCCAGAGCTCCTTGGCAATGGGTTTGGGATGGCAAATCCTAACTTAGGAAGAGCAGAAATAGCCTTCCCTTCATACCCCTTGTCCTGTTTGCTCTCTGCCTAGCTCCACATCTGTCCTCTAGAAAAGGAGAGAGGTATTTGAGGGAAAGATAAACCAGAGAGATAAGGGAAGAGACTCAAAAGGGGCAAGGGATGAAGAGATGAGAAAATGAACAGGAGAGCAGAATGGGGCGGTCAAGGTCAAAAGGAGGGATTGACCAGTGAGCTGCAGAAACCAGAGGGCTGACCCACCTCTCCATAATTCTTTATATCCTTATTTCTCCCTAAGAATGTGAGGAAGTAAAAAGGCTAAAAAACAACAACTGCCACATCATTCTGCCTAGAGCTAGTCTTTGGATCGGGCTTAGGCCAGACTACTGGGCAGGGAGCCCAGATGCCTCAGTTTCCACTGTCTTAGGTAGAGGTGTTGGGGACACAGACACACAGAAACACACACACAAAACCTCTTGGCTCTCTACTGGAGTAAGGGTGGGGAGTGCAAGAGACAGCTCATACTTAGCTCTAAAGCACCTCAAACCTATTTCTCAAGCTTCAAAGAACAATGCTCCAGCTCCACCCTTGGCCTACACCCAGGTTCTGAGAACCAACCCAGCTTCCCTATCCCCTGCTCAAGCTGCTCAAGGCAAGGATGCGGAGTTTGGGATAGCAGAGAACCAGGCCCTATACAGACTTGTCCTGACTAGGGGGAGAAAGAAATCCTGTTATACCAACATTCTTCCCTCCCCCCACTTCTCTGCTCCCAAACCAATTTTTTGGCATATAAAAAGTAATGTACCGGGATTCTTAAGGAAAAGAATAGAGCATGGAGAGCCAGGACCCACAGCTTCTGCTTTCAGCCCTGCCACTTATTAGCTGTATGTCATTAGTCAATTTATTCAACTTTTCCTGGGGCCTCAGTTTCCTTATTAGTAACATGAGGATGACTATTAGCCTGACAAATCACACTACTTACCTCAGAGGACTGTGGCAAGAAGGAAGGTGACAGGAATGAAAACACCTTAAAAAGATCAGCATGTCCTATAGGTACACAGTGAGGAATCCCCTCCCCTCAGTTAAGTTACAGCTCCCCTCCATTCTCTTCCTAGCCCTCAAAGGCAGGGAGTCTACTAAAAGTAACAAAGGAAAACCCACCAAGGACCACAGTGTCACAGTGTCTGCTTAGAAGAAGTGAGCCTAGTGCCCTGCAGTGTTACTTCTCAGTTTTGGGATGCACAGACCCTGCAACCGCACCTGGGTCCACAGTGAGGGTAGCCCCAAGGCACAGATTTCAGAGTTCCCACAGGGCACACTGATGTGGGACTTGCAAGAAAGAAGGCGCCCTGGCCTCACAAGTTCCAGAAGAGAACACCCAGCAGGGTTCCCAGCTCCCCACCAGGCCATTTCCTACCCCGTTTGCGCCAGCAAGGCCCCTCCCGCACGGAATAGGACAGCTCCACGAACTCGATGTCCACAGCCGATCGCTTGGGCAGGTGGGAGAAGCGCTGGGCTTCGGTGATGTGATTCTCCACTTTCTTCAGGTGCGTTGTCAGCACAGGGGGCTCTGCCCCGTCCTCCAGCGCCACAGCCATGGCCACAGCCCCCGGCCCAAGTCCACAGCCTACGGCCTCCAGCGCCTTCTCCGCCATCACGCCGCCGGCCTGCTCAGAGATGGCCTGCTCAGCTGGGGCAGACCCTAAGCCCCTGCTCAGAGCACCTTTGCTTTTCTAACGCTCGACTCACCCACCACCCGTTCCAACCTCCTCTTCAGGGCCGGTGCTCACTATCAGCCCCTATTCCCTGCGTCCTGGGCATCACCGACAGCAAGACCCATCCCCTCTGCAGCCTCGCTCTGTTTCCATCTCCACCGGGTCCCAGGCACCTTCGGGCAGCCCCAGCCCGGCCCTTTGAAGCCATCACCCGCTCCCTCCTCCCGGCTCTGGCTGTAATCTCCTTACCCCGCAGGCCAGCACACCCGGGGGGCTGGATGGTTAAGGGGGGCGGGTGGAATGGGACAGCTGGCCAAGGCTGCCCCCTAGGAGGTCAGGTTTGCATGGAGAGCGCAGGGTGGACAAGGGGAGGGTGGAGGAAGAGGAGACTCTGGTCCTTCCACCGCGTCCTCCTTCCCCATCCCTGGACGAGACGTCCTGGCTGGTCCCTCTCGCCGGCGCCCCTGGGCCCAAGCGCCCTAGACTCTCCCTAAAGACAGACGAATCTAAATCCTACTCTCAGCTAAGTCCCCCTATAGCGGACTGATCCTCCCCCCAATCTCCCGCATGCCTAGTCACCTTGACGCGCCCCACGGCCGAAGCAGAGCCGAGCTGCGGAGCGCAGAGCGCGGCCGCCGGCCAGGGATGGAGCGAGGCTCCAGCTCCTCTCACCTGCCCGGGGGCTGCGGCACCGCGATCCCGCGCCTCGTCCCGGAGGCCGGGGCCGGGGCGGGGCCGGGGCGGGGCGCCTGGAGGGGAGGACCCAGGCCACCGGTCGCGAGGGCAGACCTGGGTGATGCGGGCTGATTGGAGGGGCGCGCAGACCCGGCTTGGCCGCGCTCGGCCCCCAGCCGGTCCCCCCCAGCGCCGCGTCCACCGAGCGCTCGGGACGACTGCGCTCCCCTCCCAGGCGCCGCGCACCCGGCCCGCCGCTCTTAAAGGGACCGCGCCGCCGCCGGGGCCCGGGTAGCAAAGGCGGGAGCGGAGCCTGCCACGCGGAGAGTGAGAGGGTCGCAGTTGTGGATCCTGGAATGGGGTTTGGTGGCGAAAGGCTGACTCGGGAGGCTCAGAGAGCTAGAGTGACTTCTTGAGGATGGCTCCCTAGAGCACACACTAGACAACGGCGACGATGGTGGGCAAAGTCAAGCGTAGAGCCTGGCACTCTCAGGGGCGGGGGCCTGCAAAGCTGTCAGCCTGCGTGCCAGCCTCTGTCAATTTTCCCAAGTTCTCTCTGTGCTGGCTCTTTATGAGGGCCTCTCACAAGGTGTCTACCAACTACTGGATTTGGGGTGAGGGCAAAGCTTTGAAAGGAAGGTCTTGAGACATTCCCTGCTTTCCCTATCTACAGTTTCCCCCTCAATCCCAGTTTAAAGGCCAATAAACTGCTAACAAGGGGGAAAGCATGAGGAAGCGCTGTGGGCAGCTCCAAGGTTAAACTGGTATCTAAAGCTCAGCCTGATCTGACAGTAGAAATTTTTATATTCTCCCAGCCAAGTTTGGGCCTTCACCTTTCACACTTGCAGGAAATGTCCAGATAGGTAACCGTTTGAGCTCAGATGGTGAAGCTGTAGGGAGATGCACTGGTAACCCACCGTTTCAAGTCCACCAGCAATCTCCAGAGGGTGGAGGAGAGATGGAGAAAGATAGGCAATCTCTTCCTATGCAATTTACAGTTTTGGGAACCCAACTGAGGATCTGCTGTCAGTGGATTCTGACTCCACACCAATGACTTAGTGACTGAACTAACTATAAAGAGACTCAACAGTTCATTGCTGAAGAAATACAGGCAATCTCATCTGGTGTTATTTACTACTTCTGAAAACCCCAAGGAGATTGTGACTCAACAGCACATAACAGTGGTCAAGGGTGGTTACCATTCCAGAGGATGTATTCCCTAGATAGTAACTTTCTGTTTATGGTGAGGAAGGAAGCACAGAAAGTAGGTTAAGTTGGCACAACTTTAACTAATATACAATTGATGTCAATAAGATGTACATAGGAGAGGAAGGATGAATGGGCAACTTCTGAGTGTTATGAATTGTGTCTCCACAAAATACGTACTATAATTCCTAGTCACTATAACAATAACAACAATACCAAAAAGAACTGGCTGACACTGAAGAATTTCATGAAACAACATATGATCAAGAGGCAATGGTGATGAAGGAGGAAGTTCAATCTGCTCTGAAGGAATTAGCAAAAAAACAAGGCCCCAGGAATTGATGAAATACTAATTTACATATTTCAGCAAACAAATGCTGCTCTGGACATGCTCACCAGGTTGTGCCAAGAAATCTGGAGGACAACTACCAGGCCAACTGACTGGAAGAGATCTGTATTTATTCCCGTTCCATAAAAAGGTGTCCTGACAGATTGTGGAAATTATTGAACAATCTCACTAATACTACATGCAAGCAAGACCTTGCTGAAGATTATCCAAAAATGACTCGAACAATACATCAACAGAGAACTGTCAGATGTGCAGGCAGGGCGTAGAAGAGGCAGTAGCACTAGGGACATCATAGCCAATGTCAGATGGATGTTAGCCGAAAGCAGAGAATACCAGAGGAATGTCTGTATTTCATTGTTGAGGCAAAGGCATTTATTTGATGTGTGGACCACAACAAATTGTGGCTAACCTTGAGAAGAATGGGAATCCCAGAACACATTGTTGTGCTCATGTGAAACCTATGTTGTTGTCCTTTGCGACTCATAGCGACCCTATGTACAACAGCCCTAAACCCTGCTCTATCCTGTGCCTAAACCCTGCTCTATCCTGTGCCAATCGCATTGCCTCTGACACACCCATCCTGATTACCCCAGTCCTGAATCAATCCACCTCATAGAGGGTCTTCCCCTCCTGCACTGTCCCTCCACTCTACCCAGCATGATGTCCCTCTCCAAAGACCTGTCTCTCCTCGCAACATGTCCAAAGTATGTCAGACGAAGCCCCAGAATCCTTGCCACTAAGGAGTAGCCTGGTTTAACGCTCTCTAGGATGAATCTGTTTGTTTTCTTGGCAGTCCATGGTACTCTCAATACTCTTCTCCAGCACCACACTTCAAAGGCATCAAGTCTCCTTCTGTCCTCTCTAGTTATTGTCCAGCTCTCTGATGCATAACAAGTTATTGCAAAGACCATGGCCTGTATCAGGCGCACTTGCGTCTCCAAAGAGACACCGTTGCTCTTGAGTACTTTAGAGAGGTCCCTAACAGCAGACTTTCCCATCGCAATACGTTTTTTTATTTCCTGGCTGCTGGTGCCAAGAGTGTTGACTGTGGAGCCGAGCAAACTGAAGCTGTGAAAATCTCAATCTCTTCGCCATCCATCCTGATGCTACAAATTGGTCCGGTAGTGAGAATCTTTGTCTTCTTGACATTGAGCCTCAGTCCATACTGTGAAACCTATACTTGGGCCTAAAGCAATATTCAGAACAGAACAGTGAAACACTGCATGGTTCAAGATCAGGAAAGGGGGGCATCAAGGGTGCATCCTACCACCATACCTTTTCCATCTATGTACAGAACCGGGAGGCTGGACTTTAGGAGGAGGAATGTGCTATCAGAATTGGAAGAAGATGACATACCTTGCTTGCTGAAACTGAGAAGGACATGAGATCTATGCTGCAGAAGGTCAAGGACTGTAGTATTCCATATAGATTGAAGGTCAACAACAAGAAAACAAAGATTCTCACCACTGGGCTAATTTGGCAGCTTCATGATAGATGGAGAAGAAATTGAGATTGTTAACAACATCAGCTTGCTTGGTTCCACAATTAACACTCTTTGCACCAGCAGCCAGGAAATCGAAAATCAGCTTGCATTGGGCAAGTCTCCTGTCAGGAACCTCTCGAGAGTACTGAAGAGCAATGATGTCAGTCTGGAGACTAAGGTACATCTGATATAAGCCATGGTCTTTGCAATTACTTGCTGGACATCAGAAAGCTGGACAATAACTAAGGACAATAGAAAACAATGTCTTTGAGTTGTGGTGCTAGAGAAGAGTGGAGAAGAGAACATAACAGAGACCACCAAGAGAACAAACAAGTCAGTCCTGGAGAGGATGAAATGAAGCTGATCTCTGGAGGCAAGGATTTTGAAGCTCCATCTCACATACTTTGGGCATGTGGTCAGGAAGGACCAGTGTTTGGAGAAGAACATCATTCCTGGAAAGGCGGAAGGACAGCACAGGAGAGGAAGGCCCAGGATAAAATGGACTGACTCAGTGCCTGGAAAAGTGGGATTAGGTCAGTCAGAGACAATGAGGTTGTCTCAGGATAGGGCAGAGTTCAGAGCTGTAGTACACAGGGTCACTATGAGTCGCAGGTGACTCGACGGCATATAACAACAACATGCTTGTGGTGAAGGAGGTCTGGTAATGCAGTGGATAAAGCACTCAACTGCTAACCAAGGTCAAACTCACCGGCTGTTCTGTGGAAGAAAAACATGGCACTCTATAAAGATTTACAGCCTTGCAAATGCTTATGGGGCAGTTCTACTGACCTATAGGGTCCTTGAGAGTTGTAATCAATTTGGCAGTGGTAGGTTTTTTTTTGTTTTTATGCCTGTGGTTGTTATGATCCCATCTGAGAATGGATTGTCTTTCTTCTACTATGTTAATGCAGGATTAGTATAGGATATGTTCTGACTCAATCTATTTTGACATATAAGAGATTAAAGAATCAAGCAAGCAGAGATGGAGGAAGAGAGATGCCAAACCACATGAAGATTGCCCAGGAGCAGACACTCAAAGAGACAAGGATCTTCCTCCAAAGATGGCACACAGAGAGAAAGCTTTCCCTAGAACTGGCACCTGAATTTTCACTTTCAGCCTTTTAACTGTGGCAATATAAATGTCTCTTTGTTGAAATCATGCACTTGTGACAGTTCTGTTTTAGCACCACTAAATACCTAAAAGGGGGCCATAGTGGCCGGCCTGTGCTGCTAACCCAAAGGCCAGGCCTCTGTGGCAGCTGGAGCCCACCAAGCAGCTCCAAGCAGAAAGATGAGCAATCTCCTCCTGCTCACTTTACAGCCTCAGAAACCCAATGGAGGTGATTCCAACTCCACCACGATGAGTTCGAGTTTTGAATTTTGAGAGATAATTAAGACACTAAATTATAAATAATTTTGCAACAATATTACACAAGAAAAAGAGAAGTATAAATATTGATGCAAACTGTTGTTGTTTGATGCTTTCACGTTAGCTCTATTATACACTAGAACAAAACTCCTACCAATCTCAGCTGTATTTAAACCCATTGTTGCAGCTGTGTCAATCTGTCTCATTGAAGGTGGATTAAGACCTTTTTCATCAAATTTCTACTTTCCTAAACATGATGTCCAAGCATGATACAAGCTAGACTTAACCAGACACCTTACAGTTTAGCTTTCCTGCTTTGAGGATTTAAGATCATGGTCTTGTGGGACAACCCAGTCAATTGGCATAATACAGTTCTTAATGTTAATGTTCTGCCCCAGTGGGTGAGTGGTGGCTGCAATTTTAAAAGCAAAGGACAAAACTACTGGTTTTATTCATCTGGAACAACAGAAAAAGAAACTCAAGGAAGTGGATATAGAAGTAATTGTCCCCATGAGTCACTGTCTCCTGCACCTTGAGATCAGAAGAATTAGATGGTAACCAGCTACTGAATAGACAGGTCAAACAGAAAGGAGAAAAAAATAATGAGAGATAGAACTTCAAAATCTTTTAAAAATCCAGACTTAGAGACTTAATTGAGGCTGGATGAGTCCCTGAGACTATATATGGTCCTGAGTTACTCTTTAAACCCCAAATTTCCTACAGTCACCTTTAAACTGTGATATAAAATTAGTTTTGTTCTATGAAAGTGGAAAGTTCTCTTGTCTATGAGACAAAAGGGTCATTTGAGTAGGTATTTCAAAACAAACAAACTCCTGATGTGCTGTAATAAATCTTCAGTGATTAAACCAGACCAAAAGGCAAACCCACTGTCAATGACTTCAGGAAGCCTGGAATCTTCACGGGAGGAGACTCCCCATCTTTCTCGTCTGGAATAGCTGGTGGATTCAAATTGATCATTGATTAACTGATACCTCTCCCCATACCACCACAGCTCCTTTAGTAATGCTCCTTTTAACTCACTTTAAACTATGGCCTTCAGGAGTAGCTCTTTTAGGTCATAAAAGATATCTAGGTGATCAGGCTCACTGAAACACGTGAAATATATTCTTTCAGAAAACAACTGACAATTAGTAAACATGCCCTGTTTCCAGAGGCTTTGTAATAATGAATTACTGATACCATGATTGTTTTTCTAAGGTTTCTATTCCTTTAAAGGGAGTCCTGAAAGCGTAGTTTGTAGGGAGTTGTTGAGCTGATAGCCCGATGGTTGTGCCTCTTTGGCAGTTTGAATCCACCAAAGGTTCCACAAGACAAAGATGAACTATCTCCCCCCATACAATTAATTTAAAGCCTTGCACACTCAATAGAAGGTCAGCTGTTGAGTTTGTTCTAAATGGACAGCAGTGAGAAAGAAAGGTAAAATATTTTTTTTGAAAGGTAAAATATTTAAACACACACTGCTCTCATTCAAATGATTTATTCTGACATAATAACCAAATTTTTTTGTTCAACGTTCTTGATGAAATAATATGCAAGCACCTTGAAAATCTTAGTTAACAGAAGCACTGATTTACTTGGTAATAAATATCATGCTGTCCAACTTTAAAGCTGTCTATTAGGCCTGGATATTTTGTTGTTGTTGTTGTTGCTATGTGCCCACAGAATTGGAGCAGACTCATAGCTGGCCCTCCAGTAGGTTTTCAAAGGCTGTAAATTTCACTGAAGAGATTACTCATCTTTCTTCCTCAGAGGAGTTGGTGGATTTGAACCTTATGACTTTGAGTAGGCAGCACAACTCCTTATCACTAACAATCTATAAATGATATCCTGAGTTCCTTATTTTAAACATTAATAACAGTTTAGCTTTAAAAATTGTCACTTATGTACTATGTTATTATTATTTTTTAATTATCCATATAAGACTAAATGGCCAGCAACTATCTTAAACAATGGATGAGAAGACTGGAGGCCAGGGAATTTAAGTTAATGGTTGTTGTTGTTGTTATGTGCCATCGAGTCGTTTCCGACTCATAGCGACCCTCTGCACAACAGCTCTAAACCCTGCCCTATCCTGCGCCAACCGCACCGCCTCCGACACACCCATCCCGATTACCCCAGTCACCGAATCAATCCATCTCATAAAGGGTCTTCCCCTCCTGCGCTGTCCCTCCACCCTCCCAAGCATGATGTCCCTCTCCAAGGACCCGTCCCTCCTGACAACATGTCCAAAGTATGTCAGACGAAGCCCCAGAATTCTGGTAGTGAATGAAAAAAAATTAGAAGAGAAATAACAAGAATGTTGACATAATATGAAGAATATGCCAATGTTAATAATCATTATGTCAAGAAATTATGGAATGGGAAGTAGTTTTTGTTGTGTATAAGTTTGTGTGTGTTTGTATAAGTTTTTTAAAAAGGAAGCCAACTGTTTTAAAAATATTAATTTTTGCTGTTGTTGAGAATATACACAACAAAACATACACTAATCTAGCAATTTCTACATGTACAATTCAATGACATTGGTTATGTTTTTCCATGTTAACACAATCAATCATTCTCACTCTCCTTTTTAGAGTAGTTCCTTCTCTTTGACTTAACTACCCTCAATCACGTGGATTAACACGGTGACTGCTGCAATGGGAGCTAGCCGTCAGGAAGTATGAGGATGGCACCGGGTAGGGCAGGGTTCAGATCTGTTGTTCATAGAGTTGCTATGAGTTGTACTCAACTTGATGGCACCTAACAACAACAACAACATTAAATTAATTCATTGGCCATTTTTCCTACCTACATTATTGAGTTTTTATTGTCAATTTGATAACATTTAGTCAGTTTGGAGGGTATTTTTAGAGAAAACTTAAACTAATATTTCATTTTCTAATGAGGGAAAAATAAAAGAAAAGCTGCGTATAAAAGGTCATAGGTAAGTGAGTAGATTAAAAACAATTTCAAGAAAAGCACCTGTATGTGAGAAAAATACCACAAAATTAAAGTTTGTAAAGAGATGAGGACTCATATATTTAGTTAGGAAATATTCTGAAATAACAAAAAGTTCATGCACATTACTAAGAAAACACAGATCCCCAAGAGACAAGCAGACAAGCATTCTAATCTATCAAAGAGAAAATTCAAATGGCTAATACGTAAAAGTTTTGTTGATTTTATTGTGGTTTTTCTGTTTGTCTAAAAGTTAAAGAAAGACTATAAAGTAATCACAAAGTTTTAAAACATTCTTTTTCAGTGTTAGCAAAAGTGCAGAAAAATCAGCATACTTGGACACTCTGATGAGATGGTGTATAAACTGGCATAGGCACTCTAGAAGAAATTTGATATCGGGTATTGAAAATATTTTTACCCCCTTTGATGCAAACAATCTCAATATTCTCTATTCTAGAGAACTGAGAATAGCAATCTTAGAAAGCTGTAAATAGCCAATAAGTATTTATAAAACTCTTTTGCCTATGTCTAATAATAAAAATTAACTGGAGACAACCTAAAATGTGGTACACCTATTGTTGTTAGGTACCATCAAATTAACTAAGACTCATCACAACCTATGAACAGATAGAAACTTGGCCTACTATGGGCCTATTCATTAATTTTTGAGTACTGTTCTAAAACATTCCTCATATATGCTTATAATAAGTATCAAAGACTATCCACAGCTATTGCAAGATAAAGGAATTATTATGTCTATTGCAGAAATGTGCCTTAGTTATCTAGTGCTACTATAATAGAAAAGCCAACAATGAGTTGTTTGACAAAAAAAAACCACTTCATTTTTTCCTTGTTGTAAGGCGCTTTTAAGTTAGGTCTGTCTCATGGCAACCCCTATGTCCAACAGAAGGAAACACTGCCTACTTCTGCACCTGTCTCACAATTTTTGCTATATTTGAGCCCATTGTGGTAGCCACTCTTCCTAGGGGTCTTCTTTTTGACAACTTGCTTTCCAAACACAATGTCCTCCTCCAGGATCTGGCCCCTCTTGATAACGTGCCCAAAGTGTATGTAAGAAAGTCTAACCATCCTTCTTGTTTCTAAGGAGCACTCTGGCTGCATTTCTCCCAAGAGAGATTTGTTTGTTCTTTGGCAGTCCTTGATATATTTAATATTCTTCATCAACATCATTATTCAAAGACATTAATTCTTCTTTGGTCTTCTTTATTCCTTGTCCAGTGTGAACAAGCTCAGGAGGCTATTGAAAACACCACTGGTGGGTCTAGAGTACCTCACACCTCAGTGACAGACTTAGCTTTTTAACACTTCAAAGAGGTAATTTTTAAAGACTTTTACAGCAGATTTGTCCAATACAATGTATTTGATTTTTTTTTTTTGACTGCTGCATTCATGAACACTGACTGTGGATCCAAGCAAAATGACCTCATTTAGTTTAATATTTAGCGTTTATGTTTTCTCATTTTTTCCCCATGATGTGTTTTACTGCTTCAGTTGTTGGGTTGGGGTGTTTTTGTTTTTGTTTTTGTTTTGGTATTTCCATTCATTCATTGTTGCACTTTTCTCCCCTCCCAACACTCCCCTCTAGTACACTACCCTCTTAGAAAAGTAAAAGAAAAAATTCTTTCATTGTTGTACATACCCTCGCCCAGGTCCACTCAACCATGTAGCCTTCGCTCTAGACTCCTGTCATAACAAAAATATCTAATCACATATCCCTTTTTAAACAGTTTTCTCCCTCATCTGTTTTGATTCAGTATACATTTTTTTAACTTTATTTTATTTTTTATTATTTGTGTGTGTGTACCGTCAAATCAGATCTGACTGACACAGGAGGAGATTGTTCCTCCTCCAGCAGAGCATCTGGTGGATTTGAACTGCGCACCTCTGGGATTGCAGTGCAACTTCTTGCCATTAGCCACCAGAGCTCACAGATACAGTATACATTATTGAACCCATCTTTCTCAGTCTCTCCCCAATCCCGATGTCAGTCCTGTTTTACAACAGTGGCACCATGCAGTATTTGTCCTTTTTTTTTTTAATGGCCTGGCGATGCCGGATCTGCTCTGCTCTTATCGACTTTCACTTGGTAGCGGTAATGAACCACGAACCAGAAAGCCGTGGTACGTGAGCCACCGTGCTCCACCAAGTATTTGTCCTTTTGTGACTGAGATACTTCACTCAGCATAATGTCCTCCAGAGTCACCCATTTTGAATAATATTGCATGAGTTCCTTGTTTTTC
>NW_006399843.1:13160383-13164804 GCF_000299155.1 Elephantulus edwardii | reverse complement strand
ACAACAGTGTCACTATGCAGCATTTGTCCTTTGTGACTGGGATATTTCACTCAGCATAATGTCCTCCAGGGTCACCCATTTTGAATAATATTTCATTAATTCCTTTTTTTTTTCAATGTAGCATAGTACTCCATTGAGTAAAAATACCACAGCTTCTCTATCCATTCCTTTGCTGATGGGCACTCAGGTTGTTTCCAACTCCTTGTTATTGTGAGCAAAGCCGGGATAAACATGGGTGTGCATATATCTGCTTGGATGTCAGTTATGGTCTCTTTGGGGTATATTCCCAGTAGTGAAATTGCTGGGTCAAATGGTATTTCTATTTGCAACTTTTTGAGAAAGCACCAAACTGCCTTCCATAGTGGTTGCACCATTTTACACTCCCACCAACAGTGAATAAGGGTTCCAGTTTCTCCACAACCTCACCAGAATTTGTTGCTTGCTGTTCTGTTAAGTTTTGTATTCTGACTGGGGTGAGATGATTTACTGCCTCAGTTGTAAAGGAGTTTTGTCGAGGTATAATATACCTACTGGAGCCTTTTTTTTTATCTTGCAGGTATAGACTTAGTTCAGCTCAATTTCTGTAGTATCCCTGTAATGTCAATTTGCCAATTCAGCTCTCTAGCAATTGAAGAAGACCAGAATTATGGGGGAGGACTTTCTCTGAAAAGTAGAAATTCTAGTGACAATGAGGCCTTTTCTTTTCTTTTCTTTTACCTAGCAGAAAACAAAAGATGTGTTGCCTTGAGAAAACTGGCTGTCAACGACTTCTCCAAAAGTGCTCCAAAGCAAAAGGGTGTTACTTTAAAAACTAAGGTGTGACTGACTCAAGTCATGGTATTTTTAATTGCTTTGTAGGCATGTGAAAGTTGGACAATGAACAGGAGGACTAAAGAATTATTGAGGTAAAGAGTACTGAACATATATCCTGGATTGGCAAAGAACAAATAAACCTGTCTTGGCGGAAGTACACAACAATGCTTCTTAGAGTCTCGCATACTTTGAGCATATCGTCAGGAGGGCCTGGCATGGTGGAGAACATGAGGATAGGACAGGACAGGACAAGGTTTCATCTGTTGTTCATAGGTTACTCTGAGTTTGGCAGCTAACAAACAACATAAGAACTTTGTCTTCTGGAGTCACCCTTTGAAATGTTCAGTTTAGCTCTTTTACTTCATCATTTCTTCCAGTTGCTTTGTTGTTGTTGTTATGTGCCACTGAGTTGCCTGTGACTCATAGCAACCCTATGTACAACAGCCCTAAATCCTGCTCTATCCCTTGCCAATCTTATTTTCTCCAACACACCCATCCCCACTACCCCAGTGATGGAATCAATCCATCTCATCAAGGGTCTTCCTCTCCTGCACTGTCCCTCCATCCTCTCAAACATGATGACCCTCTCCAAGGACTGATCCCACCTTGCAACATGTCCAAAGCATGTCAGATGGAGCTTCAGAATCCTCTATATTCAAAAGCATGTTTCAGGGTCTTTTCTGATACCTATTTATATTTTTCTTTTCTTCAATGAGCTTTTGTGTTTTATTGACTATGAAAAGGTATTTGACTATGTGGATCAAAACAAACTATGAATAATATTGAGAAGAAGAATAATCTCATAAGACTTAACTGTGCTCATATGAAATAACAAAAAGTTCTTCTTCTTCTTCTTTTTTTTTTTTACTAAACCAAGAAGCAGTTATCCCAACAGAACCAGAGAATGCTGAATGGTTTCAAAATCAGGAAAGGTGTTTGTCAGGTTTCTATCTTTTCTCCGTACCTATTCAGTCTGTGAGTCTGGTGGAGCTCCCCAATTAAAACAAGCTTGGAGTGGCATCCACTTCCATAATAGCTTGCCTCCGGAAACCCTGTGAACCTGGAGAGAGTGTGAAAGGCACTCAAGCGTCAAGGACTCTCCTTCATAGGGTCGCTATGAGTCGCCTGCAACTCGACGACACTTAACAACAAGGACAATATTCAGTCTGTATGCAGAGCAAATCATTTGAGAGGCTGGGCTTTATGAAGAAGAATATGGAATAGGATTGGATAAAGATTCATCAACAACCTGCGTCATGCAAATGATACAACCACTTACTGGAGAATAATAAGGACCTTCAAGACCTTCAATATTAAGTTACATCATAATATCAAGAAAACAAAAATCCTCACCACTGGACCAATGGACCATCATGATGGAGAAAAGATTGACATTTAACTATTTCATTTTACTTGAATCCATAATCAACAATAGTCTTTATGTGGTTAGGGGAAAAGTACTGGTAGCAAATAAGTCATTGGTCATACAGAATTCTATTACTCAAACTCCAGTGTAATTCCTATCACCAAGGTTAGCCATACTTTCCAAATACCAATTCTTCATTATTTCCAACTTTTCAATTCAAATCACTAGTAATAATCTATGCATCTTAATTACGTGTTTGATCAATTTCCAGAAAGTAGAGATTCCTCGAGAATTTGAAGTTCTATGTTTTTTTCTCATTTGGTCAGGATTTTGCTATAAAATATTTTACCCAAACATGGACAAAAGTTATTTTTAAAAAATATATTGCTTTGCTTCAGAGAGTTGGACAATGACCAAGGAGGATAGAAGGAGAATTGATGTCTTTGAGCTGTGGTGCTGGAGAAGAGTATTGAGAATACCATGGACTGTTAGGAAAACAAACAGATTTGTCCTGGATAGGGTTGAACCGGATGGCTCCTTGGAGGCAAGGATTCTGAGGCTTCTTCTGACATACTTTGGACATGTTGTAAGGAGGGACAAGTCCTTGGAGAGGCACATCATGCTTGGGAGGGTGGAGGGACAGCACAGGAGGGGAAGGCTCTCTATGAGGTGGATTGATTCAGTGACTGGGGTACTCAGGATGTGTGTGTTGGAGACAGTGGGACTGGCACAGGACAGAGTTTAGGGCTGTTGTACATAGGGTCGCTATGAGTCGCAAGCAACTCGACGGCACATCACATAACAACAACAACATATTGGTTTGCTTACAAAGTTGACAAAGGCTATTTTAAAGCATAGTTGAGAAGGTAAGGGACAGAGAGTTTGAGTTTATCACAATGAAACAACTAGAACAAAAATAATGAGAATGTTGGCACAATGTGAATAATGTAATCAATGATGCTGATCATTATATCTAAAACTACAGAATGAAGTGTGTTTTGCTATGCATATTTTCATCACAAAATATTAAAAGTAAATACATAAAGTCAGGCAATATCTGACACTAGAGACACATGCACAGCAGGGCACATACACAGCTCACACACTGCCCTGCATCTCATGCTTAGGTGCATTCTTGGCCTCACTCCAATGTGAATCCTTGAGCACCCTTGGGACGATTCTCTGCTCTGCCTCTGCTTGGTCAGTTCTTCCTCGTCATTGCTGCCTCCATCTCGGTGTGTTCAAGGAGTAAGTAGGTTAGCCAGTCAAGACTTGAGACACGTGATCTGAGGGTTTAAGATCCCATCTGTCACCTAGAAGAGACGGGTGGGAAAGGAGACTGCTGCTGCTGCTGTTACCAGTGAGGCTTCTCCCCACCGCACAGTCAAAGGCCTAGTTACTGTGCCCACCACCACCTCAGTCTCTCCTCAGCCCTGGGGTCTGACAGTCCTTATAGGACAAGTCCCACCCTTTAACTGTGAGGTTTATGTGGAGTTTTTATGTAGTCCTCCATACCTTCCACCCCAACTACATACACCATATTAAGACCATTCCTCAGGCCCTATATTCCCATTTTCCCAGAAGAGGGATAAGCCCTCCATTCACCAAGTCAACCTCCAGTGCTCTACTATAGACTCATTCATGCCACAGCAGTTAAATCTACTGAGCAACAATGATGCACTAGGCATCATTTCACTTCCTTCTCACAGTGTCTCTATGAGGAGAGGTTTTGTTCTTGTTGTTGTGTTGAATCAGATCCGTCTGGCACCAAAGATTGCCCTCCTTCTCCAGAGAAACATCTAGTGGATTCTAACTGCATGCCTTCGGTACTGCAGTGCATGTTATCTCCTGTTTAAAGATGAAGAAATTGAGGCATCTAGAGGTAAAACAATATGCAGAGGAGACCCATTTAGTAGAGGCAGGGCAGAGCTAGTCCATGGATCTACTCTGCTACTGGTCCTCTCATTTCTACATAATGTTTTCTTCCATTTTCGGGATGAACTCTATTCTGAGAGATAACCTTGATCTTTTAAAGCTAGTCACATTCGTTCCTTGGTACACATGTTAATGGTCAAATCCTTAAGAAAGGATTTACTAAAGAATATACTGTCACTATATTGAAAGGGTCGCTATGAGTCGCAGGCGACTCAACGGCACATAACAACAACAACAACAACAACATATTGAAAGGAATTTCATGAAGCAACATAAGAGCAAGAGCCTATGGTGATGAAGGAAGAAG
>NW_006399843.1:13146592-13158384 GCF_000299155.1 Elephantulus edwardii | reverse complement strand
AGTAAACTAAAACTGTTAACAATCTCAATCTCTTCACCATTCATAATGATGCTGCCAATTGGCCCAGTGGTGAGAATCTTTTTCTTTTTAATTTTTGTGTGAGTGTACCGTCAAATCAGATCTGACTGGTACAGGAGGAGATTGTCCCTCCTTTTCCCGGCAGAGCATCTGGTGGAGAATCTTTGTCTTAATGTTGAGCTTCAATCCATATTGAAAGCTGCAGTCCTTGATCTTCCTCAAAAATTCTTATGAGGTCCAAGAGTCCAAATACATAATGGTCATTTATTCTCAATAATGGATGTACACTTTTACTCTCCAGGTCAGACTTGCCATGGTTCAGACTCATCCCCTTTCCCCAGGAGAATCTCTTATTTCCTTCGCAAAGAAAAGAAAACTGCATTAATTGACACTTATTATGTGTAAATCGTCCAACAGAGACATGTTCTGAGGAAGGGCTAAGTGACAATACCCCCCAAAACTTTTACACAGAAAATGTATTCAGTAAATACGTATTGACTATCTAGCCAGTCACCACTTTATACTTTTTA
Organism: Elephantulus edwardii; assembly: GCF_000299155.1. Classification (NCBI taxonomy): domain Eukaryota; kingdom Metazoa; phylum Chordata; class Mammalia; order Macroscelidea; family Macroscelididae; genus Elephantulus; species Elephantulus edwardii. Next base: position 13,157,836 of record NW_006399843.1, on the reverse strand, counting down.
TACTTTATTAAGTACTCTTTTCCAACGTTACAGATGTAGAAACTAACGTTCAGAAATATGGACAAGTTTAAGTCCATATAGCTAGAATTAGGATCGAGTGATTCAAACCCAAGTCTTATTGATTTGAAACCATGGCTTAATCTCCTATATGAAGTTCCTTTATTCCCTAATGAGGGTCACAAAAGATCTTTATCCAGGTGGAATGACATAGTGACTGCAGTCGTGGGTTTTGCTGTATAGAGGAAATCATAAGGGTTGCATTAGATAGGGCAGATCGGATCTGTTGTTCACAAGGTCCCTAAGGGTTATAGTCAAATTGATGGTACCAAACAACAACATTCCCTAATATACTCACTTTCCCATTTCATAAAGGAGATCTTTTCTCAAACCCCTAAACATACCACTTCTTTAGGATACAGAACCTTTCTAAGCTCCCAGAGATCTACTAGGAAAGACTCTTGCCATTCTGGCTAACGTTCCCTCAATCCCACCAAATATCCCACAGGATCTACCCTTGACTTCCTAGAACATCTAAACCCTTAAAAAGACCTTCATTGTTACTCAAGAGCAGTGGTTCTCAACCTTATCAGAATTCTCTGGTATGTGAGGATCATCTGAATCACAATCACATATTAGGATCATCTGGAGAGCTTGCTATCTGGGCTCTCAGAGTTTCTGGTTCAGCACAGGTCTCGGGAGGGGTCAGAGAATGTATCTTAATAATCAGTTTGCACACAGGTGATACTGATGTTGCTAGTTTGGGATCGTACTTTGAGAGTCATTACTTAAGAGACCTTCTCATCCCCCAGTGGAGACCACCATCCTCCAGACAAATTCTTTTCTTTCCTATCACAGATTTTCCCTCAATGCCTAAATAGACCCTCCCACAGGCCCAAAGTGAACTCCTTCCTATTCAGAGCAAATCATCCCCCTTCTCAGGGCTTCTCTCCAGTTCTCACCCCTTCCCTCTTCTCACACCAAGGCAGCCTTCATCCTGGGCAGATTCTCCAGATCTAGGCCTATAAATTTGACTGGTTTAAGAGGAGTGAGGCAGGAGCAGAAAATTTCCCTTCTCCGCTCAGCACCAGAAATTAGTCTGCTGCTCTGGACAAGGATCTGTGGGAGAAGCACTTGGGAAGGAGCTTTGTGGCCTATGGAGAGAAGGGTAATGGGGTCCTAGAGGAGCTTAACTAGAGATGGAATGGGGTTTTAGAACTGACTCTTTTCAACATCTACCACCCCTCTCCCTCACTCACCAGGATACAGACTCTGTTGTCTAAGTCAATGGAAGGGACCCTCTGCTGGCCACTTGGGGACATGCAGCCCTGGACCAGGGAGGAGGGCTTATAAAGATGAGTGAGACTGACCCAGTCCTCCTTCCTTCATAGCCCGGACCAGCAGAGCCCACTGTCCGATTTGGTTTCCCCAAAGCAGACAGTGAAAATGAGTCATGAGTGAGTGCATCTGAGTCAGAGTGCACCTGAGTGAGTACAGAGGAGGACATCACTGGCCGCCGTTCTTGATCGCCCAGAGATCTAGGCAGAGTCCCTGCTATTGCCACCTTCTTCTCCTACTTCTTCTCCTTCCTCTCCTCCTCCTCCTCCTTCTTCTATTAGTTTGCTTACAAAGTTCGTATACACTGTGTTTCACACTATTCTTCATTCACACTGTTTCATACAATCGTTCTCATGCATTATGTTTTCAAAAATTAATCACCACCATTAACCCTGTCTTTTCACCAGTATCCTTATCATTTCCCTCCCCGCCTTCCTCCTCCCACCAAACTGTGCATCCAAAGTATGCCTTTTTCTTCTAATATTCTAACAGACCTTTGGTTTTAGGAAGCTCTGGTGACCTAGCAGCTGTTGTGCTGCCAACTCAAAGGCAGGTGGCTTGAATCCACTAATGACTCCAAGGGAGAAAATGGGTAATCGCCTCTCGTGCAATCTAGTCGATGAAAACATGCTGGCGGTGTGGCTATGAGACAGTTCTGACTTGATAGCAATGAGTGAGTGAGGGGCTTTTTCCAGTATACTTTTAGGTTTATTTAGTAATTAATCTAATAAATAGTAAATAAAATTCCACATATCTGTTCCCTCACCTTCCAACATTTCTCCTATTCAGTTTCCTACCATGATACTGTTGTACACTTATAGTATACTGAATCTGTTACACTTAATGAACCAATATTGATAAATGAGGCACACAGTTTACATTAAGGTTCACTCTTTGTACTGTATAGCAGAGATCTCTGGTGGTGTCCTCCTTACCTGCTAACTCTCGGATAGTTTGAATCTACCAGTTGCTTTGTGGGACAAAGATGGGCCATTTGTGTAATGTATATAGCCTTGAAAACCCATGATTTAAGTCAGTTCCACCTTGATGGTAATCTGCGAGCTTGCACTCATCTTCTCCCCTTCTCTAACCTCCAGCAAGCATCTCTTTGGTGTCTCTATGAGAATGTCTTTTCCAAAATGTCATTTAGTGGGGACAATAACTTCTTCAATATGGCTTTTTTGCCACATGACTTGTTGCAGACTGAAGGTAAAGTGTGGTTGTTGTTATGTGCCGTTGAGTTGCTTGTGACTCGTAATGGCCCTATGTACAACAGCCCTAAACCCTGCTCTATCCTGTGCCAATCGCACTGCCTCTGACACACCCATCCCGATTACCCCAGTCACTGAATCAATACACCTCATAGAGGACCTTCCCCTCTTGCGCCGTCCCTCCTCCCTCCCAAGCATGATGTCCCTCTCCAAGGACCTGTATGTCCCTCCTTACAACATGTCCAAAATATGTCAGACGAAGACTCAGAATCCTTGCCTCCAAGGAGCAGCCTGGATTAACCCTGTCCAGGATGAATCTGTTTGTTTTCTTGGCGGTCCATGGTACATTAAATATTCTTTTCCAGTACCACAGCTCAAAGGCATCAATTCTCCTTCTATCCTTCCTAATCATTGTCCAACTCTCTAATGCATAATAAGTGATAGCAAAGATCATGTCCTTTATCAGACACTCCTTAGTCTCCAGAGTAACACCATTGCTCTTCAGTACTTTGGAGAGGTCCCTAACAGCCGACTTTCCCATCGCAATACGTTTTTTTATTTCCTGGCTACTAGTGCCAAGAGTGTTGACTGTGGAGCCAAGCAGACTAAAGTATTTTTATAATTATTAATAATGAGACAGCCAGAAATGAGATAGAATAGAGAGCACGAAAAACAGGGGGCCAGTAAGTAGTTCTCCTCTGAAGACCCCCATTCCAGCTTTCCTGTATCTTTATTGAAAATTATCAGGAAGTAAATCACAAAGAGAATTCAATGCAAATGAAGCCAAGATCTTACAATTGAAAACTTTCCTCTTGACTCAGGAGGGAGGGGCTAGCAAATGCAAGAATCCGGTAAACCCTTAAGGATTGCCTCAGTGCCTCAGGGTGAATTCCATTCTGAAATAGCATTCCGTTAATTAAAAATATTTAGTATTGTCTTCCCATAATGACTAGCTGCTTTCAGTTAGCAATATACATTTAGAGTTCCTCCATGTCTTTCTGTGGTTTTGAAAGTTCATTCCCCCCACCCCATTCATCTATTAAAAGACAGGTATCTTGGTTACACTCAGTTTTTTTGTACTTATTAGTGTATTATAAACATTTGTGTGCAAGTTTCTATGTGCACACCCGTTTCAACTCATTTGAGAAATGTTTTAGTTATCTAGTTCTTCTGTAATGGAAATACATTAAGCAGATTAATTTAAACAAACAAATTTGTTTTGTCTCAATTTGTTCTTGTTAGAAGCCATGACCCCATGAACAATAGATCTCAACCTTGCCCTATCTTGAACCATTTTTAGCATCTCTGATATGCTTGAGCCCCCTGTTGCTGTCACAGTGTCAATACAAATTGTTGAAAGTCTTCCTTTTCTCTGACCTTCTATGTTTCCCACCATAAAGTCATTTTCCAAGGCCCCTCTTGACAACATGCCCAAAGTATGAGATAAAGCTTCACTATCCCTACTTCTACAACACTCCCTGTTACACTTCCTCCAAGGCAGACTTGTATGTTCTTTGGGCAATCCATGAGATATTTAGTATTCTTCTCCAACAACACAATTTAAGGGGCAGAAGTCCAAATTCAAGGTGCTGACTCTAAAGGAAGACTCGACCAGTTGAAGGAAGAGCCTTGTCTTTTGTGGGCTTTTATTCCTGGTCAATCTGCATGTGGCTTGACTTCCTTCTCTAGTCTCTACTAGTTCATTTCATTATTTAACTCCTTTTATCTCAAAAAAGAATGACTGAAAATACACCCTACCAATCCTGTCCATTAATGTAAGTTGACTCATTCTCAAAGGAGTTAAGTTTGTAACTACAGGTGAAGAGTTTAAGACCTACAATATATATTTTGGGAAGACATAATTCAAACTATAATAGGTAAAAACCTAGAAGCATGATGACTGGATCTTATGGTAAGTCTATGTCTAGCTTTCTAAGAAACTGACAAACTATCTTACAAAGTGATTGTATAATGCTGTGTTCCCCTAAGCAATGAAGTAACATTCTTCTTGCTCTAAATTTTCACCAGCACTAAGTATTGTTAGTGTAATGTGTTTTTTAATGGTTCAATAACATCATTGTATTTTGCAATTTAAAAAAATAATTATTAATTTCAGTGAAAATTTAGAGACTTTGGATTTCCACTCATTCATTGTTGCACTTTTCTCCCCTCCCAACCCTCTCCCCCCCAGTATACTACCCTCTTGGAAAAGTGAAAAAAAGTTCTTTCATTGTTTTACAATCCCTCCCCCCAGGTCCACTTCACTATGTAGCCTTCTTTCTGGACTCCTGTCATGACAATAATACCTAATCACATATCCCTTTTAAACAGTTATCTCCCTCATCTGTTTCAATGCAGTATACATAATTTATCCCATCTTTCTCAGTCTCTCCCCAGCCCCAATGTCAGTCCTGTTTTACAAACAGTAGCACTATGCAGTATTTGTCCTTTTGTGACTGAGATACTTCACTCAGCATAATGTTCTCCAGGGTCACCCATTTTTAATAATATTGCATGACTTCCTTGTTTTTCAATGCAACATAGTATTCCACTGTGTGAATATACCACTACTTTTCTATCCATTCGTTTGTTAATGGGCACTTAGGTTGTTTCCAACTTCTTGCTATTGTGAACAAAGCTGTGATAAACATGTGTGTGCATATATCTGCTTGGGTATCAGTTATGGTCTCTTTGGGGTATATTCCCAGTAGTGGAATTTCTGGGTCAAATGGTATTTCTATTTGCAACTTTTTGAGAAAGCGCCATACCGCCTTCCACAGTGGTTGCACCATTTTATACTCCCACCAACAGTGAATAAGGGTTACAGTTTCTTCACAACCTCGCCAGCATTTGTTGCTCGCTGTTCTGTTGAATTTTGGTATTCTTACTGGGGTGAGATGATATCTCATAGTTGTTTTGATTTGCATCTCTCTTAAAGCTAGGGATTTTGAACCTTTCTTCATGTGCTTGTTGGCCATCTGAATGTTTTCTTTGATGAAGTTTCTGTTCATTACCTGTGCCCATTTTTCAATTGGGTTGTTTATCTTGTTGTGGTGGTATTTTTTAATTTTTTAAGTCATCATAAAAGCTATAGAGGGAGCTTTGGTGGCTAAGTGGTAAGGAGTTGCACGACCAACACAAAGGCACATAATTCAAATCTGCCAGCAGTTCTGCAGGGAAAAAAGCAGCATTCTCCTTCTGTCCAAGCTACAGCCTCTGAAAACCTGCTGGAGGGTCAACTATGGGTCAGCTCCAATTCAGCAGTACAACATCAACAATACATGTATATCAGTATTATACTGTTGTTTTAATTTGCAATCCCATAACATACTACCATACTTTCAGCATTTCTTAAGTTGAAAGAATTGAAGGGGGGGGGCGGGAATTGCACTGCTAATCCAAAGGCAGGTGGTTTGAATCCACTAGCTACTCCATGGGGAAAGAAGAGCAATCTCCTCCTATGTGATTTACAGTCTCTGAAAACCTGCTGGAGGGTCAGATATGCGTCAGGTCCTACTCAACCATATTGTTCAGGCTCAACAGCATGTAACAACAATAACAATATAACAATGAGTTGCAATACTGAAGGCTTCTATGAGAAAAATATGGAATGACACAAGAGGCATCACAGGGACAGTTATTCACTGTTGGTGGGAGTGTAAAATGGTGCAACCACTATGGAAGGCGGTATGGCGCTTTCTCAAAATTTGCAAATAGAAATACCATTTGACCCAGGAATTCCACTACTGGGAATACACCCTAAAGAAACCATAACTGACACCCAAACAGATACATGCATACCTATGTTTATTGCTGCTTTGTTCACAATAGCAAAAAGTTGGAAACAACCCAAGTGCCCATCAACAAACGAATGGACAGAGAAGCTCTGGTATATTCACACAATGGAATACTACACTGCATTGAAAAACAAGGAACTCATGAAATATTACAAAAAAAATGGGTGACCCTGGAGGACATTATGCTGAGTGAAATATCTCAGTCACAAAAAGACAAATATGGCATAATGCCACTGTTATAAAAGAAGACTGACATAGGGCTTGGGGGGAGACTGAGAAAAATGGGATAAATTATATACTGTATTGAAACAGATAAAGGAGAGAACTGTTTAAAAGGGATATATGATTAGATATTATTGTTAGGACAGGGGTCCAGAATGAAGGTAGTATAGTGGAGTGGATTTGGGGGCAAGGATTGAGTAACAATGAAAGAATTTTTTATTTTTCAAAAAGAAAAGCCAATTGGGGGGCAGGGGGTGAGCAGGGAGAAAAGTGCCACAATGAATGAATGGAAATCAAAAGTCTCTGTAAACTTTTATTAAAATAAAAACAAGAAGGTGGAAGAAATGCCCAGAATCACTTTATAAAACAGAATTGATTGATGCTCAGCCTTTTCAGGAGGTAGCATAAAATCAAGAACCAATGGAACTGAAGGAAAAAGTTCAAATTGCATTGAAGGCATTGCTAACAGAAAGGTTCTAGGAGTAGATGGAATATCAACTGAGCTGTTTCAACAAATGTATGCACTACTGGAGGTGTCATTTGTCTATGTCAAGAAATCTGGAAGATAGCTACATAGCAATCAACTGAAAGAGATCCATATGGTGACCATTCCAAAAAAAGTTAATCCAACAAAATGCAGAAATTCTAATATGACAAGAAAGTAAACTCTTTCTGAAGATAATTTAAAAACACTGAAGTTAGTGCTCCAACAGCTGTCAGAAATTCAAGCTGGATTCAGAACAGGTCATGGAATGATGATGTTACTGATTACATCAGATGGATCTTTATTGAAAGCAGAAGAATACCAGAAAGATGTTTATCTGTGTTTTATTAACTCTTCAAAGGCAGTCAACTGTGTGGAACATCAAAAATTATGGCTAACACTGAGTAGAATGGGAATCCAAAACCCTTCATTATGTTTATATGGAAATTGTACACAGAATAAGCAGCAGTCGTTCAGACAGAATAAGGGTATATTGCATGATTTCAATCCAATATATGTATACATTAGCGTTGTATCTTTTGACAATAGTTGTATACCTACCCAAGCTGTGTGCTCAGAAAAAAAAAATCAGAGAAGCTGAAATATATGAAGAAGAGCGTGGCATCAGGACTGGAGGAAAACTCATCAACAACCTGTGGTATGCAGAGGAAAGTGAACAACTTGAAGAACTGAAGAACAAGACTACTGCCTTGTTAGATCCTAACTCCACGTAACTCGTTCAATTCAAACTCACTACTGTTCTTCTGACTCATGGTGAGCCTCCACTGGGCTTCCAAGGCTGTATATTATGAGAAGAGATCACTCATCTTTCTCCTTAGGAGCCACTCGTGGCTCCAAACTGGTGGAAACACACAGCTGTAGAGTTAGAAGCACAACTGCCATGCACTACATTATCAGAGATAGATTATCATAATCTTGACATAAAGAAAACAAAAATGCTCACAACTGGGCCAATAAACAACATCATGATAAAAGGTAAATACCAAAGTGGTCAGGGATTTCCTTGTACTTGGATACAAAATCAATGCTCACAGAACAGCAATCAAAAAATCAAGAGATGATGCACTGGATCTCTTTAAAGTGCTCAAGAGCAAGGAGGTCTCTAAAGACAAGTTGTGCCTGACTCAGACCATCGTATTTTCTATGGTTTTACGTGCATATCAAATGTGAACAATGAATAACAAAAAGTGGAGAAGCAATGCCTTTCAACTGTAGCCATAGCAAAGAATATGAAATGTAACATAAGACTGACTAAAAAATAATCTCCCTTTCTGCACTTCCCACACAAGGGTCCATACTACTTTGTTCTGGTTCCTGTTGTAACTTAAAACTTCCACAATGTTCAGAGCCGATGTTGTCCTGCAGATGAAGGAGGAGGATGTCCTCAAATTCCTTGCATCAGGAATGTATTTGGGCAGCACCACCCTTGACTTACAAATGGAACAGTACATTTACAAAAGGAAAAGTGATGGCATCTTCATCATAAACCTGAAGAGGACCTGGAAGAAGCTGGTCTTGGCTGCTCCCGCCATTCTTGCCATTGAAAATCCAGTTGACGTCAGTGTCATTTCCTCCAGAAATACCGGCCAGAGAGCTGTTCTGAAGTTTGCTGCTGCTACTGGGGCCACTCCTATTGCTGGGTGCCTCACTCCTGGGGCCTTCACTAACCAGATCCAGGCAGCCTTCCGGGGAGCCTCGTCTTCTGGTGGTTACTGATCTCAGCTGACCACCAGCCTCTGACAGAAGCATCTTACGTTAACTTGCCCACTAGTACCCTGTGTAACACAGATTCTCCTCTGCACTATGTAGACATTACTATCCCTTGCAAGAACAAGGGAACTCACTCCGTGGTCTGATGTGGTGGATGCTGGCCCGGGAAGTCCTGCGCATGCGTAGCACAGTCTCCCGGGAGCACCCGTGGGAGGTCATGCCTGATCTGTATTTCTAAAGAAATCTGGAAGAGATTGAAAAGGAAGAGCAGACTGCTGCTGAAAAGGCTGTGACCAAGGAGGAGTTTCAGAGAGAATGGACTGCCCCTGCTCCTGAATTCACTGCTGCTCAGCCTGAAGTTGCAGACTGGTCTGAAGGTGTCCAGGTGCCCTCTGTGCCTGTTTAGCAGTTTCCTACTGAAGACTGGAGCACTTGGCCCGCAACTGAAGACTGGTCTGCAGCCCCCATTGTTCATACCACTGAGTGGGTCGGCACAACCACGGAATGGTCTTAAACGGTCTTTTAAAAAGTGGAAATAAGGTTGATGGAAAATAAACGTTTCATAAAAAAATAAAAAGAATAATTAGTCATGGAAGGAGTTCGGCCAAAATGCTCCTTAAAAATAAAGATTATGAGACTTCATCTGTCATACTTTAGGCATTTTATGCTGGGAAAGACATCATGCTTGGGAAAAGGGAGGGCTGGCAAAAAAAGAAGATGACACTAAAGAGGGACTGACCCAGTGCAACAATGGGGTAAAACAGCAGAGACTGTGAGCACAGTGCAGGAGCAGGTAGTGTTTTGTCCCGTTTTATGTAGGGTCACTATGAACGGGAGCTAACGACGATGACAGAGCCCTACATGTGAGTGTAGTGGTTACTCAGCTGCTGAGCAAGAGTTGGCAGCTTGAGCTCATCAGCCGATCCCCATCTTTGGACACCCTGTGAGCAGTTCTACTCAGTCAACAGGATTGCTAAATTGGAAATTATCTTATTGCAGTGGGTTTTTTTGTTTAATGATCTGGAAGGAGCACTGGTGATATTTAGCATAGTTAAGTACTCAGCTGTTAACTGAAAGGTTAGCAATCTGAACTGCCAGTTGCTTCCTGTGAGAAAGACAAACTACTGTTTTCCCCTAAAGATCACAGCCTTGGAGTCACCTTGACTAGGGGAATACAGAGGTTTGAGCAGGGACATCAGGACAGAGGGAGAGCAAACTGAAGATATGCAGATACCAAGGGTATTACTTATTCTAGCTCTGATGTACTGTTGTACCAGGGTCTTTTGGGCCTGTGTCTGCCTTATTCCTGAGTAGGCCAGAGACTCCATCTAAACCACCTTCCTACGGCAGTTCTACACTCCAGGCTGCCAGACAGGAGTTCCAGAGCAGTATTGTCTCCTGCAGGCTTACACAGCAGTCAAGTTTACTGTTTTTGTGGCTGCTATAGTTGGTGCAGCTGGTTCAGTACCAGCTCTGGCTGGAACCTGTCTCTCAAGCAACAGTTTGTAACATTTTGGGCTTTGTAATGTCTGAAACCTAGAAGCAGGAGTGGCATCCACTTCTGAAATGGCTTGCCTCCGGAAACTCTATGCACGAACAGTGCTCAGACCGTTCGTTCATAGGGTCGCCATGAGTCGTCTACAACTCGACGGCATCAAACAACAACAGTAACAATGACGACGACCAAGAGAGAGCTACGTTGGCCCAGTGGAAGGAAGCTACGCTACCAAGCCGAAGGTGGGTGATTTTCATCTGTGGCCCTCGGACAGGTTCAAATTGTTTTCCTGTCAAACATTCTTCTAGGTGGTATAGCACTGGTCTGAGTGTTGCTGTACAGAGGTAACTCGTGGTTGCTGTGATGCTGAAGACTGTGACAGTGATGTGCCAATCGTGGTAATGGGTACCCATGGTGGACAGTGTTGGCTGGAGCTTCCCGACTAAATCAAGCCTGGAAGCGGGAGTGGCATCCATTTCCGAAATGGCTTGCCTCTGGAAACTCTATGTACGAACAGTGCTCAGGCCGTTCGTTCATAGGGTCGCTATGAGTCGTCTACGACTCGACAGCATCAAACAACAACAACAATGTCTGAAGCTATGGTGCTGAATTATGTAATTTATTGGGCTATTAACAAAAAGGCGGGCAAATCGAATCCACCAACCACTCAACCACAAAACTACACCCACCACAGATACATGACCAGTCTCCTGCCGTAAAGATTTAAAGTCAGAAACCTAATGAGAGGTGCGACAACTTGACAGCAAGAGGTGGGGTTTTGGAGTGGGATTCTCATCCTCCTCGCCACGAGGCTCAGCCATCCTGCTTCCACTCCAGGAACACATTAAACAAATTCTCTCTTTGCCAGCAAATTAACACATAATGCTGAGCATCCTTGGAGAAGGACATCATGCTTGGGAGGGTGGAGGGACGGTGCAGGAGGGGAAGACCCTCTATGAGGTGGATTGA